>NC_072433.2:19321785-19654642 GCF_028878055.3 Symphalangus syndactylus | reverse complement strand
TTCACCATCTTGGCCAGGCTGGTCTTGAACTCCTGACTTGGTGATCCACCTGCCTCGGCCTCCCAAAGTGATGGGATTACAGGCGTGAGCCACCGTGCCTAGCCTCCATGGGTATTTCAAAGGCAAAGCCAGCTCTTCTCTCTGAGAAATTCTAAACCTATTATGTATTTTAATGCAAATGTTTTGCTGTTTGCATTAATATATTAAGGAAAGGTTAAGATATTACTGTAGTATTTAATGGACATAAAAACAGACAAAAATGCTGAAAAGGTAATGGGTACAAAAATACAATTAAAATAAGTAAGATCTAGCATTTGATAGCACAATGTGGTGAATACAGTCAACAATTTATTGTACATTTAAAAATAACTAAAAGGGGCCGGGCGCGGTGGCTCACGCTTGTAATCCCAGCACTTTGGGAGGCCGAGGCGGGTGGATCACGAGGTCAGGAGATCGAGACCATGGTGAAACCCCGTCTCTACTAAAAATACAAAAAAATTAGCCGGGCGTGGTGGCGGGCGCCTGTAGTCCCAGCTACTCGGAGAGGCTGAGGCAGGAGAATGGCGTGAACCCGGGAGGCGGAGCTTGCAGTGAGCCGAGATTGCGCCACTGCACTCCAGCCTGGGCGACAGAGCGAGACTCCGTCTCAAAAAAAAAAAAATAAAAAAAAAAAAAATAACTAAAAGGGCCAGGCACGGTAGCTCATGCCTGTAATCCCAGCATTTTGGAAGGCTGAGGCAGGCAGATCACCTGAGGTCAGGAGTTCGAGACCAGCCTGGCCAACATGGCGAAACCCTATCTCTACTAAAAATACAAAAATTAGCTGGGTATGGTGGTGGGCTCATGTAATCTCAGCTACTTGGGAGGCTGGGTCAGGAGAATCGCTTGAACCCGGGAGGTGGAGGTTGCAGTGAGCCGAGATCACGCCACTGCACTGCAGCCTGGCGACAGAGTGAGACTCTGTCTCAAAAAAAAAAAAAAAAATTCAGAATTCTCTACCCTTCTAATTCGAATACAAATTGCAAAATTTTAAATGATTATCTCCCAATAAGTTTCATTATATTATTTACTTTTCAGAACTGGCCTCAAGTTGGCATTAGGACATTATATGCAGACTTGATTTTCATAAAGTCACATTTGTTTCAGAGATCCATAAAAGTCAACCAAACCTCTAACACTTTTTTTTTTTGAGACAGAATCTCATTCTGTCGCCCAGGCTGGAGTATAGTGGTGCGATCTCTGCTCACTGCAACTTCCCCCTCCTGGGTTCAAGCAATTCTCCTGCCTCAGCCTCCTGAGTAGCTGGGATTACAGGTGCGTACCACCACACCCAGCTAATAGTTTTGTATTTTTAGTAGATACAGGGTTTCATCATGTTGGTCAGGCTGGTCTCAAACTCCTAACCTTATAATGATCCACCCACCTTGAGCTCCCAAAATGCTGAGATTACAGGTATGAGCCATCACGCCCGGCCAACAACACTTTTAAAATTACTTAAATAATATTAGTTGTAAAACAAACTAGTGTAGAAAAAATTAGTAACAAAAAATAATTAAAAGAATAAGCCCAGAGTCAATAGCCATAAACATTCTGGGTATTTATTCTGCTAATGAAGATAAATAAATTAGGCAATTAAACAAATTCAGTCCTGGCCTAGTGGCTCACACCTGTAATCCCATCACTTTGAGGGGCCGAGGCAGGAGGATTGCTTGAGACTTGGAGTTCTAGACCAACTTGGGTAACATAGCAAGACACTGTCTTTAAAAAAAAAAAAAAAATTTTTTTTTTTGTTTTGAGACAGAGTTGCTCTGTTGCCCAGGCTGGAGTGCAGTGGCACGATCTTGGCTCACTGCAACCTCCACCTTCCGGGTTCAAGTGATTCTCCTGCCTCAGCCTCCTGCATAGCTGGGACTACAGGCACATGCCACCACACCTGGCTAATTTTTCTATTTTTAGTAGAGATGGGGTTTCACCATGTTGGCCAGGATTGTCTCTATCGCCTGACCTCGTGATCCACCCACCTCGGCCTCCCAAAGTGCTGGGATTACAGGCATGAGCCACCATGTTCGGCCTACAAAAAATATTTTTAGAAAATCAGCTGGGTGTGAGCAGGCACGGTGGCTCGTGCCTGGAGTCAGAACTCCAGCCTAGGCGATCTAGTGAAACTGTCTCAAAATAAAAAAAAAGAAGGTGGCCGGGCGCGGTGGCTCACGCCTGTAATCGCATCACTTTGGGAGGCCAAGGTGGGCGGATCACGAGGTCAGGAGATCGAGACCATCCTGGCTAACACAGTGAAACCCCGTCTCTACTAAAAATACAAAAAATTAGCTGGGCGTGGTGGTGGGCGCCTGTAGTCCCAGCTACTTGGGAGGCTGAGGCAGGAGAATGGTGTGAACCCCAGAGGCAGAGCTTGCAGTGAGCCAAGACTGTGCCACTGCACTCCAGGCTGGGTGACAAGGCGAGACTCTGTCTCAAAAAAAAAAAGAAAGAAGAAGTCTGGTCGCGGTGGCTCACACCTATAATCTTAGCACTTTGGGAGGCCGAGGCCGGTGGATCACCTGAGGTCAAGAGTTTGAGACCAGCCTGGCCAACATGGTGAAACCCCATCTCTACTAAAAATACAAAATTAGCCAGCCATGGTGGCAGGCACCTGTAATCCCAGCTACTTGGGAGGCTGAGGCAGGAGAATCACTTGAACCCGGAAGACAGAGGTTGCAGTGAGCCAAGATCATGCCACTGTACTCCAGCCTGAGTGACAGAGCAAGACCCTGTTTCTAAAATAAATAAATAAAAATAAACAAATCTAGAATGTAGAATTTTTGTTTGTTTTTTGTTTGTTTGTTTTGAGACGGAGTCTCGCTGTGTCGCCCAGGCTCGAATGCAGTGGCGCTATTTCGGCTCACTGCCAGCTCTGCCTCCCGGGTTCAAGCAATTCTCCTGCCTCAGCCTCTCAAGTAGCTGGGACTACAGGTGCCCGCCACCATGCCTGGCTAATTTTTTTGTATTTTTATTAGAGACGGGGTTTCACCGTGATAGCTAGGATGGTCTCCATCTCCTGAGCTCATGATCCGCTGCCCACCTCGGCCTCCCAAAGGGCTGGGATTACAGGCGTGAGCCACCGTGCCCGGCCAGAATGTAGAATATTTGAAAAGTAACTAGTCTGTTCTGTGCAAAATGTTAAATACAATAGGGAGAGAAAAAGGTAGGGGGACAATTCTAGATTGAAAGAAACAAGTACAACAACCAAACACAACGTATAAACACTAAGTTGATCTTGGTTCAAAAACCAAACAGCTATAAAGGAAGACTTTGGGGACAGCTGGGGAGAAATAAAAATGGACTGGATATTAGTTATTCTAGGAAATCTGTTAATTTTCCTGGTTGTGATAAAAGGGTATCCACAGGTATGGCAAAGAATGTCCTCATGAGGTGCATGTCTGCAGTTTACTTTCAAATGGTTTGACAAAAATGTATACATTTATGTAAAGCGACTATGGCAAAAATGTTAAGTTTTTTAATCTAGCTGGAGAAAATACATGTGTTTATTGTATTATTTCAACTATTGGGTATGTTTTGAAATATTTCAAAATAAAAAGAATTAGGTTGATGATTTAGGACCACATTCACATACTCACATTTATTGCCTCGAACAGCATAAGCTAGCTTCAGTTCAGGGTAAAATTTGCCCATTTGTTCAATCACTTTTCCTGTTTGGAGGGCGAGCTCATACGTTGGGGAGAGGCATAGACACTGGCAGGGAAAGAGTGCAGAGTGCAGATTCAAGACAATAGCTCTTTTGCAAAGGGGAATTACCATTAGGACTTAGCCACTCCTCCAGCTGAAGCTGAAGGAAAGAATATGTACATTAAAATGTACACCATTTGATTCTCTAAGCTACAGAGTCATAAGCTAGAATTCTTAGGGGTCAGAACTCTGGCTGGGTAAAGACACTTGAAAACAGATACTGGCTATTGCAATACAAAAACCCACCCATGAGCAAGGATCTAAAGTTCCAATTGGCATTAGCTTGCTTTTCGTTTACTCAGAAAGCTCTCAGAACTTTCTAATGGATGACAGTTGCTGATGAAACAGGTTTTCCTGCAAGTAAATGAGCCAAGCCTGTAAGAAGCGTCCCAGAACCGGCACACCATGGAAAAAGGAAACAGGATTTTTATCGCCATTGGAAGATATCCCATATTATTTGTGCTCAATTTAAGGAGTTTCAGTTTGTGTAAAAAGTATTTGCATAGCTTGGCTTTTATTTTATTTTTTTCTTTTTGTCCAGGCTGGAGTGCAATGGTGCGATCTCAGCTCACTGCAACCTCCGCCTCCCGGGTTCAAAAGATTCTTGCCTCAGTCTCCCAAGTAGCTGGGATTACAGGCACACGCCACCAGGCCCGGCTAATTTTTTATTTTTAGTAGAGACAGGTTTCCACCATGTTGGCCAGTCTGGTCCAGAACTCCTGACCTCAGGTGATCCGCCCACATCGGCTTCTCAAAGTGCTAGGATTACAGGCATGAGCCACTGCACCCAGCCCATAGCTTGTCTTTTAATCCATCAAATGGAAATCCCCTTCTATCTATGCATTAGTAGAAAACCTAAATTCATAAATCCTTACCTGGGGGTATTTGTTTGCAGGTTCTACTTGGCTAAGCATGGCCAGCACGAAGGCAGCTGTTTTACCAGTACCAGACTGAGATTGGGCAATTAAGTTCTGTGGGCTGCACAAGAAAACAAACTGGTTAGGAGCTTAAATCTCAAGTAACCTTTTAGTTAACAAAGTTTAAAAAAATGAGTATTAAAAATTCATTTACAGGAGACCTTGGATTATGTAGCAGAGTTACATAAGCTAGCTTCACAAGAACAGAGCACTATAGAAATGAGATTTTCTGGTGGGATTTGAAGCACTCCACATCATCTTCTTTTTTTTTTTTTTTTTTTTTTGAGATTAGGTCTCACTCTGTTGACCAGGCTGGAGTGCAGTAGCACAATCTTGGCTCACTGCAGCCTCAACCTCCTGGGCTCAAGTGATCCTCCTGCCTCAGCCTCCCAAAGTGCTAGGATTATAGGTGTGAGTCACTGCAGTTGGCCTACTGATTATTTTAAAATGTGAGTCAGCTCACATTACTTCTTTGCCCAAAAACCTTCCAATAATTCCTCGTTTCATTCACAGTACAAGTTGAAACCCTCATGATGGCATACAGGGTCCTGCATGATCTGCTCCCCATTACACCTCAGCTCTCATTTCCTACTCCTCTCTCTCCCTTAATTCGTTTCACCACAGGGCCCCAGTACTGCTCAGAGAATATGCCAGTCATGCTCTTGTCTTAGGGTTTCTGCATTGGCTGTGCTCTGCTTGGGACAACTGTCCCCACATAACATGCTAACTCCCTTCTCTCCTTCAAGTCTTTGCCCAGATATCTACTTCAGGACATCCTACCTTAACCACGTGATTTAAAAGTGTAATCTACTTTGAAATGCCTAAAAAAACAAGATGTAGGTTTTGGTAGCAGGGTAGGGGGTAAGAGTGGGAAGAACCAAATCTGGCCTCGAAGGTGGCAAGAAGCAGCCTCTGAAGCAGCTCAAGAAGCAGGCAAGGCCAGGCGCGGTGGCTCACGCCTGCAATCCCAGAACTTTGGGAGGCTGAGGTGGGTGGATCATTCGAGGTCTGGAATTTGAGACCAGCCTGGCCAACATGGTAAAACCCTGCCTCTAGTAAAAATACAAAAATTAGCCAGGCATGGTGGTGGGCGCCTGTAGTCCCAGCTCCTTGGGAGTCTGAGGCAGGAGAATCGCTTGAACCCACGAGGCAGAGGTTGCAGTCAGCCAAGATCACGCCACTGTACTCCAGCCTGGGCTATAGAGCGAGACTCAGTCTCAAAAAAAAAAAAAGGAAAAAAAAAAAGCAGGCAAGGTCAGGTGCAGTGGCTCATGCCTACAATCTCAGCACTTCAGGAGGTTGAGGTGAGTGATTTCTTGAGCCTAGGAGTTTGAGACCAGCCTGGGCAAAATACCGAAACCCTTTCTCTATAAAAGATACAAACATTAGTTGGACATGGTGGTATATACCTGTAGTCCCAGCTACCCAGGAGGCTGACATGTGAGGATCTCTTGAGCCCAGGAGGTGGAGGGTGGAGGTTGCAGGCTGCAGTGAGCTGAGACTGCACCACTGTACTCCAACCCTGGTGAGAGAGCAAGACCCTGTCTCAAAAAACAAAAAACAAAAACGGAGCAGCCGCAGCAGGCCGAAGAGATGGACAAGGAAAATGAGGTCTTCCAGCAGGGAAAAAAACCAAACCAAAACAAAAAACAGAAGAAACATGAACTAAAAGTGAAGCTGTAGGGAGGGCCCCTGGCCACAGGTGGAATTTTTAAATCTGGCAAAAGTAAGCTGTTCCTTGTGGGGACTTTTTTTTTTTTTTTTTGCAGCAGAGTTTCATTCTTGTCGCCGAGCTGGAGTGCAAAGGCGTGATCTCAGCTCATTGCAGCCTCTGCCTCCCGGGTTCAAGCAATTCTTCTGCCCCAGCCTCCCGAGTAGCTGGGATTACAGATGCCCGCCACCACGCCTGGCTAATTTTTGTATTTTTAGTAGAGATGGGGTTTCACCATGTTGGCCACGCTGGTCTCGAACTGCTGACGTCAGGTGATCCACCTGCCTTGGGCCTCCCAAAGTGTTGGGATTATAGGCATGAGCCACCACGCCCGGCTTTTTTTTTTTTTGAGACAAGGTCTCACTTTGTCGCCCAGGCTGGAGTGCAGTGGCACAATCTCAGTTCACTGCAACCGCCACTATGCAGGTTCCAAGCAATTCTGGTGCCTCAGCCTCCTGAGTAGCTGGGACTGGTATGCACCACCATGCCTGGCTATTTTTGTATTTTTTTTTGTAGAGATGGGTTTCGCCATGTTGGCCAGGCTGGTCTCGAACTCCTGACCTCAAGTTATCCGCCCACTTCAGCCTCCCAGAGTCCTGGGATTACAGGTGTGAGCCACTGCGCCCAGCCGCCACACTGGTAACTCTTGATTTTATTTCTGTTTAAACATCCAGATTCCCTGTCAAAACAACTGTTGCCCCTTGTAGTTAGAATAAAGTGTTGTACATTTAATTTCTTTTTTATTTTTGCCCTTTAATACAGATGAGGTCTTACTTTGCTGCCCAGGCTGGTCTCAAACTCCTGGGCTCAAGCCATCTGCCTGCCTTGGCCTCCCAAATTGCTGGGATAACAGGCATGAGCCACTATGCCTGGCTAAAATTAATTATTAATTTTTTTTTTTTTTTGAGACGGAGTCTCACTCTGTCGCCCAGGTTGGAGTCCAATGGCGCTATCTCAGCTCACTGCAACCTCCACCTCCCGGATTCAAGCGATTCTTTTGCCTCAGCCTCCCGAGTAGCTGGGACTACAGGCACATGCCACCATGCCCAGCTAATTTTTTGTATTTTTAGTAGAGATGGGGTTTCACCATGTTGGCCAGCCTGGTCTCGAACTCCTGACCTCAAATGATCTGCCTGCCTCAGCCTCCCAAAGTGCTGGGATTACAGGCGTGAGCCACCGCACCTGGCCAAAATTTATTATTATGATTATTATTATTTTTTTTGAGACGGAGTCTCGTTCTGTCACCCAGGCTGGAGTGCAGTGGCACGAGATCTCGGCTCACTGCAAGCTCCGCCTCCCGGGTTCACGCCATTCTCCTGCCTCAGCCTCCCGAGGAGCTGGGACTACAGGCACCTGCCACCACGCCCGGCTAATTTTTTTGTATTTTTAGTAGAGACGGGTTTCACTGTATTAGCCAGGATGGTCTCATCTCCTGACCTCGTGATCCACCCGCCTCGGCCTCCCAAAGTGCTGGGATTACAAGCATGAGCCACCGCACCCGGCCTCCTTTTACCCACTTTTAAGTGTACTATTCAGTGGCATTAACATTTGTAATTTATCACCTGTTATATTTTAATAAAAATGAATTAGCTATATTTCAAACTAGAATGTAAGCTCCTTGTGGGCAGGAATTTTGGTCTGCATTGTTGACTAATGTATCCAAGTGCCTAGCATAGTATCTGTTATATAACAGGCACTCAATAAATATTTGTAGATGATGAAAGGTAGTAGATAATTCTAGTAATAATGCTGGTCTCTTCTAATACTGTCAATCTAAAAATGAGCTTCTTGGCTAGGCCCAATGGCTCATGCCTGTAACCCTAGCACTTTGGGAAGGCAAGGTGGGAAGCATGCTTGAGCGTAGGAGTTCAAGACAAGTCTGGGCAACAAAGTAAGACCCCATCTCCACCAAAAAAAACCCCCAAAACAAAACAAAAAAAGCCTGAAGGCCAGGCACAGTGGCTCATGCCTATAATCCCAGCACTTTGGGAGGCCGAGGCGGGCGGATCACCTGAGGTCGGGAGTTTGAGACCAGCCTGATTAACATGGAGAAACCCCATCTCTACTAAAACTACAAAATTAGCCAGGCGTGGTGGCACATGCCTGTAATCCCAGCTACTTGGGAGGTGGAGGCAGGAGAATCGCTTGAACCTAGAAGGCAGAGGTTGTGGTGAGCCGAGATCATGCCATTGCACTCCAGCCTGGGCAACAAGAGCGAAACTCCGTCTTTAAAAAAAAAAAAAAAAGGCCTGGTGTGGTGCCTCATACTTGTAATCCCAACACTCTGGGGGGTTTGAGACCAGCCTGGGCAACATAGCACAACTCTGTCTCTGATAAAAATATAAAAATTAGGCCGGGCACGGTGGCTCACGCCTGTAATCTCAGCACTTTGGGAGGCCGAGGCGGGCGGATCACAAAGTCAGGAGTTCAAGACCAGCCTGGCCAACATGGTGAAACCCCGTCTCTACTAAAAATACAAAAAAATTAGCTGGGCATGGTGGAGCGTGCCTGTAATCCCAGCTACTCCGGAGGCTGAGGCAGGAGAATTACTTGAACCGGGACCTGGGAGGTGGTGGTTACAGTGAGCTGAGATCACGCCACTGCACTCCAGCCTGGGCTACAGAGCAAGATTCCATCTCAAAAAAAAAAAAAAAATTTATAAAAATTAGCCAGGCATGGTGGCTTGCACCTGTGGCCCCAGCTACTTGGGTGGGAGGCCAGGGTGGGAGGCCGAGGTGGGAGGATTGCTTGCACCCAGGAGGCAGAGGTTGCAGTGAGCCAAGATGGTGCCAGTGCACCTAGCCTGGATAATACAGTGAGACCCTGTCTCAAAAAAAAGGAGGCCAAGGTGGGAGGATTGCTTGAGGCCACGAGATTAAGACCAGTCTGGGCAACATAGCAAGACCCCATCTCAAATAAAGAAACTTAGCCAGGCATGGCAGCACGTGCCTGTAGTCCTAGCTACCTGGGGGGCTGAGGCAGGAGGATTGCTTAGGTCCAGGTGCTCAGGGTGCAGCGAGCTATGACTACACTGCTGTACTCCTGCCTAGGTGACAGAGTGAGACCTTATCTCACAGAAAAAAAAAAGCATCTACAAAAATATTAGATCCACAAATATAAATGATCAGTATGAAACCATGTAATAAATACTCCATTTATTCACCCTAAGCATGCTCAAAGTCCCAAGCTAAAAAAAGACATTATCCATCTGGAGAAATTGTCACTGTTATGACACAGAACAAAAAACTTTGAGAAAATATAGACCTAAAATATCTATCTTTATTTTTTTATTTATTTTATTTTTTTTTTTTTTGAGACGGAGTCTCGCTCTGTCACCCAGGCTGGAGTGCAGTGGCGCAATCTCAGCTCACTGCAAGCTCCGCCTCCCAGGTTCAAGCCATTCTCCTGTCTCAGCCTCCCAAGTAGCTGGGACTACAGGCGCCCACCACCACGCCCGGCTAACTTTTTGTATTTTTAGTACAGACGGGGTTTCACTGTGTTAGCCAGGATGGTCTCGATCTCCTGACCTCGTGATCCACCCGCCTCGGCCTCCCAAAGTGCTGGGATTACAGGCGTGAGCCACCGCGCCTGGCTATTTTTATTTTTATTTATGATTTTTTGAGACAGGGTCTCACTCTCTTGCTCAGGCTGGAGTGCAATGGCACAATCTTTGCTCACTGTAGCCTCAATCTCCTGGGCTCAGGTTATCCTCCTACTTCAGCCTCCCTAGTAGCTAGGACTACAGGCACATGCCACCGTACTTGGCTACTTTTTTATATTTTTAGTAGAGACGGGGTCTCACCATGTTGCCCAGGCTGGTCTCGAACTCCTGGGCTCAAGCGATCCGCCTGCCTCGGCCTCTCAAAGTATTGAGATTGCAGGCATGAGCCACCACACTTGCCCTAAAATACCTATTTTTAGACAAAAAAAAAAGAGATTCAGAATTTAGCATTATATGCAGAATTGTATATAATCATATAAAATATAGGATCAATCTGTATTAAAATTCCATCATGCTTTGGAATCTTGTTACTCAGAATGTGATCTGAAACCAGCAGCATCAGCATCACCTGCAAGCTTATTAGAAATGTTGACCCTCAGTCCCCACTTAGACCTACTAAATTCAGACCCTGCATTTTAATAAATGTCTATGAGATTCATATGCTTATGAAAGTGGGAGATGCCCTGCACCAGGAAACCACCTTAGTAACTGTATTATTCAGGTCCCCTAGAGCTGTTTGGCTTCTATTATATTTGACACAATAACTTTTATATATCAATACAATGAAATCATGGTGCATATACGATATAAATGTATATTTACCAACATAGGAAGATGATCATATAATTAAAAAACACAGCATGTAAAACATTATTTATATGTCAACTTTTTTTGTTTGTTTGTTCGAGATGGAGTCTCGCTCTGCTGCCCAGGCTGGAGTGCAGTGGCATGATCTTGGCTCACTGCAAGCTCCGCCTCCCAGGTTCACACCATTCTCCTGCCTCAGCCTCCCGGGTAGCTGGGACCACAGGCGCCCGCCACCACGCCCAGCTAATTTTTTGTATTTTTAGTAGAGACGGGGTTTCACCGTGTTAGCCAGGATGGTCTCAATTTCCGGAGCCTGTGATCCACCTGCCTAGGCCTCCCAAAGTGCTGGGATTACAGGCATCAGCACTGTTCCTGGCCATATGTCAACTTTTTTTTTTTTTTTTTTTTTGAGACGGAGTTTTGCTTTTGTTGCCCAGGCTGGAATGCAGTGGCATGATCTCAGCTCACTGTAACCCCTGCCTCCCTGGTTCAAGCGATTCTCCTGCCTCAGCGTCCCAAGTAGCTGGGATTACAGGTGCCCGCCACCATGCCCAGCTAATTTTTTAGTAGAGACAGGGTTTTGCCACGTTGGCCAGCCTGGTCTCGAACTCCTGATGTCAGATGATCCACCTGCCTTGGCCTCCCAAAGTGCTGGGATTATAGGCATGAGCCACCATGCCGGTCATATATGTCAACTTTTTAAAAAGTTATACATATACGTTTACATAGAGAAAAGTCTAGAAGTCTCCACTCCAAAATGTTAATAATGTGGGGAGAGGGAGATTACAGATGATTTTTTCTTTTTTTTTTTTTTTTTTTGTATTTTTGAGATGGAGTCTCACTCTGTTGCCCAGGCTGGAGTGCACTGGTGTGATCTCGGCTCACTGTACCCTCCACCTCCTGGGTTCAAGCGATTCTCGTGCCTCAGCTTCCTGAGCAGCTGGGACTACAGAAGCACACCATGACACCTGGCCAATTTTTGTATTTTTTTAAGTAGAGTTGGGTTTCATCATGTTGGCCAGGCTGGTCTCGAACACTTAACCTCAAGAGATCCTCCTGCCTTGGCCTCCCAAAGTGTTGGGATTACAGGCATAAGCCACTGCACCTGGCCCCCTCAACTTTTTTTTTTTTTTTTTTTTTTGAGACAAAGTCTTGCTCTGTCACCTAGGCTGAAGTGCAGTGACATGATCTCGGCTCACTGCAACCTCTGCCTCCCGGGTTCAAGCAAATCTTGTGCCTCAGCCTCCTCTTTTTCTCTTTCGAGACAGGGTCTTGCTTTGTTGCCCAGAATGGAGTACAATGGTGTGATCACGGTTCAATGCAGCCTCAAACTCCTGGGCTCAAGTGATCCTCCTGCCTCAGCCTCCCGAGTAGCTGGGACTACAGCTGCATGCCACCATGCCTGGCCAAGTTTACAACGTTTTTTTTTGTTGAGACAGGGTCTTGCTACATTGCCCAGGCTGGTTTTGAACTCCTGGCCTAAAACGATCCTCCTGCCTTGCCTCTCAAGTTGCTGGGATTATAGGCACAAGGCACCTTGCTGGCCTGTGAAAATAATAAAAGTTTTCAAAAATGGAAAATCTAAAATGAAATGGAGTTGTAATAGGACACATACGGCTCAGCAAGCATCAGTGGCAATGCGTTCTCTTGTATCTTGGATGGACGATTGAAACCCATGGCATAGACTCCTTGGAGAAGCTGTGGTTTCCTAGAAAAACAGTTAAAGATGAAAGTCACAGTCTCTTTGGTTGAGGAAAGCAGCAAAATATCTGGAGGATTTTTCTCTTTTACTGTTTACACATAGTTTTTTGTTTTTGAGACAGAGTCTCGATCCATTGCCCAGGCTGCAGTGCAAAGGTGCAGTCTCAGCTCACTGCAACATCCACCTTCCGGGTTCAAGCAATTCTCGTGCCTCAGCCTCCCGAATAGCTGGGATTACAGGTATATGGCACCATGACCCCCTAATTTTTTTTTTTTTTTTGAGACAGAGTCTCGCTCTGTTGCCCAGGCTGGAGTGCAGTGGCGCAATCTCGGCTCACTGCAACCTCCGACTCCCAGGTTCACGCCATTCTCCTACCTCAGCCTCCTGAGTAGCTGGGACTACAGCGCCCGCCAACATGTCCTGCTAATTTTTTTTGTATTTTTAGTAGAGATGGGGTTTCACCATTGTTAGCCAGGATGATCTCGATCTCTGGACCTCGTGATCTGCCTGCCTCGGCCTCCCAAAGTCCTGGGATTACAGGCATGAGCCACCGTGCCTGGCCTAATTTTTGTATTTTCAGTAGAGACAGGGTTTCACCATGTTGGCCACGCTGGTCTCGAACTCCTGACCTCAAGTGGTCTGCCTGCCTTAGCCTCTCAAAGTGCTGGGATTACAGGCATGAGCCACTATGCCTGGCCTACACATAGTTTGTAATAAACAATAATTGAGTTGTGCTGAACTGAATACATGTTAGTACAAGCTAAAGCTTTTATCCATCATCTGGAAATTTTACTAAATATCCCAAAGCATCTACAGTATTTATATATATTTTTTAGATGGAGCCTGGTCTCGCTATGTTGCCCAGGCTGGTCTGCAACTCCTGGCCTCAAGTGATCCTCTCACCTTGGCCTCCAAAAGTGCTGGGATTACAGGTGTGCACCACTGCACCCAGCTAAATTCTTTTATAAAACTTGGTTAGCAGCTGGGTGCGGTGGCTCATGCCTGTAATCTCAGCGCTTTGGGAGGCCGAGGCAAGTGGATCATGAGTTCAGGAGATCAAGATCAGCCTGGCCAACATAGTGAAACCCCATCTCTACTAAACATACAAAAAGTAGCCAGGCGTGGTGGTGCGCACCTGTAATCTCAGCTACTTGGGAGGCTGAGGCAGGAGAATCACTTGAACCCGGGAGGCAGAAGTTGCAGTGAGCCAAGATCGCGCTACTGCACTCCAGCCTGGGCAACAGTGAGACTGTGTCTCAAAAAAAAAAAAAAAAACCTTGGTTAGCTAAAACTGTTCTGTTGTAGTAAAAAGATACCTATAACAGACCTAGGATCTCTATTTCAGTGCAAAGAGGAAGAGTCAGAAGGTGAATAAATACTCACAGCCGAAGCTCTTCAAAAGACTTCACCGAGTACAGAGGGGAGTTTGGATCCCGCTGCAGGACTTCCACTTGGTTTGTGTTATCAACAAGGTTGCTTCTGATCAGCTTGTTGAGTAAGGACTGGGCAGCTCTGTCCTCTGTCAGGAAAAAGAAAGCAAAGAATTTTAAAAAGTCCTTGAAACCTACCAGGTGTTTACTCTAATTCAACTGCCATTTATATTTTAAATAATAATGTACTGAACATTCAAATTCAAGGTACATCATAGTTTTGACTTATAAATTAAAATAGTTTTATTAAAGAAAAAAAGTTATGATACATCACCCATTTAGGCCTCATATTCTTCTCCAGACTCTATTCTAACAGCCCTCTTTTCCTGCAGTTATCTATTCCTCCTATCCAGACCCACATATTTAGTCCCCAATTTGTACTATATATAAACCTAAAGTAATTCATGTAACAATCACAAAAATGAAAAAAAAAAAAAACAGGAATTAGCAAAGTCTGTACCTTAATATTGGACAAGTTGGTCTTGTCATCCATGTCAAATGTGTCAAAATAACATTAACCTTAATTTTATTGGACAATAGAGATGCAACTTAAAATTTTTTATAATGCCCTGTTCAACTGTTCAGTTATTAAATGTAAAATTTCTCTATAAACATAAACCATTAGAACTCCTTCACCTATTGACTATTTATATTGAACTTTTTTTTTTTTTTTTTTGAGACAGAGTCTCGCTCTTTCACCCAGGCTAGAGTGCAGTGGCTCGATCTCGGCTCATGGCAAGCTCCGCCTCCCGGGTTCACACCATTCTCCTGCCTCAGCATCCCAAGTAGCTGGGACTACAGGAGTCCGCCACCATGCCCGGCTAATTTTTTTTTTTTTTTTTTTGTATTTTTAGTGGAGACAGGGTTTCACCGTGTTAGCCAGGATGGTCTCAATCTCCTGACCTCGTGATCCGCCCGCCTTGGTCTCCCAAAGTGCTGGGATTACAGGTGTGAGCCACTGCGCCCAGCCCCTATATTGAACTTTTATGCTGGCACTGTATCGTCTATTAAAGTCAAGCCAAACTGGGTATAAAAATGAAGCCTCATAACAATCCACTTCCTTAGAATGTAGAAGCTTGTTATTATATAAAGCTCCACGGCTGTGTTACCTTTCTCTTCTTCATCTGTCTTCTCTGCATTGGCATTGGTCTTGACAACAGCACCTTTATAGACAAAAGTGGCCATCATTCAAAATCACATCCCATACCCAACAGTTGGGACAATTCAAATTCTATGACACTAGAAGTTTTTGTAAAGACGTAGGGAGCAAAAAATAAATGAGGAAACCGAGCCGCTGATAAAAACATTTTATTGTCCCTAAACAAAGGTGTAAAACAGTTGTTCACATATATATATAGATAGATATTTATTTTATTATTTATTTATTTTTGAGACGGAGTCTCGCTCTGTCGCCCAGGCTGGAGTGCAGTGGTGCAATCTCGGCTCACTACAAGCTCCGCCTCCTAGGTTCACACCATTCTCTTGCCTCAGCCTCCCGAGTAGGTGGGACTACAGGCATGCGCCACTACACCTGGCTAATTTTTTTTGTATTTTTAGTAGAGACGGGGTTTCACCGTGTTAGCCAGGCTGGTCTTGATCTCCTGACCTTGTGATCTGCCTGCCTTGGCCTCCCAAAGTGCTGGGATTACAGGCGTGAGCTACCGCGCCCGGCCTCTGTTGCTCATATTCTTTCCTATTCTAGGTCTCCTCTCCGTACCTCAAAAACTATTATTTCCCTCATTGAATCAATACTTTTGAAATATTATAGAAAGATTAGAGCAATTAGTGATCAGAAACCACCTTGATGCTCAACAGAGGAATATCTATGCAAATCGTATTTTATCAATATGTGAACACAATAATGCCATCAAAATTCATATATATAACAAATGAGCAGTAAGACCAACAAAAAAAATTCACGCATATAAATTTTTTTTTCTTTTTTTGAGATGCAGTCTCACTCTTGCCCAGCCTGGAGTGCACTGGTGCGATCTCGGCTCACTGCAACTTCTACCTCCCAGGTTCAAGAGATTCCACTGTTTCAGTATCCTGAGTAGCTGGGATTACAGGCATGCACCACTACACCTGGCAAATGTTTGTATTTTTAGTAGAGATGGGGTTTCACCATGTTAGGCTGGTTTCGAACTCCTGACCTCAGCTTATCCACCAGCCTTGGCTTCCCAAAGTGCTGGGATTACAGGTGTGAGCCACCACACCCGGCCTATAAATTGATTAAGATATAAATTTATAGTCAAATGATACTGTGGTTATATAAAATCATACAAAAAAGACTGTAAGTGAATTTTGAGAAAAGCAAATGTTACATTTCCTTCCTGTAATATTAAGTACAGCAACAATAATTTAATGGAAATCTTAACTTTGGATAAATATGATTTCAGAATAATTAGAATAGGTAAACTGTCAGATTGCTCACACTTTGTCTATCTCATCCCAAATTGAGAACATTAAGAAAAAAATTAGTCTTTGTCAATGTAGTCCCATGGTTAGTAATTAGTCCCACTTAAGTAGCCTCATTCTTTGTTCCCCCCGCCCCTTGCTATCAGTGTGCAGTCCTCATTCTTGTATTAAAAACACTTTGAAACCAGGTGCAGTATCTCACTCCTGTAATCCCCGCACTTTGGGAGGCTGAGGCGGGAGGACTGCTTGAGCCTCTAAGAGTTAGAAACCAATCTGGGCAATGCAGGGAGACCTCATCTCTATAAAAAAAACAAAAATAGCTGGTCGCGGTGGCTCACACCTCTAATCCCAGCACTTTGGGAGGCCAAGGCCGGTGGATCACGAGGTCAGGAGATCGAGACCATCCTGGCTAACACGGTGAAACCCCATCTCTACTAAAAATACAAAAAATTAGCCAGGTGTGGTGGCGGGTGCCTGTAGTCCTAGTTACTCGAGAGGCTGAGGCAGGAGAATGGTGTGAAGCCGGGAGATGGAGCTTGCAGTGAGCCGAGATTGAGCCACTGCACTCCAGCCTGGGCAACAGAGCAAGACTCTGTCTCAAAAAAATAAAAAATAAAAATTAGTTGGGTGTAGTGGGTTGTGCCTGTAGTCCCAGCTACTCAGGAGGCTGAGGTGGAGGATCACTTGAGTCTGGGAGCTTGAGGCTTCAGTGAACCATGACTGAACCACTGCACTCCAGCCTGGGCAACAGAGCAAGACCCTGTCTCTTAAAAAGTAAATAAATAAAAACACTTTGGTCATACAATCCAGTTTGTCGATTTACAAATCAAATAGTACCAGTATCTGCCAATGCCCTGCCTGGTACAAATACAATTTTTTTTCCAGACAGTTGTTATGCCAAAACAAAAATGCTGAAGGAAATCACATTTGTTTTCAAACTAGCTATTAGTTACTTACCATGGGTATCTGGTTTGATTTTCTCTTCCTTAAGATGCAAGTTGCTCAACTAAATGGAGAATATGGGGGAGGGGTAAAGTGTCAGGAAAAGCACTTAAAAAGATTTGGAATCAACAGAGCCTCCCTAATGAAGCTGGGGATAAAACAGCCATTCTCAAGGTATATTCATTAGGACCAATTCATTGGGTTTTTCTGTTTACTAAATGTCTGATGAGAATAAACAAAATTTCCCATAAATACATCAGTGGAAAAAAAATGCTCCAAATCTGTACCTTCTAGTTAAAATTCTGTGAGAGAATTGTAATTTGAGTTTGCTTAATGCCGTGATTATAAACTTTCTCTCTTTGTAGAATATCATTAGAGTTGTCATTCTCTCATATTTCTTTTGTTTGTGTGGGGGAATCACTCCATTCCAAATCATATTGCAAACAAGAGGAAATTTAAAGAGATTTTGAAAAATGCAGTCATACTTTGGAGAACACTGGGAAGGGAGGACTGTGATGAAAAGCATCTGTAAAGCCGGGTGCGGTGGCTTGCGCCTGTAATCCCACCACTTTGGGAGGCTCAGGCAGGCGGATCACGAGGTCAAGAGATCGAGACCATCCTGGCCGACATGGTGAAACCCCGTCTCTACTAAAACTACAAAAATTAGCTGTGCATGGCGGCGTATGCCTGTAGTCCCAGCTACTTGGGAGGCTGAGGCAGGAGAATCGCTTGAACCCGGGAGGCGGAGGTTGAAGTGAGTCAAGATCACGCCGCTACACCCCAGGCTGGCAACAGAGTGAAACTCCATCTCACAAAAGAAAAGAAAAGAAAAGCATCTGTGGGTAGGAATCAGTCATGCTGCAGGATGTTAGAGCCGTAAGACCACAGTATGCTGATGTGCAGCCTCACATTCAAGTCACCTTTTGCTGGTGTCTGATACTGCAGTTGGGAACAGCCTGGAGCATTGTGGCACACTGTAATTAAAATACTTACTGGGCTGAAGTGGAAATAGAAAGGAAAGAGACATTTCAAAGAATGAATTACTAAGACTTTGATCAAATACTGTATATTAGGGATATCCTAGCAGGTCTTATCTCCCCTATTAGAATGCAAACACCTTCCTGACAGGGACTATTTCGTTTTCTACTGCTCTTTGAGGAGCAGGGCTACCCCACAGGAAATGTGCCCAGAGTAGCCGATATTTTCTTTTTTTTTTTTTTTTTTGAGACAGAGTCTCGCCGTCGCCCAGGCTGGAGTGCAGTGGCGCGATCTCGGCTCACTGCAGGCTCCGCCCCCGGGGGTTCACGCCATTCTCCTGCCTCGGCCTCCCGAGTAGCTGGGACTACAGGCTCCTGCCACCTCGCCCGGCTAATTTTTTGTATTTTTAGTAGAGACGGGGTTTCACTGTGTTAGTCAGGATGGTCTCGATCTCCTGACCTCGTGATCCACCCGCCTCGGACTCCCAAAGTGCTGGGATTACAGGCGTGAGCCACCGCGCCCGGCCAGTAGCCAATATTTCTATTTTTGGTCTTTGGATGTAGTACAGAGCAAAGTAAGTGCTCTAGTCGTAATTTTTTTTTTTTTTTTTTTCGAGATGGAGTCTTGCTCTGTCGCCCAGACTGGAGTGTAGTGGCGCGATCTCGGCCCACTGCAAGCTCTGCCTCCTGGGTTCACGCCACTCTACTGCCTAAGCCTCCGAGTAGCTGGGACTACAGGCGCCCGCCACCACGCCCGGCTAATTTTTTGTATTTTTTTTTTTTTTTTTAGAGACGGGGTTTCACCGTGTTACCCAGGATGGTCTTGATCTCCTGACCTCGTGATCCGCCTGCCTCGGCCTCCCAAACTGCTGGGATAACAGACGTGAGCCTCTGTGCCCGGCCTTTCTAGTCGTACATTTTTATTAAAAACAAAACAAAACTAAACTAAACAAAAAAGACTTTTTTTTTTTTTTTTTTTTTTTTTTGAGACAGAGTCTCGCTCTGTCACCCAGGCTGGAGTGCAGTGGCGTGATCTCAGCTCACTGCAAGCTCCACCTCCTGGGTTCATGCCATTCTCCTGCCTCAGCCTCCCGAGTAGCTGGGACTACAGGCGCCCGCTACCATCCTCAGCTAATTTTTTTGTATTTTTAGTAGAGGCAGGGTTTCATCATGTTAGCCAGGATGTTCTCGATCTCCTGACCTCGTGATCTCCCTGCCTCGGCCTCCCAAAGTGCTGGGATTACAAGCATGAGCCACTGCACCCGGCCAAAAAAGAGTTTTTTAAAGGTCAGAAAGCATCTGTAAGTCTTGGACCCCAGCACAGGGATTAGATAGACGGAAAGTCTGGTGTGAGTAAGTAACCCTTCAAGCTAAAGCCAACTCTAATCATAAAATATCAAGCAGGGCCTAAGACATCATCTGGTAAAAGGAAAATGAAAATCACAACCTAATGGTTCTTTCTTTTTTTTCTGCAGACAGGGTCTCATTCTGTTGCCCAGGCTGGAGTGGTGCAGTGGCATGATCATGGCTCAATGAAGCCTCAACCTCCTAAGGCTCAGGCAATCCTCCTGCCTCAGCCTCCCAAGTAGCTGAGGCTACAGGCGCTCACCACCATACCCGGCTAATTTTTTTTTTTTTTTTGAGGCAGAGTCTTGCTCTGTTGCCAGGATGGAGTGCAGTGGTGCTATCTGAAATCACTGCAACCTCTGCCTCCTGGGTTCAAATGATTCTCCTGCTTCAGCCTCCCAAGTAGCTGAGACTACAGGCGTGCACCACTATGCCCAGCTAATTTTTGTATTTTTAGTAAAGATGGGGTTCCACCACGTTGGCCAGGATGGTCTCAATCTCTTGACCTCATGATCTGCCCACCTTGGCCTCCTAAAGTGCCGGGATTACAGGCGTGAGCCACTGCGCCCGGCCTGCCCGGCTAATCTTTTACTGTAGAGTTGGGATCTTACTGTGTTGCTCAGGCTGGTCTTGAGCTCCTGGGCTCAAGCGATCCTCCTGCCTCAGCCTCCCAAAGTGCTGGGATTATAAGCGTGAACCACCACATTAGGCCGCATTTCTGTTGTCCCTCTAAGTCCAAGAACAGGAGAAAGGGGAAGGAGAGAACAAAAAAAATGTTTTAATTGGTGGTTTGTTGAGAATGGAGGAGCCCCATTTCTCCTTTTTTTTTTCTTTTTGAGATGGAGTCTCGCCCTGTCGCCCAGGCTGGAATGCAGTGGTGCGATCTTGGCTCACTGCAACCTCCGCCTCCTGGGTTCAAGCAATTCTCCTGCCCCAGCCTCCCAAGTAGCTGGGATTACAGGCGTGTGCCACTACGGCCAGCTAATTTTTGTATTTTTAGTAGAGACGGGGTTTCCCTATGTTAGTCAGGCTGGTCTTGAACTCTTGACCTCGTGATCCCCCCGCCTCGGCCTCCCAAAGTGCTGGGATTACAGGCGTGAGCCACCGCATCCAGGCAGGAGCCCCATTTATTTTCTTTCTTTCTTTTTTTTTTTTTTTTTTTTTGAGATGGAGTCTCGCTCTGTCGCCCAGGCTGAAGTGCAGCAGCGTGATCTTGGCTCACTGCAAGCTCCGCCTCCCAGGTTCACGCCATTCTCCTGCCTCGGCCTCCAGAGTAGCTGGGACTACAGGCGCCTGCCACCACGCCCGACTAACTTTTTATATTTTTAGTAGAGACGGGCTTTCACCTTGTTAGCCAGGATGGTCTCGATCTCCTGACCTCGTTATCTGCCCGCCTCGGCCTCCCAAAGTGCTGGGATTACAGGCGTGAGCCACCATGCCCAGCCTCCCATTTCTATTCATGGAAATGGACAAGAAGTTTCTGGTGTCTTTCTGCTTTGGTATTGGGAAAGAGGAAGAAGAAAGGGAACACATTAAAGAGATTAGAAAAAAGGAAATTAACAAAAAGGAAACCATTCAACTGGAGAAAGCCGACTGAAAAACCAAAAAAAGAAATCATTATAAGGCAGTAAAACTAATGGGGGAGGGCAGTGGGGGACAGCATTAGGAAAAAGAGCTAATGCATGTGGGACTTAATACTTAGGTGATGGGTTGATAGGTGCAGCAAACCACCATGGTACATGTTCACCTATGTAACAAACCTGCACATCCTGCACTTGTACCCTAGAATTTAAAAACAAAAACAACAACAGCTGGACACAGTGGCTCACGCCTGTGAGACTGAGGTGGGCAGATCACTTGAGGCCAGAAGTTCAAGACCAGCCTGGCTGACATGGCGAAACACCATATCTACTAAAAATACAAAAACTAGCCAGGTGTGGTGGCATGCGCCTATAATCCCAGCTTCTCAGGAGGCTAAGGCAGGATCGCTTGAACCCGGGAGGAGGAGGTTGCAGTGAGCTGAGATCGTGCCACTGCACTCCAGCCTGGGCAACAAGAGCGAAACTCCATCTCTAAATAAATAAATAAAGCACTCCCCACATCCTACCAATTAACCTAGTTTAGTACTCAGGGCTGTTAAAAAGAGAAAGAGAGGCTGGGTGCCGTGGTTCATGTGGGTAATCTCAGCACTTAGGGAGCTGAGGTGGGTGGATTGCTTGAGCTCAGGAGTTTGAGACCAGCCTGGGCAACATGGCGAAACTCCATCTCTACAAAAATACAAAAATTACCCAGGCATGATGGCACATGTCTGTGGTCCCAGCTACTCGGGTGGCTGAGGTGGGAGAATTGCTGGAGCCTGGGAAGTCAAGGCTGAAGTGAGCCAAGATGCCACTGCACTCCAGCCTGGATCACAGCAAGATCCTGTCTCAAAAAAAAAATTTTTTTTTTTTAAATTGCAAGGCCGGGCGCGATGGCTGACGCTTGTAATCCCAGCACTTTGGGAGGCCGAGGCGGGCAGATCATGAGGTCAGGAGATCGAGACCATCCTGCCGAACATGGTGAAACCCCGTCTCTACTAAAAATACAAAAAAATTAGCCGGGCACGGTGGTGGGCGCCTGTAGTCCCAGCTACTCGGGAGGCTGAGGCAGGAGAATGGCATGAACCCGGGAGGCAGAGCTTGCAGTGAGCCGAGATTGCGCCACTGCACTCCAGCCTGGGCGACAGAGTGAGACTCCGTCTCAAAAAAATAAAAAATAAAAAATAAAAAAAGAGCAAGTTTACAGGGCTAAAGTTAACAGTACTCATTCCTGTGGTGATAATTACTACCTAAAATAAATGACAGACCTGAAGTTTAAATGAGTTAATGAGGTATAAATGAGATAGCAATAGCCATTACCATAAAGTTTTGTTTGTTTGTTTTTTTTTGAGATGGAGTTTTGCTCTTGTTGCCCAGGCTGGAGTGCAATGGCACGATCTCAGCTCACTGCAATCTCCACCTCCCAAGTTTAAGCAATTCTGCCTCCCAAGTAGCTGGGATTACAGGCATGTGCCATCACGCCCGGCTAATTTATTTTACTTTATTTTTTTGAGACGGAGTCTCGCTCAGTTGCCCAGGCTGTAGTGTAGTGGCGTGATCTTGGCTCACTGCAACCTCTGTCCCCCGGGTTCAAGTAATTCTCCTGCCGCAGCCTCCCAGTAGCTGGGATTACAGGTGCCCACCACCACACCTGGCCAATTTTTTTGACTTTTTAGTGGAAATGGGGTTTCACAGTGTTGGCCAGGCTGGTCTTGAACCCCTGACCTCAAATGATTCACCCACCTTGGCCTCCCAAAGTGGTGGGATTACAGGCATGAGCCACTGCGCCCGGCCAATTTTGTATTTTTAGTAGAGATGGGGTTTCACCATGTTGATCAGGCTGGTCTTGAACTCCTGACCTCAGGTGATCTGGCCACCTCGGCCTCCCAAAGTGCTGGGATTACAGGTATAAGCCACCATACCCGGCCCATAAATTTTTTTAATATTCAACGATAAAAGGATCACACAACAACAAAGATCATTCTTTTGTTTTTATATTTTTATTTATTCATTTATTTGAGAACGAGTCTCACTCTGTCGCCCAGGCTCGAGTGCATTGGTATGATCATGGCTCATGCAACCTCAACCTACCGGGATCAAGGATCCTCCTGCCTCACCCTTACAAGCAGATGGGACTATAGGTGCTTGCCACCACGCTGGGCCAACATTCTTTTGTTGATACATTGTTCAACTCAAAGTTAACGGGGTAAAATGAAATGTGTAGGAAAAGGTGGTAGCAACATTGTAAATAAAAGTAATAGATGTTGTTTTGATTACAATGCATCAGAATTCTGAAGAGGTTCCTGTAGAATCTAGAAGCTACTCACAGCCTTTACTTGGCTGTAAGGATCTCAAAGCCTCCAACACAAAAGCAGCACTAAAGTTTGCATTACCCACCTTAGTGTCAGTGACCTGAATGCTGAAACTTATGTTGAAAGCAGTTAGTTCAGATACCTGTGCTCTATTTATTTGAATCAAAAGGAAAAAACAATTTTTCTTGCAACTTGATTGGAAACCATTTTGAAATCCAGAAAACTAATGAAAAGGCAAGACAAACAAAAACTCCCACCATTTCCAAATTGCCCAAAGCCCTACTTTTATAATATTCAGAATTTTCAGTGCCTTTAATAGTTTTTAACATGTCAAAATAATTGAGAACTACTCAGTTATACTTCATTTTATTCCAAGGCTACTTGAGAAAGGATTCTTGAAACGTAAGGAAGATTTAATGGTAAATTAACTATCCTGAACAGGGATTGTCTCTGGCAAAATTGTGAGGCAGGGATATTTAAAAAGTCCTTCTTGGTCGGGCGTGGTGGCTCACGCCTGTAATCCCAGCACTTTGGGGGGCCGAGGCGGGCAGATCACGAGGTCAGGAGATCGAGACCATCCTGGCTAACACGGTGAAACCCCGTCTCCACCGAAAATACAAAAAATTAGCCGGGTGTGGTGGCGGGCGCCTGTAGTCCCAGCTACTCCAGAGGCTGAGGCAGGAGAATGGCGTGAACCCGGGAGGCGGAGCTTACGGTGAGCGGAGATCGCACCACTGTACTCCAGCCTGGGTAAAAGAGCGAGGCTCCAGCCGGGCGCGGTGGCTCACGCTTGTAATCCCAGCACTTTGGAAGGCCGAGGCGGGCGGATCATGAGGTCATGAGATCGAGACCACGGTGAAACCCCGTCTCTACTAAAAATACAAAAAATTAGCCGGGCGCGGTGGCGCGCGCCTGTAGTCCCAGCTACTCGGAGAGGCTGAGGCAGGAGAATGGCGTGAACCTGGGAAGCGGAGCTTGCAGTGAGCCGAGATCGCGCCACTGCACTCCAGCCTGGGTGACAGAGCAAGATTCCGTCTCAAAAAAAAAAAAAAAAAAAAAAGCGAGGCTCCGTCTCAGAAAAAAAAAGAAAAAATCCTTCTCATAAGTTTTTCAATCCCTTTGCCCTCTAAATTGAAAAAGAGAGCCAGGTGCAGTGGCTCATGCCTATAATCCCAGCACTTTGGGAGGCTGAAGTGGGAGGCTCTCTTGAGGCCAGGAGTTTGAGACAAGCCTGGGCAACATAGTGAGACTCCACCTCTGCAAAGATTAAAAATAAAAATATTGACAGGGCATGGTGGCTTGTGCCTTTAATCCCAGCACTTCTGGAGGTCGAGGAGGGAGGATCCTTTGAACTCATGGAGTTTGAGACAAGCCTGGGCAACATAGTGAGACCCCATCCCCTAAAAAATAAATAAATAGGCTGGGCATGGTGGCTCATTCCTGTAAGCCCAGAGCTTTGGGAGGCCAAGGCAGGCTGATCACTTGAGGTCAGGAGTTCAAGACCAGCCTGACCAACATGGTAAAACCCGTCTCTACTAAAAAAAAACCCAAAAAATTAGCTAGGCGTGGTGGCGCATGCCTGTAATCCCAGCTGCTCAGGAGGCTGAGATGGGAGAATCACTTGAACCCGGGAAGCAGAGGTTGCAGTGAGCCGAGATCGCACCATTGCACTCCAGCCTGGGCAACAGAGCGAGACTCTGTCTTAAAAATAAATAAAAAAATAGACCGGGTGTGGTGGCTCACGCCTGTAATCCCAGCACTTTGGGAGGCCAAGGCAGGTGGATCACCTGAAGGCCAGGAGTTCGAGACCAGACTGGCCAACATGGTGAAACCCTGTCTCTACTAAAAATATAAAAACTAGCTGGGCATGGTGGTGGGTGCCTGTAATCCCAGTTACTCGGGAGGCTGAGGCAGGAGAATTACCTGAACCCAGGAGACAGAGGTTGCAGTGAGCCGACATGGTGCCACTGCACTCCAGCCTTGGCAACAGAGTAAGACTCCATCTCAAAAAAAAATAAATAAAAATAAATACATAAATAAAATAAATAATAAATTTAAATGAATTTTAAAATAAAATAAATAAAAATATTAGCTGGGCGTGGTGGTATGTGCCTATAGTCCCAGCTACCAGGGAGGCTGAGGTGGGAGGATTGCTTGAGCCCAGGAGTTCCAGGTTACAATGTGCTATGATCTTGCCACTGCATTCCAGCCTGGGTGACAGTGAGACCCCATCTCTATTAAAAAAAATACACACATATACACACACACACACATATATACATACACGCGCACACACACACACACATATACATATGGCCAGATGTGGTGGCTCACGCCTGTAATCCTAGTACTTTGGGAGGCCGAGATGGGTGGATTGCCTAAGCTCAGGAGTTCGAGACCACTGTGGGCAACATGATGAAACCCTATCTCTACTGAAATATGAAAAATTAGCTGGGCATGGTGGCATGTGCTTGTAGTCCCACCTACTTAGGAAGCTGAGGCATGAGAATCGCTTGAACCCAGGAGGCAGAGGTTGCAGTGAGCCGAGATGGTGCCACTGCACTCCAGCCTGGGAGACAGTGAGAGACTCTTGTCTCCAAAAAATAAAAAATAATAGACATATTATTTCATAGACAATATTAATCTTAAAGATAATGATGCAGCTGCTTTGGAAAACATCCTGGCACTTTCTTAAAAGTTAAACACAGAATTACTATATAATCCAGCAGTCCCACTTCTAGATATATACCCGAGTATTGAAACTATGTGTCCACACAAAAACTTGTACATTAATCAATCAAAAGAAATATTACTCATAGTAGCTAAAAAGTAGAAATAATCCAAATGTCCAGAAATTGGTAAGTGGATAAATAAAATGTGGTATATCCACACAACGGAATATTATTTGGCAACAATAAGGAATAAAGTACTGATACATGCTACAACTAATGAACCTTAGTTCATTATACTAAATAAAAGAAGCCAGTCACAAAGGATCACATACCGTATGTTTCCATTTATATGAAATGTTTAAAAGAGGCAAATCTAAAGAGACAGAAAGTAGATTAGTGATTGCCTAGAGCTGGGGAGTTTGTGGGGAAACAGGGAGTGACTGCTAATGTGTACAGAGTTTCCTTTTGGGGTGATGAAAATGTTCTAAAATTGACTGTGATATAAGCTACACACTTCTGAATACACCAACCATCAGTGAACTGTACACTTTAATCTCACCGTAATGTCGTAATAATAGGGTCTCAAGATTCTGTTTCATAAAATGCAGGAATTTGTTGTTGTAAGTTTAACAAAATGGCTAGTTTGGGCCTGCTAAAAACAGCAAGAGTTAATCATTTTATACCTGAGTTTTCATTATCACTGGATTCATTATTATGAGTTTCTGTTCTATCTGAAAGATAACTCTATGATGCAAACTCAAGCCAAAAAGAAAATGTCAAAGCTACCTACTCCTAACAAACCCTCTTAGGCACATTAATAGGTTAAAACAATGACAATTTAACCTGACCTGAATGGCCGGGTGCGGTGGCTCATGCCTGTAATCCCAGCGCTTTGGGAGGCCAAGGCAGGTGATTGCTTGAGCTCAGGAATTTGAGACTGCCCTGAGCAACATGGTGAAACCCTATGTCTACAAAACATACAAAAATTTGCCAGGTGTGGTGGTGCACACCTGTAGTCCAAGCTACTTGCGGGGCTGAGGTGGGAGGACTTCATGAGCCTGGGAGGTCAAGGGTGCAGTGAGCCATATACATACCACTGCATTCCAGCCTGGGTGACAAAGTAAGACCCTATTTCAAAAAAAAAAACAAACAAAAAAAAACAAACAACAACAACAAAAAACTGACCTAACAAGAAGTTAGTTAAAATAGTCAAAACTCTCGGAACTAAAAAATAAAAAAAACAGGCCAGGTGCGGTGGGTCACGCCCGTAATCCCAGCACTCTGGCAGGCCGAGGCGGGTGGATCATAAGGTCAGGAGATCAAGACCATCCTAGCTAACACGGTGAAACCTCGTCTCTACCAAAAAAATACAAAAAAATTAGCCGGGCATGGTGGTGGGTGCCTGTAGTCCCAGCTACTCGGGAGGCTGAGGCAGGAGAATGGCGTGAATCCAGGAGGCGGAGCTTGCAGTGAGCCGAGATTGCGCCACTGCACTCCAGCCTGGGCGACAGAGTGAGACTCCGTCTCAAAAAATAAATACATAAAAATTTAAAAAATAATAATTCAAAAAACAACCTCTCAGAACTACTTGAAATACATATTTATCTCTACGTTGACTAATGATGTGGTTTTTTTCTAAGTGTATATTGTGCCTTGAGATATTGGCTAATAAAAATATGAAGCCAGCACACAGAAGCACAGGAAAGCATTATTTCATTTTTATCTCAGCCTTTATTACTTTTGTATTTGCTTTACAATGTACATAATATATTTAATAAAACAGTAAAGTATGCAATTTCTAAACAGATATGTACATATTGAGAGTGAATGCTCAAAAGTTTCTTTGCAACAAATAACAAACTACACAGTTCATTTACTCAGTTAACAATGCCTGCCAGGTTAGGCATGAGAAATGCTCAAATGGATAAGGGCCACAGTTAAGGGAGGGGATGCCATAATGAAAACAGGAGCATTAAGTGGAAGCAGGTATTCTGGGTCCTGAGACCTCCCTCACCCTTTCCTCCACCTAGATTCCAGAACACTGAGTCAGACCTCCACCATCTAGGCAGGAGTTTAGAGGATCCCTCTGCAAAATCTGGCCAGACCGGGAGGAAAGTTCTCAGGATGCTGACATAGACCACTAAAGATATATAGTTAAGGTCAGAATAGACAAGCCCCACTCATGTGTTTACAGCTTCCACTCAACTTTTCAGTCACTCACTCTTAAGTATGAGTGGCCAGGCAAGGATTACAGACATCTGAGAAATAGTCATCATGAAAAAGTAGACACTGAAATATATAGATAAAACACGCCTCACATGAAACAGAGACTGAGCAGAGAGAAGAAGAAAAATATCCTCCAAATGATGAGGATATTATGACCATGAAAGCAGTACAGGGTATTGTCTGTAAAAAATGAACAGTAAAGGAAGAAGAAAAAAGTTCCTGAAGAGGCCAGGCACCGTGGCTCACACCTGTAATCCCAGCACTTTGGGAGACCGAGGCAGGCGGATTGCGAGGTTAGGAGATCGAGACCATCCTGGCTAACACGGTGAAACCCTGTCTCTACTAAAAATACAAAATATTAGCCAGGCGTGGTGGCGGGCGCCTGTAGTCCCAGCTACTTGGGAGGCTGAGGCAGGAGAGTTGCTTGAACCCGGGAGGTGGAGCTTGCAGTGAGCCGAGATGACGCCACTGCACTCCAGCCTGTATGACAGAGCAAGACTCCGTTTCAAAAAAAAAAAAAAAGTTCCTGAAATTAAAAATAAGAAAGTAGAAGTGAAAATGAAATATACTAGGCAGTACTCGAGAAAATCTCCCAGGAAATATAGAAAGAAAGAAAGAAAGAAAAAAAAAGACAAAGATGAAAAACAGAAGAAAAAAGAAAACCAAAGGACTTTTCAACGAATGGTGCTGGAACAATTAAGACAGCTCTGGCCAGGTGCGGTGGCTCACGCCTGTAATCCCAGCACTTTGGGAGGCCAAGGCGGGTGGATCACCTGAGGTCAGGGGTTTGAGACCAGCCTGGCCAACATGGTGAAACCCTGTCTCTACTAAAAATACCAAAACTAGCCAGGCTTGGTGGCAGGCGCCTGTAATCCCAGCTACTCGGGGGACTAAGGCAGGAGAATCACTTGAACCCAGGAGGCAGAGGTTGCAGTGAGCCAAGATCGCGCCACTGCACTCCAACCTGGGGGACAAGAGCGAGACTGTGTCTCAAAAAAAAAAAAAAAAAGACATCTCTATGTGAAAAAGATGAACAGATGAACCTCAGCCAGGCACAGTGGCTAACACCTGTAATCAGGCACTTTGGGAGGCCGAGGCGGGCAGATCACGAGGTCAGGAGTTTGAGACCAGCCTGGCCAATATGGTGAAACCTGTCTCTACTAAAAATACAAAAATTAGCTGGGCATAGTGGCGGGCGCCTGTAATCCCAGCTACTAGGGAGGCTGAGGCAGGAGAATTGCTTGAACCCGGGAGGCGGGGGGTTGCAGTGAGCTGAGATCGCGTCACTGCACTGCAGCCTGGGAGACAGAGCGAGACTCTGCCTCAAAAAAAAAAAAAAAAAAAGATGAACCTCAATCCATACCTCTTATTAGAAAAAATTTAACTCAAAATGGAAAATGGATCACAGACATAAATGTAAAATTTATAACTATAAGACTTCTAGAGAACACAGGAGAAAATCTAAAAAGAACTAATCATTTAAAAATTGATAAATTAGGCCGGGCACGGCGGCTCACGCCTGTAATCCCAGCACTTTGGGAGGCCGAGGTGGGCAGATCACGAGGTCAGGAGGTTGAGACCATCCTGGCTAACATGGTGAAACCCCATCTCTACTAAAAATACAAAAAAAATTAACCTGGTGTTGTGGCGGACGCCTGTAGTCCCAGCTACTGGGGAGGGTAAGCCAGGAGAATGGCATGAGCCCGGGAGGCAGAGCTTGCAGTGAGCTGAGATCGCACCACTGCACTCCAGCCCAGGCAACAGAGCAAGACTCCGTCTCAAAAACAAACAAACAAAAAGTTGATAAATTAGATTAATCAAAGTTGAAAATGTCTATTATTTGAAAAGTACTGCTGAAAAAAGAGAAGTTGTAATTTGGGAGAATATATGCAAAACATATCCGATATATGCAAAACATATCCAATAAAGAACTTATCATGCCTGTAATCCATTCCAGCACTCTGGGAGGCCCAGGTGGGCGGATTGCTTGAACCCAGGTGTTCCAAGACCAGCCTGGGGAACATGGCAAAACCCCGTCTCTACAAAAAACACAAACATTAGCCAGATGTGGTGGCGCATGCCTGTGGTCCCAGCTACTCTGGAGACAGGGTGGGAGAATCCCTTGAGCCCAGGAGGTGGAGGTTTCAGTGAGCCAAGATCGTGCCACTGCACTCTAGCCTGACTCTAGCCTGGGTGACAGAGCGAGACCCTGTCTCAAAAAAAAAAAAAAAAACCGGAACTTCTATCCAGAATATATAAAGAACCTTCCCAACTAAAACTTTAAAAATGGGCAAAAGGTTTGAAAAGCCACTTCAAAGAAGTTACATACATGGCAAATAAGCACATGAAAAGATTTTCAACATCATTAGTCATTAGGGAGATATATAAGTTAAAACCACAATGAGACACCAGCATGTACCTATTAGAATGAAGGAAACTGACAATACTGTGCAGGGAAGGATGTGGGGCAGTTGAAGCTCTCATCCATTGTTGTTGGAAAAGCAGAATGATGATACACTTTGGAAAACAGTTTGGCATATTACTTATAAAGTTAAATAAACACATATCACATAACACAGTAAATCCTACTCTTCGATATTGACTTTACCCAAGAGAAATGCAAACATATGTCCATACAAAAATCTGTACATTAATGTATAGAGCAGCTTTCTTCATATTGTCTCAGACTGAAAATTACTCAAGTGTCCATCAATAGAAGAATAAGCAAACTGTGTATATCCACAGTGGAATTCTACACAGCAATAAAAAGGAATGAACTACTGATACATGCAACTTGGTTGAATTCTAAATGCATAATACTAAGTGGAAGAAGCCAGACTTTTCAAAAGGTTACATATTATATATATAATTCCATTTAATGACATGTTCGAAAAGACAAAACTATAATGACAGAAAACATATCAGCAGTTGCCAGAGAAGGGTGAGGAGAGGGAGTGAACTACAAGAAGTTGTAGTTCTTTGTAGAGAGGGTTTATGTGTTGACTGTGGTGGTAGTTACAGAACTGTATGCTTTTGTCAAAAATTCATAGAACTGTACACTAACAAAGTTTAATTTTACTCTATGTAAATTATACCTCCATAAACCTGACTTTTAAAAAAAATTAAAGGGCTGGCCACGTGCAGTGGCTCACGCCTGTAATTCTAGAACTTTGGGAGGCTGAGGCAGGCAGATCACTTGAGGTCAGGAGTTCAAGACCAGCCTGGCCAACATGGTGAAACCCCACCTCTACTAAAAATACAAAAAGTAGCCAGGCGTGGTAGCACATGCCTGTAATCCAGCTACTCAGGAGGCTGAGGCAGGAGAATCACTTGAACTCAAGAAGCAGAGGTTGCAATGAGCCAAGATCGTGCCATTGCACTCCAGCCTGGGGGACAAGAGCGAAACTTCACCTCAAAAAAAAAAAAAAAAAAAAAAAATTAAAGGGCCAGTCCAACAGATCCAACATTCATCTAATAAGAGTTCTGGGAAAAGCTATGCAGTGGTGCGCACCTGTAGTCCCAGCTACGAGGCAGGCTGAGGAGGAGGATCGCTTGAGCCCAGGAGTTCAAGGTTGTAGTACACTATGATTCTGCCTGTGAATAGCTACTGCAGTAGCTATGCTACTGGGCAACATAGACAGACCCTGTCTTAAAAAAAAAAAAAAAAGAGAGAGAGAGAGAGAAAGAAAGAGAGAGAGTTCTGGAAAAGAGGGAATTAAGAAAAAACAAAGGAGAAGAAATCAGCAATGAAATTATTCAAGAAAAGTTCTCATAACCGAAGAACAAGAGTTTTTCAGATTGAAAGTACCCACACCCAGGGGCCAGTAATATGGATGAACATACACCCATACCAAGACATATTACCATAAATTTTCTGAATATTAAAGACAAACAGAAGATTCTCCAAGCTTAGAAAGGGGAAAGCAAGTCACATCAAGAATCAGGATGGTCTCAAAGATTTCAATAACAAATACAGAAATCTAGAAGGCAATGGAACAATACCTTTAAAATTTGGCAGGAAAATAATTTTCAACCTACAATTCTATACCCAGCCAAACTATTATCCAAATTACATGGCAAAATTAGATTTTTTAAGACATGGAATATTCTTAAAGTAATTTACTTCCCACACACCTCCAGAAAGCTGACAGATGGCTGCACTAAAATAAGGAATAAATCAAGAAAGATGGAAGAGTAGGGGTACAGAAACGAAGGGATCCAAGAGATCCAAAAGACAAGAGAAAGAAGGAAGGAATCTGCAGAATGAGGCTGAAGGGAAATTTGCCATGTTCCCTCTATCCCCCAATATGAACTGTGCTCTAAAGATAGGAGTAACTAGTCCAATTTGAAGCAGACTTAAAAGCCTGGGAGAAATGGAATTGATAGAATACTTGATGAGTCTAAGCATCCTGAGATAAACTTAGACAACTGGAAGAGAGTTTGGGGTTGAATTGATAATTAAGAAAATAAAATGAAGCAAAAACATAAGGCAATTAAGAATTCCAAGTAAAATAAATTTTATAGAAAAGTAAAGGGCCAGGCAAAGTGGCTCAGGCCTATAATCCCAACACTTTGGGAGGCCGAGGTGGGAGGATGGCTTGAGCCCAGCAGGTCAAGACCAACCTGGGTAATATAGTGAGACCTCATCTTCACAAAAAATTAAAAAGTTAGCTGCACATGTTGGCACATGCTTGTAGTCCCGGCTATTCAGGAAGCTGAGGTGGGAGGATCACTTGAGCCTGGGAGGGGGAGGTTGTAGTTGGCAAGAGATGGTGCCAATGCACTCCAGCCTGGGTGACAGGGCAAGACCCTCTCTCAAAAAATATATGTAAAGAAAGAAAGAAACAGAAAAAAGAGGCTGGATGCAGTGGCTGACACCTGTAATCCCAGCACTTTGGGAGGCTGAGGCAGGTGGATCACTTGCACCCAGGAGTTCGAGACCAGCCTGGGCAACATGGCAAGTCCCCATCTCTACAAAAAAAATACAAAAATTAGTTGGGCATAGTGGCACATGACTACAGTCCCAGTTACTCAGGAGGCTGAGGTGGGAGGATGGCTTGAGCCCGGGAGGCAGAGACTGCAGTGAGCCAAGATCACTCCACTGCACCCCAGCCCGAGCAACAGGGTGTGACCTTGTCTCCAAAAAAAAAAAAAAAAAAAGGAATTGCCTCTGGGGAGGAAAAAAATTGGTGGGAACCGTTGTTTTTAAAATAACTTCACTCTTTAAACAATGTGTATATACAACTTATTTTTTATCAGCTATAAAAAATAAAAGACAAGGTTCTTATTCTTGAGGAAGTCATAGCAATAAGTACTAACAGAAGTAGGTTCAAAGCCTACTAGAATTTAAAGTGTTTCGGTGGGAGAAATTAATTCTACGCAGTAGTGTTTAACACATATCTTGCTTACCATGTGTCAGGCCCAGAAAAAAAGAACAAAGTGAAGCCGATGAGGAAAGGATTTGCTGACTGCCACACCTACTGGGTCCATCATTTATCACTGAGTAAGCACACAAATATGAGCAAAGACACGGTCCCTGAGCCAAAGAAGCTCTAAATGTAAAGGTGGAGAATGACACCTAAAATAACTATTACAAACCGGGGCGGCCAGGAACAATGGCTCAGCCTGTAATCCTGGTGCTTTGAAAGGCCAAGGCAGGAAGATTGCTTGAGGCCAGGAGTTCCAGACCAGCCTGGGCAACCTAGCAAGACCATGTCTCTATTTCAATTAAAAACAAACAAAACACAATCTAGGATGATGGGTGCAATCTATGATTCTTCCTGGTTCCAGGAAGACAGACAGGCGGCTGAGCGCTTTACCGATAGGAGCACTCACCTGCGCTTACGTAACGTGGAGGCGGCTGCGTAAACAAAGCCAGCTCAGGGTCCGGGTTTCATCCCTATCCTCCCCGCCACCCCATCCAGTCACTAATCAACCTGGGAAGCGTTCTTTCTCAGGGACCAAGTCTCCGGCCAGAACTAATCCGCTGACCCTTTAGGGCTGAAGCCAACTCACCGACTCGGCCGCCGCTTCCTGCTCGTCCACCGCCAGGGCCCATGAGTCAGTGGCCATGGTCCCAGGCGCGGGTGGGACGCTCGTGCTGGCGGATTCGAGGGATGGCACGAGGGATCGTGGGCTCCGGGGGTTCGCGGCAGGCTCTGCGCCAGCCCGACTACAAGGCTGCAGACCGGAAGCGGCGCGCCACAGTGACGTCGGAGGCCACTCCTGTTTGGGCACCCTTTGCCCACTTGAGGCTGTCGATTCTGTCACCCTCAGACCCATACCCCTCAACCCCGGGCAGAGCAAGCTTTCCTATCAAGCTGAGGTAGTTATCTTAAAATGCCTAAGCTCTGGTCAACTTGGCTCTCCAACCAAAGAACAAAATCAGATTCCCACCCAACACAGTGGCAGAGAAGGCACTAATACAGATTGAACAGATTGAATATATCAAAACAGAAAACCATTACCAATAGTCACCAAAATGCAAAACAAGCAGAGAGCTGTTTCCCTTTTCAGGTTGGTAATTTAAAATGTCCAAGTGTTGGCAATCAGCCCTGTCAACCCATTTGGTTAAAAGTCCACTTGACCACTATGCAATCTTATTATGCATGTAACAAAACTGCACCTGCACTCATAAATGTGTACCCCAAGAAGAGGAATTCCAGCTCTCCTATGTAAGGGTTGTATAATCAGCAGAATGTTAAAAAGGAAGAAAACAGACAGTTGCGGTGGCTCATGCATGTAATCCCAGCACTTCTGGAGGCCGAGGCGAAAGGATCACTTGAGCCCAGGAGGTCTAGGCTGCAGTGAGCCATGACAGCGCCACTGCACTCCAGCCTGGGTGACAGAGCAAAACCCTGTCTATAAAAAATAAATAAATAAAAATGGTAAAATAATTAAATAGAACTAGGTGTGGTGTCTCATGCCTGTAATCTCAGCACTTGGGTTTTTGTTTGTTTTTTGAGATGGAGTCTGGCTCTGTTGCCCAGGCTGGAGTGCAGTGGCACGATCTCAGCTCACTGCAACCTCCACCTCCTGGGTTCAAGAAATTCTCTTGCCTCAGCCTCCCAAGTAGCTGGGATTACAAGCGTGCGCCACCATGCCCAGCTAGTTTTTCTATTTTTAATAGAGATGGGGTTTCACCATGTTGGCCAGGATGGTCTCAGTCTCCTGATTTTGTGATCCGCCTGCCTTGGCCTCCCAAAGTGCTGGGATTACAGGCGTGAGCCACTGCACCCGACCTTGTTTTGTTTTTTTAAGATAGAGACAGATCTTGCTGTGTTGTCCTGGCTGGTCTCAAACTCCTAGGCTTAAGTGATCCTTCCACCTCCACCTCCCAAAGTGCCAGGATTGGCCAGGCACAGTAGCTCACATGTAGTTCCAGCTACTTGGGAGGCTGAGGTGGGAGGATCATTTGAGCCCAGGAGGTTGAGGCTGCAGTTAGCAGTGTTTGTGTCACTGCACTCTAGTCTGGGCAACAGAGTAAGACTCTGCCTCATAAACAAACAAATAAATAGGAAGAAATATCTTGGGCTTTTAGTAGTTGTAAAATAAGGATTAAATGAAAGAACTGCTTTCTCCTAACTAGAATCAAAGAAGCTTCTCTACCCTTGTTACTTCCCTAGAAAGAAACTAGGCATTTTCCTACAATCTGAAAAAAATGAATCCCAACCTCTTTCATTTTGCCAATATTATACAACAATAAGTTAATTTCAAGCCATGAGGCCGGGCACAATGGCTGACACCTGTAATCCCAGCACTTTGGGAGGCCGAGGCGGGTGGATCACCTGAGGTCAGGATTTCAAGACCAGCTTGGCCAACATGGTGAAACCCTATCTCTACTAAAAATACAAAAATTAGCCAAGCATGGTGGTGCACACCTGTAATCCCAGCTACTTGGAAGGCTGAGACAGGAGAATCACTTGAGCCCAGGAGGCAAAGGTTGCAGTGAGCCGAGATCATGCCATCATACTGCAGCCTGGGAGACAAGAGTGAAACTCTGTCTCAAAAAAATAAATAAACTGGGCACGGTGGCTCGCACCTGTAATCCCAGCACTTTGGGAGGCCAAGGCAGGCAGATCACGAGGTCAGGAGATTGAGACCATCCTGGCCAACATGGTGAAACCCTGTCTCTACTGAAAATACAAAAATTAGCTGGGTGTGATGGCATGCATCTGTAGTCCCAGCTACTTGGGAGGCTGAGGCAGGAGAATCGCTTGAACCTGGGAGGTGAAGGTTGCAGTGAGCTGAGATGGTGCCACTGCACTCCAGCCTGGCGACAGAGTGAAACTCCATCTCAAAAATAAATAAATAAATAAATAAATAAATAAATAAATAAAAAAAATAAAGGCCGGGCGCGGTGGCTCACACCTCTAATCCCAGCACTTTGGGAGGCTGAGGTGGGTGGATCACGAGGTAAGGAGATCGAGAACATCCTCGCTAACATGGTGAAACCCCGTCTCTACTAAAAATACAAAAAAAAAATTAGCTGGGCATGGTGGCGGACGCCTGTAGTCCCACCTACTCAGGAGGCTGAGGCAGGAGAATCGCTGGAACCCAGGAGGTGGAGGTTGCAGTGAGCTGAGATCATGCCACTGCACTCCAGCCTGGGTAACAGAGAGAGCCTCCGTCTCAAAAAAAAAAAAAAAAATGCTTAAGATACACACAAAACTGATAACCGTGGCTGCCCCTGGTGAGGGCCTCTAGAAGGGTGGGGGTGGATCGAGTATGCTTTATCCTCTGAAATTATTTTCCATATGCATTTTTTTTTTAATTAGAGACAGGGTCTTGCTATGTTGCCCAGGCTGGAGTGCAGTGGCTATTCACAGGCACAATTACAGCACACACTATATCCTTGAACTCCTGAGCTCAAGAGGTTCACCTGCCTCTGCTTCCCAAGTAGCTGGGACTATAGGTGTGTGCAGCTGTGCTTGGCTCCATGTTTCCCTTTTAAAAATGTATTTCAGATAAACAAGAAAGGGTATAATATAACAAATACTTAGATTCCCACCTCAAAACTTAATAAATAAAATTACTAAGGTCCAATTGATAATCTCCATATACTCATCCCAGGAAGACAGCAGCTGTCCTAAATTTGGTGTTTATCCTTCCTGTACACGATTTTAGCATGTGTTTTTTCTTCTACTAAATAAATATGCAAGCCTGGGCAATATAGGGAGATCCTGTCTCTACCAAAAAAAAAAAAAAATTTAAGTAGCTGGGCGGTGGTGGCGCTAGCCTGTAGTCCCAGCTACTCCTGAGGCTGAGGTGGGAGGATCACTTGATCCCAGGAGTTCAAGGCTGCAGTGAGTCGTGATCATGCCACTGCACTCCAGCCTGTCTCAAAATAAAACAAAAAACAAAAAAACTTAAAAATAGCATCGGGGTTTCAGACTCTCCTAAATTCACCCCTAATACACCTGCGCATTGTGAGACTCTGGCTAAGAAGGAACCTGGTTTCCAAAGTGGGCATGGAGAGAAGAGTATTCGGGGAATAAGAGCATCTGGATTGGAATTCAGCCTCCTGCATTTACTCCCATGTGAGCCTAGCCAGTCTGTTTCCCCTGAAATCACAGGAAGTACCCACCTCACAGCTGGAGGATTCTAGATCACAAGGCTAATACCTTGGGCCGAAGCCTCGAGAAATATTGTTATTCCTCTACCCAGGCGTAGGGGCGAGGAAGGCACCCAAACGTGTGGGGAAAGAGTCTGGCTTCTACCCTTGCAGATACTCACGTCGCCCACAGGCAGGGTGATGGGAAACCGCTGCAGGGTACGACCTGGGACGCGGCCGGCAGCCCCGGGGCCGTCGTGGCTGAGCATGGCACTTAACACTCCAACAACCGCCGCTATTGGCACTGGCCAAGCCAGAGCCTCATTGGCTGAGGCCTGGAAATCCTGTCAGCCAATCAGCTGAGGGGACGGTACAGCGCTTGGGCATGCGCCCCAGGAACTCTGGGGGCCAAAGACCAGCGCAAGCCTCCCGCAGAGGGCTTTGTTTCCTGCTAAATGTCTGGCTTCCTGGTGAGACTGGGAACCCCATGAGGGCAGGGCAATATCTTTGATCTTGATCCTCAGTGACTAACACATAGTGGTCACTCATTTGGTGAATGGTGAGCTATTAGCATCGCCCCCGTGGGTCAAACTTTTTAAAATTTTTGCATCTGAACAAATAGGTGCAGATGCACATCCTCTAATCTAGACCCTTGGGATTCCAAGTATAATCTCTCAGTAGCATAGATATCGCCTAAAGCTTGTTTAAAATGCAGGCTCTCGGCCGGGCGCGGTGGCTCACGCCAGTAATCCCAGCACTTTTGGAGGCGAGGCAGGTGGATCACGAGGTCAGAAGATCGAGGCCATTCTGGCTAACACTGTGAAACCCCGTCTCCACTAAAAATACAAAAAAATTAGCTGGGCGTGGTAGCGGGCACCTGTAGTCCCAGCTACTCGCGAGGCTGAGGCAGGAGCATGGCATGAACTCGGGAGGCGGAGCTTGCAGTGAGCCAAAATCGCGCCACTGCACTCCAGCCTGGGGACAGAGCGAGGCTCCGTCTCAAAAAAAAAATTCAGGCTCTCAGGCCCTACCCCAGACCTATTCAATTTAGCAGTATTTTAAGATCCTAGGTGATTCCTTTAGGGTTTTATGGTCTGAAAAGTACATTAGGCAAAAAAAGATAATATGCTCAATTGAAATATTCCTTTAGAGGTTCTTAAAAATTCAGCCATCAAGGCCGGGCGCGGTGGCTCACGCCTGTGATCCCAGCACTTTGGGAGGCCGAGGCGGGCGGATCACGAGGTCAGGAGATCGAGACCATCCTGGCTAACATGGTGAAACCCCATCTCTACTAAAAATACAAAAAAATTAGCCAGGAGTGTTGGCGGGCGCCTGTAGTCCCAGCTACTCGGGAGGCTGAGGCAGGAGAATGGCGTGAACCCGGGAGGCGGAGCTTGGAGTGAGCCGAGATCACGCCACTGCACTCCAGCCTGGGCAACACAGCAAGACTCCGTCTCAAAAAAAAAAAAAAATTAGCCAGGCGAGGTGGCAGGCGCCTGTAGTCCCAGCTACTCGGGAGGCTGAGGCAGGAGAATGGCGTGAACCCGGGAGGCGGAGCCTGCAGTGAGCCGAGATCGCGCCACTGCACTCCAGCCTGGGTGAAAGAGCCAGACTCCGTCTAAAAAAAAAAAAAAAAAAAAAAAAATTCAGCCATCCCCATTTGACTTAGTACCGAGTAAGTAAAGTGAGCATTGTAAACCCATTTTATAGATGCTAAAAGTAGCTAAGATGCCATGGGAGAGTGAAGAGTCTAGAGCTACATCCTTCCAAAGCTATGTTAGTTTTTTTTTTTCACTTGTTTCCATTTCTTTCTTTTTCTTTCTTTTTTTTTTTTTTTTTAATTGAGACAGTGTCTCATTCTGTCACCCAGGCTGGAGTGTAGTGGCACGATCATGGCTTACTGCATCCTCTACTTCCCTGGCTCAAGCTATCCTCCCACCTCAGCCTCCTGAATAGCTGGGACTACAGATGCATGCCACCACGCCCATCTAATTTTTGTATTTTTTTGTATAGATTGAGTTTTGTCATGTTGCTCAGGCTAGTCTCAAACTCCTGGGCTCAAGCCATCCACCCACCGCAGAATCCCAAAGTATGGTGATTAAAGGCATACGCCATCATGCCGGCCTGTTTCTGTGTGTTGTTTTTATTATTTTTTAATTTAATTTTTTTTTTTTTTTTTTGAGACGGAGTCTCACTGTCGCCCAGGCTGGAGTGCAGTGGCGCGATCTCAGCTCACTGCAGGCTCCGCCTCCCGGATTCACGCCATTCTCCTGCCTCAGCCTCCCTAGTAGCTGGGACTACAGGCGCCCGCCACCACGCCCGGCTAATTTTTTGTATTTTTAGTAGAGACGGGGTTTCATAATTTAATTTTTTTGAGACAGAGTTTCGCTCTTGTCGCCCAGGCTGGAGTGCAGTGGCACAATCTTGACTCACTGCAGCCTCTGCCTCAGCCTTCTCGGTAGCTGGGATTACAGGTGGCCTCCACCACACCCAGATAATTTTTGTATTTTTAGTAGAGATGGGGTTTCACCAGGTTGGCCAGGCTGATTTTGAACTCCCAACCTCAGGTGATCTGCCCGCCTCGGCCTCCCAAAGTGTTGGGATTACAGGCATGAGCCGCTGCGCCCGGCCTGTTGTTCTTTTTAAGATGGGGTTTCACTCTGCGGCCCAGGCTGGAGTGTAGTGGGGCAGTCACAGCTGTTGTACTATTTGAGTCCTTTGGTTATCTTTCTCATGCTCCAAGATGGAGTTCAACAAATGTTCTACTGGAGAGCAAGCCATGTGCATATCGCTCACTCCCACCTACAGGCCTATTTGCTTAGCCTAGAATAAATCAAGAACTTGCCAGTAGTTTCCTAAAATACATAATTTGCACATTGCATTAAGATAGCTTTCTTTCTAGCATGTACTTGACATTATCTACAAGAGAAAAATATCACAGAAAAATATCATTAGATAATTATAGAAGAATGAGACTTTTGGGCCTCAATTACAATTTCTCTCTTTTTTTTGTTTTAAGAGACAAGGGGGCTGGACGCGATGGCTCACGCCTGAAATCCCAACACTTTGGGAGGCCAAGGCAGGTGAATCACCTGAGGTCGGGAGTTCAAGACCAGCCTGGCCAACATGGTGAAACCCCCATCTCTACTAGAAATATAAGAAAAAAAAATAACTGGGCGTGGTGGTGGGCGCCTGTAATCTCAGCTACTCGGGAAGCTGAGGCAAGAAGCAGATGTTGACATGAGCTGAGATCATGCCATTGCATTCCAGCCTGGGCAACAAGAGTGAAACTCTGCCTCAAAAAAAAGAAAAAAAGCCAGCCTGCCTGCCTGCCTGCCTGCCCGCCCGCGCTCTCGCTCTCTCTCTCTCTCTCTTTCTTTCTTTCTCTCTTTCTTTTTCTTTTCTTCCCTCTGTGGCCCAGGCTGGAGTACACTCGACTCGCTGCAGACTCCCTACGTCCGGCTCCCGTGATTCTCCTGCCCTGGCCTGCGGGCTGCCTGGGATTGCCAGCGCGCGCCACCACCCCTCCCTGGTTTTTCTCCTTTGGCTAGAGGCGCGGTTTCGCCATGTCGGCCAGGCTGGTCTCCAGCTCCTGACCTCCGGTGGTCTGCCCGCCTCGGTCTCTAGAGGTGCTGGGACTGCAGACGGAGGCTCGCTCACCCGGTGCTCGGTGTTGCCCGGGCTGCAGTGCAGTGGCGTGGTCTTGGCTCGCTGCAGCCTCCGCCTCCCAGACGCCTGCCTTGGCCTCTCAGGGTGCTGGGATTGCAGCCTCTGCCCGGCCGCCGCCCCGTCTGGGAGGTGGGGAGCGTCTCTGCCTGGCCGCCCATCCTCTGGGTTTTGAGGAGCTCCTCTGCCCGGCCGCCCCGTCTGGGAGATGAGGAGCGCCTCTGCCCAGCCGCCACCCCGTCTAGGAAGTGAGGAGCGTCTCTGCCTGGCCGCCCATCGTGTGGGATGTGAGGAGCGCCTCTGCCCGGCCGCCCATCGTCTGGGATGTGAGGAGCGACTCTGCCCGGCCACCCCGTCTGGGAAGAAGTGAGGATCGCCTCTGCCCGGCCGCCCCGTCTGGGAAGTGAGGAGCACCTCTGCCCGGCCGCCCCGTCTGGGAAGAAGTGAGGATCGCCTCTGCCCGGCCTCCCCGTCTGTGAAGTGAGGAGCGCCTCTGCCCGGCCGCCCCTTCTGGGATGTGAGGAGCGCCTCTGCGCGGCCGCCCCGTCTGGGAAGTGAGGACCGCCTCTGCCCGGCCGCCCCTTCTGGGATGTGAGGAGGGCCCCTGCCCAGCCGCTCCTTCTGGGAAGCGAGGAGCGCCTCTGCCCGGCCACCCCGTCTGGGAAGCGAGGAGCGCCTCTGTCCGGCCGCCCCGTCTGGGAAGCGAGGAGCACCTCTGCCTGGCCGCCCCGTCTGGGAGGTCTACCACAGAGGCCAGAAGCAATGTGGGGGCTGGACGTGGTGGCTCACGCCTGTAGTCCCAGTACTCTGGGAGGCCGAGGCGGGTTGTTCACTTGAGGCTGGGAGTTCGAGACCAGCCTGGCCAACATGGCGAAACATATGAAAAATACAACTGACCAACCAACCAACCAAGCGACAACAAAACAGGTCTACCCTGGAGTCATACTCTAATTTTTTCTATTTTCCTCCCTTTCTGATCCTTTATCCCACTTTCTTTTTCTTCCTCTTCCTTCTCCTTCTTTTTTGTCAAATAGAGGATTGAGTTATTATCATTGATCCATACAAAGTCCCTCTCTCATTTATTTTCTTTAATTCCCACCCCCCATTTCTATTCCGCGTCTTCTCATGTGCAACCTTCCTAATATGTTTGATATGCATCTTTTTGTTTGTATGTACTTTTAGAAAATATTTATTGTTTTGTGTGCAAAAAAATAAAAATAATAAAAAACAGAGAGAGAGAGAGAGAGAGACAAGGGTCTTGCTTTGTTGCCCAGGCTGGAGTGCAGTCGTGAGATCTTAGCTCACTGCAGCCTTCAGCTTCTGGGCTCCAAGTGATTCTCCTTCCTCAGCCTCTTAAGTAGCTAGGACTACAGGTGAATGCCACCACGCCTAGCTAATTAAAAAGAATTTTTTTTTTTTTTTTTTTTTTTTTTTTTTACAGAGTCTCACTATGTTGCCTAGGCTGATCTCAAACCCTTGGGCTCCATTGATCCTCCTGCCTTGGCCTCCTAAAGTGTTGGGATTACAGGTGTGAGTCTGTGCTGGTCTATAATCTCTCTTAATGGGTGAATAAAAAATTCTTATTTATTTATTTATTTATTTTGAGACAGTCTCGCTCTGCAGCCCAGGCTGGAGTGCAGTGGCCTGATCTCGGCTCACTGCTAGCTCCGCCTCCCGGGTTCATGCCATTCTCCTGCCTCAGCCTCCAGAGTAGCTGGGACTACAGGCGCCCGCCACCACGCCCGTCTACATTTTTGTATTTTTTAGTAGAGACGGGGTTTCCTTGTGTTAGCCAGGATGGTCTTGATCTCCTGACCTCGTGATCTGCCTGCCTAGGCCTCCCAAAAGTGCTGGGATTATAGGCATGAGCCACCGCGCTAGGCCAAAAAGTTCTTTTAATCTGTTTGTAATTATTTTATTATTGAAGGTACTATCCTAGTAACAATAACTCTGGCAGCAGAACTAAATTATTGAGATTACATCCTGTATTATTTTATTTTGAAGGTACAATTCATACATACCTTTTGGCTTTCTATTTTAAGTGTGGTGGCACAGAAATCTGACTCATTTCCCAGATTGTTTAGGCTAAATATATGCTATTTAGGGCACTGTGGATCAGAATAAACACTTGTGTCTCCTGGTTTTGCCCTCAGCTGTGTTACTTAACGTCTCTCTCTGCCTTATTTTACTCTATTAAAAGCAGATAGTAGTAGTAACTCATGATAAGGTTGTGAGGATTAAAAGCTTAGATTGGTGCCTGCTGTATACTAAGTGCTCAACAAATGTTAGGTTTGATGATTACTATTTGTGAGCTGCTATGAAGTAGGAAGGTAAATCAAATGATTTATGTTTTTACTGGCTTTTGGGCTTGACCTTCCTTTTGTGTAGGATGTTCTTTTTGCATAAAAAGTAGTATTTTTCTGTAATGTCTGTAACTGAGTTGTGATCAGCAGCACAATTTATTAATCGTGTATTTGGATATATCAGATGATGTAGGTAATAGTGCAGTGGTTAAGAGCATGGGCTTTGGAGTTAAATAGACAAAGGTTTGGATCCTGTCTCTGCAACTTACTATTGGGTGTGAACTTGTGCAAGGTAATTACCCCATTTGTAAAAAGGGGACTCCAGCTGACCTCATACACAGTTTAAAAATCAGGCCGGGCGCGGGGGCTCACGCTTGTAATCCCAGCACTTTGGGAGGCCGAGGCGGGCGGATCACGAGGTCAGGAGATCGAGACCACGGTGAAACCCCGTCTCTACTAAAAAATACAAAAAATTAGCCGGGCATGGTGGCGGGCGCCTGTAGTCCCAGCTACTCGGAGAGGCTGAGGCAGGAGAATGGCGTGAACCTGGGAGGCGGAGCTTGCAGTGAGCCCAGATTGCACGACTGCACTCCAGCTTGGGCAACAGAGCAAGACTCCATCTCAAAAAAAAAAAAAAAAAATTAAAAAATTAAAAATCAAATGAAATAAGCAAGTGAAATGTTTGATACAATGCCTCACATATAAATACATACGTATTTTTGAGACAGGGCCTCGCTCTGTCGCCCAAGGAATGCAGTGTCACGATCAGGGCTCACTGCAGCCTCAACTTCCTAGGCTCAAGTGATCCTCCCACTTCAACCTCCCAAGTAGCTGGAACTACAAGCATGCGCCACTATGCCTGGCTAATTTTTTTTTTTTTTTTTGAGACGTAGTGTTGCTCTGTCGCCAGGCTGGAGTGCAGTGGCGCCATCTCGGCTCACTGCAACCTCCGCCTCCCGAGTTCAGGCTATATTCCCTTGCCTCAGCCTCCCGAGTAGCTAGGACTACAGGCGCGCGCCCGGCTAATTTTGTGTTTTTAGTAGAGACGGGGTTTCACCATGTTGGCCAGGATGGTCTCGGTCTCCTGACCTCGTCATCCGCTGGCCTCAGCCTCCCAAAGTGCTGGGATTACAGGTGTGGGCCACCGTGCCCGGCCTTTTAAAAAATTTTTCGTAGAGACACGGTCTAGTTATGTTGACCAGGCTGGTCTCCAACTCCTGGGTTCAGGTGATCTTCCCACCTTAGCCTCCCAAAGTGTTGCAATTATAAGCATGAGCCACTGCACCTGGCATGTATATATGTATATGTATATGTATATATATATTCACCCTCCTCCCCCAGGCCTATAAATATTAACTTTTTTTTCCAAAGGCAAATCGAGGACCAGATGCCGATCCAATTGTACCTCAACTACTGATGTTATTTCTTCCACACCAAATTCAAGGTCTCCCCAGGACAAGTGTAACCATGGGCACAATGTCAGAATCTTTGAGGGCTGCGTATCACTCAGCAACTAAAATAAACACCTATACCAAGATCTGTGACCTCTACCAAACACGTTACCGTCTCCCTTTATTAACTATGTCAATTGTGGTGTTAGGAGTTTGCCTATGGAAACCAAAATGTCGACCTCAGGGAGCGGGCGTCTAACTCGATCACGTGACGCACCCCATTCCACCTTTTCTCGCAGTTGCATCAGCCAATTTAGAGCCGCCTTCCCAGGAATCCGCTAATGAACGGATTCGTCCCCAGTTTGACTGGCATGTCGATTGACCAATAATATCTCATGAGGTAAGGCGAGGCGGGGCGCTTTCCGTCGGCGCGCTCTGATTGGACAGGAAGCGGCGGGTTGTGGCAGGCCGTGGTCTGTGGCCGGTACTGCTGCGCGTCTGCGGGAATAGGTACAGCGGGCCCTTGGCCGGGGACTCTGAGGGAGGAGCTGGGGACGGCGACCGTAGGAGAGGTAGGCGGCCCTCGGAGAGCTCCGCGGTGCTAGGAGAGCGGCTGGGCCCGCAGCCTGAGGGGAAAGCTCGGCAGCCGCAGTGGGCCCCAGGGTCAGGCCCCGCGTGGCCTGGAGAAGCCCAGTCTGGGCTGGAGCGGGAGCTGGACAGTGTGGCCTTGCGTTCGCCCCCGGAGCGCTGCAGGTGCCGCGGCCTCGGGTGGATTTGCTGAGCACCAAGACCTCACGGTTGCCAACCTGAGGTTTTAGCTCCCTTGGTTTTAATCCCCTAGGGGCGGGTGGGGGCACGGGAGGAAGGATGGGCCAGCTGGGTGCAGTCCTGCTGTGAGCCAGCCATTCCCTGATTTCTTAAAATTAACTAAACAGCTGATGCCGGTCCGGGCCCACCTAGACCGTCATCTTCAGCTGTTCTGTAAAACAGTTTGTGACCGTCATCTTCAGCTGTTCTGTAAAACAGTTTGTATTTCTCGGTGTGCTTTGAAGCACGTGAGTTAATTCCGAACTTGCTGTTAAAGGATTAGTATACCTGATCACAAATATGTATTTAGTAGCCACTGTACTAGATGCTGAGGATGTGCTGTAATAGCCCAAGGCCGGGCGCGGAGGCTCACGCCTGTAATCCCAGCACTTTGGCAGGCTGAGGTGGGCGGATCACGAGGTCAGGAGATAGAGACCATCCTGGCTAACACGGTGAAACCCCATCTCTACCAAATATACAAAAATAGCCGGGCGTGGTGGTGGGCGCCCGTAGTCCTAGCTACTCAGGAGGCTGAGGCAGGAGAATGGCGTGAACCCGGGAGGCGGAGCTTGCAGTGAGCGGAGATCGCGCCACTGCACTCCAGCCTGGGCAACAGAGCGAGACTCTGTCTCAAAAAAAAAAAAAAAAAAAAAGAAGGGGAAGGCTTTCTTAAATATGTGTCTTGGCCGGGTGCGGTGGCTCACCTCTGTAATCCCAGCACTTTGGGAGGCCGAGGTGGGCAGATCACCTGAGGTCAGGAGTTCGAGACCAGCCTGATCAACATGGAGAAACCCCGTCTCTACTAAAAATACAAAATTAGCCAGGTGTGGTGGCACATGCCTGTATTCCCAGCTACTCCGGGGGCTGAGGCAGGAGAATCGCTTGAAGCCAGGAGGCGGAGCTTGCAGTGAGCCGAGGTTGCACACCATTGCACTCCAGCCTGGGCTGCAAGAGCAAAACTCCGTCTCAAAAAAAAAAAAAAAAAAAGCGTCTTTACGTTTGTTGTTGTTTGAGTCAGGGTCTTACCCTGTTACCTAGGCTGGAATGTTTTGGTGTGACCATAGCTCACTGCAGCCTCAAACTTATGTGCTCAAGCGACCCTTTGGACTCAGCCTCCCAAGTAGCTGGGTCTGCAGGTGCACACCACCACACCTGGCCAATTAAAAAAAAAAAATTGACCTCCCAGGCTCAGGTGTTCCCATGTTGCCCAGGCTGGTCTTGAATTCCTGGCCTCAAGCACTCCTCCTGTTTCAGCCTCCCAAAGTGCTGGGATTACAGGCATGAGTCACTGTGCCTAGCAAATAAGTTTCTTTGGAATTGATAAAAGTGAGAAATTTACTAGGAAAAGGGAAAGGAGTGGGGCAGACAGCTTACGTGGCACATGAAGAGCGTGATAAAAGGTCTGTGGCAGCCCAGTGCAGTGGCTCATACCTGTAATGCCAGCACTTTGGGAGGCTGAGGTGGGCCCATCGGTTGAGCCCACGAATTTGAGACCAGCCTGTCTCTACAAAAAAATTAGCCAGTCGTGATGGTGAGCACCTGTGGTCCCAGCTCCTTGAGGGTCTGAGGTAGGAGGATCACCTGAGCCCGGGAGGCGGACGTGGCAGTGAGTTGTGATTGTGCCACTGCCCTCCAGCCTGGGTGACAGAGCGAGACCTATCTCAAAAAAAAAAAAAAAAAAAAGTTGAAACAGGTCTCACTTTGTCACCCAGGCTGGAGTGCAATGGCATGATCTCGGCTCGCTGCAGCCTCTGCCTCCCAGGTTTAAGCAATTCTCCTGCCTCAGCCTCCCAAGTAGCTGGGATTACAGGCGCCCACCACCATGCCTAGCTAATTTTTGTATTTTTAGTAGAGATGGGGTTTCACCATGTTGGCCAGGCTGTTCTCGAACTCCTGACCTCAGGTGATCCACCCATCTCGGGCTCTCAAAGTGCTGGGATTACAGGCATGAGCCACTGCACCCAGCTGAAAATTTTCTGTTGCCCAGGCTGGAGCGCAGTGGCATGATCTCGGCTCACTGCAACCTCTGCCTCCCAGGTTCAAGTGATTTTCCTGCCTCAGCCTCCCAAGTAGGTGGGATTACAGGTGCGTGCCACCACACCCCGCTAATTTTTTTTTGTTGTTGTATTTTTAGTAGAGACAGGGTCTCATCGTGTTAGCCAGGATGGTCTGGATCTCCTGACCTTGTGATCCTCCTGCCTCGACCTCCCAAAGTACTGGGATTACAGGTGTGAGCCACCGTACCCGGCCTCAAAAATTTTTTTTAAATAGAAAAAATTAGCCGGGTTTGGTGGCACATGCCTGTAGTCCTAGCTACTCCGGAGGCTGAGGTGGGAGGAACACCTGAGCCTGGAAGGCCAAGTGATTGCACTATTGCCTGTGCTCCAGCCTGGGTGACAGAGGGAGACCCTGTTACAAAAAAAAAAAAAAAAAAGAATTCCTGTGGAGTGGCTGGAGCCACAGCGTAATTTAAGGCACCCAAGACCTTTACAGCTCCTGTTACTAAGTGAAACCTGAGGTTCTGCCTTTGTGCTACCTCTGTATCCCATATAGCCTTCCAGTGAATAAATCAATGAGTTTATGTTGAATAAATATATTGAATTTATATTGAATACATAAAAATTTAGATTGAATAAATAAATGGGGGTAAACGAATGAATGTGGGGATACAGCTTTTAATAGTTCCAGCCTTTGTAGGCTCATAGTTAATATATTCAGTCCTTTTACACAATACTGCAGTTAATTCTGTATATGATAGTCTCCCCAGGAAGGACATAGGCTGTCATTCAGTTTGATTCTTGGCACATAGTATGCATTCATTATGGTGAATGAGTAAGCAAAAATGGGAAATTAATGTGTCTTTTGGAAAATAGCTGGAGTCAGGATCTCCTGTTCACTTTGTACATCTCTATTGTATCTTCCTCATAAGAAAACTTTGGCTGGGCATGGTGGCTCATGCCATCCCAACACCTTGGGAGACTGAGGCCAGGAGTTCGAGACCAGCATGGGCAGCATAGCCTACTCCATCTATAGCAAAAACAGAAATTAGCTGGGCGTGGTGGCTCACGCCTGTAATCCTAGCACTTTGGGAGGGTGAGGCTGGCAGATCACCTGAGGTCAGGAGTTCGAGACCAGGCTGAGGAACATGGTGAAACCCTGTGTCTATTAAAAATACAAACATTAGCTGGGTGTGGTGACACTTACCTGTAATCCAAGTTACCCGGGAGGCTGAGGCAGGAGAATCGCAGGAACTCGGGAGGTGGAAGCTGCAGTGAGCTGAGATTGTGCCACAGCGCTCCAGCCTGGGCAACAGAGTGAGACTCTGTCTCAAAAAAACAAGAAAAAAAAATTAACTGGGCATGGTGGTGTGCAACTGTAGTCCCAGTTACTTGGGAGGCTGAGGCAGGAGGATCACTTGAGCCTCGGAGTTTAAGTAAGCTGCTTAAGTGATTGTCCCATTGTGCTCCAGTCTGGACAGAACCAGAAAAGAAGAAAACTTTCAGCTAAACAACTTAAAAGTAATATTATCCATTCTGTTCCTTCAAGGTTTTCCTTTTTTTTTTTTTTTAGACGGAGTCTCCTTCAGCCACCCAGGCTGGAGTGCAGTGGTGCGATCTTGGCTTACTGCAACCACCATCTCCCGGGTTCAAGTGATTCTCCCGTCTCAGCCTCCTGAGTAGCTGGGATTATAGGCACTCGCCATCATGCCCAGCTAATTTTTGTATTTTAGTAGAGACGGGGTTTCACCATGTTGGCCAGGCTGGTCTTCAACTCCTGACATCAGGTGATCCACCCACCTTGGTCTCCCAAAGTGCTGGGATTACAGGCGTGAGCCACCGAACCTGGTTTTCCATTTTACAGATTGCTTCCAAATACAGTATAGCTTTTGATCCTCACAACACCCCAGTTGAGTAGGGAGGGTAGATACTGCTTTTTTACAGAAAAGGAACTGAACTCAGGCAAAAGTGAATTACGGTTACGGTTGGGTCTGGAATTCCAGAGATTTTTTTGATAATAATGATAATATTGTGAATAAGATGGTTCTCATTTTTCTAGACACAGCACTGTGTGGCAGTACAGCACCATGCCAGGGATCAGCACTCTCACCAAAGCCTGTCACTTCTCCCCAGCCTACCTCTCAGGGAAATCGTAATATCTGTGAAAGAGCTATTTTTGTTTTTGTTTGTTTGTTGACACAAGGTCTTGCTGTGTCGCCCAGGCTGGAGTGCAGTGGCACGATCTTGGCTCACTGCAAGCTCCGCCTCCCGGGTTCACGCCATTCTCCTGCCTCAGCCTCCCGAGTAGCTGGAACTACAGGCGCCTGCCACCACGCCCGGCTTATTTTTTGTATTTTTAGTAGAGACGGGGTTTCACCGTGTTAGCCAAGACAGTCTTGATCTCCTGACCTCGTGATCCGCCTGCCTCAGCCTCTCAAAGTGCTGGGATTACAGGTGTGAGCCACCGCGCCTGGCCATTTTTGTTTTTTTTGAGATGGAGTCTTGCTCTGTCACCCAGACTGGAGTGCTGCAGTGGCGTGATCTCGGCACACTGCAACCTCCGCCTCCGAGGTTTGTGCCATTCTCCTGCCTCAGCCTCTCCGAGTAGCTGGGACTACAGGCGCCCGCCACCACGCCCGTCTAATTTTTTGTATTTTTTTCTAGTAGAGACGGAGTTTTACCATGTTAGCCAGGATGGTCTCGATCTCCTGACCTTGTGATCCGCCCACCTGGCTAATTTTTTTTTACTATTTGTACTGACAAGGTCTTGCTATGTTGCCCAGGGTGATCTCAAACTCCCGGGCTCAAGCAATTCTGCCACCTCGATCTCCCAAAGTGCTGGGATTACAGGCGTGAGCCACCACGCCCAACTTGTGAAAGAGCTTTGAAGTCGTAAAGTTGTTTCTCTCTCCACCAGTTCCCTTGTACTTTCACTTTCAGTAAGCTGTGCCTCCAAAGTGGGGCTACAACGTCCCCACTCCCTAGTAATCTAATGGCTGGAAGGCAGCCGTTTCCTATTAGGGTTCTTGGGGGATGTAGGCTACATAGAGGTAGGTACGTTCCTACTACATACAGGTGGTCCCTTGTACAGATAGGCCCATCCCCAGGACTATTGCTGCTGACAGCAGCCTCACCAAGACATCAGGCCAAACCTAGAGACCCTGGCTTTGGGGCTAGTGGAACTTTGCAGTTCTAGGCGTGTACATTAACACAGAGCTGAAGGGATCTTTAGAGATAATCTCATATGGACCCCCCCTTTTGTTGGTGAAGTGACTCCCTCAGGACTTGGAGCTAGAACTCAAACCCCGGTCTCCTGAGCCTCTCTCCCTCTTCCCCAGTTTGGACTAAACTGAGGGTTTTTGTCCCCCTTTTTTTCTTTTTTTTTCTTCTTTTTTTGTTTTTTTTGAGACGGAGTCTCTGTCACCAGGCTGGAGTGCAATGCAGTGGCACGGTCTTGGCTCACTGCAACCTCTGCCTCCTGGGTTCAAGCGATGCTCCTCCCTCAGTCTCCCAAGTAGCTGGGATTACAGGCACGCGCCACCATGCCCAGTTACTTTTTGAATTTTTAGTAGAGATGGGGTTTCACCATGTTGGCCAGGCTGGTCTTGAACTCTTGACCTTGTGATCTGCCCGCCTCGCCCTCCCCAAGTGCTGGGATTACAGGCGTGAGCCATCGTGCCTGGCTGTCCCCCTTCTAATTCCTAGTCTCGGGCCTGGCACAGAGCAGATGCTCGATACATATTTGTTTAATGAACAAACATCCAGCAGCACTGTGCTTGGTATGCTGGGGTGTTGAACCTCTTGAGGTTGGCATGGGAAGGAAGAACGGATGGGGCTGCTATCTGCTGGTGCTGTGGTGTTGCTTCGATGATGATTTTAGCCTTGGACCTTACAACATAGAGGTTTTAGGATCAAACAGCTCACCTGAGTCCTGCTTTGACTTGGCTTGAGCAGCCAGAAGTCTTGTGTAATGTGTACTTTGACTTTCAATTCCCTTAATTTTCCTTCACTTTTTTTTCTTTGGTTAGTTCTTTGGGGTGACTTTCAAGATGGACTCTACTCTAACAGCAAGTGAAATCCGGCAGCGATTTATAGATTTCTTCAAGAGGAACGAGCATACCTATGTTCACTCGTCTGCCACCATCCCATTGGATGACCCCACTTTGCTCTTTGCCAACGCAGGCATGAACCAGGTAAGGGTTTTTCCTTTTTTCTTGGCTTTTGGTTCACATAAGAGGCAGCAGAGCCCAGATAAAAGCACAGCCCTGGGGTCAGACCGATTCCGGTTCTGTCACTCCCTGTGTGATCTTGTGGAACTTTATGTGGTGGACCTCAGTTTCTTTGCGAAATGAGGAATAACATTGCCTGCCTGTAGGTATTAGTGAGAAGCGAATAAGATAACGCATACAAAATGTTTAGCACAGTATTTCGCACATAGTAGGTACTCAAACATGAGCTTTCTTTTTTTTTTTCTGAGATGGAGTCTCGCTCTGTCACCCAGGCTGGAGTGCAGTTGCGCAATCTTGGCTCACTGCAAGTTCTGCCTTCTGGGTTCACGCCATTCTCCTGCCCCAGCCTCCCGAGTAGCTGCGACTGTAGGTGCCCGCCACCATGCCCAGCTAATTTTTTTGTATTATTATTTTTTTTGAGACGGAGTCTCGCTCTGTCGCCCAGGAGGGAGTGCAGTGGCATGATCTCCGCTCACTGCAAGCTCCGCCCCCCAGGTTCATGCCATTCTCCTGCCTCAGCCTCCCGAGTAGCTGGGACTACAGGTGCCCACCACCACGCCCGGCTAATTTTTTTGTATTTTTAGTAGAGACAGGGTTTCACCGTGTTCGCCAGGATGGTCTCGATCTCCTGACCTTGTGATCCGCCCACCTCGGCCTCTCAAAGTGCTGGGATTACAGGCATGAGCCACTACGCCCAGCCAGCTATTATTATTTTTTAGAGAGAGGGTCTCACTCTGTCACCCTGGCTGGAGTTCAGTGGCATGATCGTAGCATGCTGTAGCCTCAGACTCCTGGGCTTAAGTGATCCTTTTATGTCAGCCTCCCAAATAGCTAGGACTACAGGCATGCTGTACCATGTCAGCTTTTAAAATTATTTTATTTATTTATTTTTTAATTTATTTATTGTTTTGAGACCGAGTCTCGCTGTCATCCAGACTGGAGTGCAGTGGCGCAATCTTGGCTCACTGCAATCTCCGCCTCCCGAGTTCAAGCGATTCTCCTGCCTTGGCCTCCCAAGTAGCTGGAACTACAGGCATGTGCCACCACGCCTGGCTAATTGTTGTATTTTTAGTAGGGACGGGGTTTCACCATGTTGGCCAGGCTGTTCTCGAACTCCTGACCTCAGGTGATCCACCCGCCTCAGCCTCCCAAAGTGCTGGGATTATAGACGTGAGCCACCTTGCCTGGCCTAAATTACTTTATTTATTTATATGCAGAGATGGGGTCTCACCAAGTTGTTCAGGCTGGTCTGGAACTCATGGCGTCAAGTAATCCTCCTGCCTTAGCTGCCCAAAGTGCTGTGATTACAGATGTGAGCTACCACGCCCAGCCCACCTAACGCCTTTCTTGAAACTGTTGCCACCAGTGCCATTCTGGATCCATTACTGAAGAAAATTTATTAGTATGGTTTATTTGGGGAAGTTGAATTAAAAATATATTCGAGGCTGGGCGCAGTGGCTCATGCTTGTAATCCCAACACTTTGGGAGGCCGAGGCAGATCGGTCACTTGAATCCAGAAGTTTGAGACCAGCCTAGGCAACATGGTGAAACCCTGTCTCTTACTAAAAATACAAAAAATTAGCCAGGTGTGGTGGTGCATGCCTGTAGTCCCAACTTCTGGGGAGGCTGAGGCGGGACGATTGCTTGAGCCTGGGAGGTCAAGGCTGTGGTGATCCCTAATCATACCACTGCACTTCAGCCTGTGCAACAGAGTGAGACCCTGTCTCAAAAAAGGAAAGAAAAGAAAAAGACATTTGAAAGGTTTATCATGAGAGAAAAGAGTTAACTCTTGAAATGATGAAAGCATGACAAGTTTATAAAGGAGTTTAAGAGGAGTTTGTCAGCATGTCTGTGACACTAAACAGTACTTCCCAGGCTGGTCGTGGCTGAAGGGGGTTCAGGTTAGATGGTGCTCTCAGGGCTTCCCAGTGCATCTGCAGCCCTTAGGATGCTTCTCACTCTGGGATGAATTGACATTTTCTTTTCTCTTAGGTGTCTTTTCTGGCATGGAAAGTTAGAAACAGTGGGAACATATTCTACCTCTTATAATAAATATTAACTATAAAGTTATGAAAAACGGGGCACAGTGGCCCTGTAATTACATCTACTCAGGAGGCTGAGACAGGAGGATCACTTGAGCCTGGGAATTACAAACCAGCTTGGGCAACATAGTGAGACTGGTCTCACAAAAAAATTGTGTTACTTGGGAGGCCGAGGCAGGAGAATCGCTGGAACATGGGAGGCAGAGGTTGCAGTGAGCCAAGATCATGCCACTGCACTCCAACCTGGGCAACAGAGTGAGACTCCATCTCAAAAAAAAAAAAAATTGGCCGGGCGCGGTGGCTCACGCTTGTAATCCCAGCACTTTGGGAGGCCGAGGCGGGCGGATCACGAGGTCAGGAGATCGAGACCACGGTGAAACCCCGTCTCTACTAAAAAATACAAAAAAAAATTAGCCGGGCGTGGTGGCGGGCGCCTGTAGTCCCAGCTACTCGGAGAGGCTGAGGCAGGAGAATGGCGTGAACCTGGGAGGCGGGGCTTGCAGTGAGCCGAGATTGTGCCACTGCACTCCAGCCTGGGCGACAGAGCGAGACTCTGTCTCAAAAAAAAAAAAAAAAAAAAAAAAATTATGGGCCAGGTACAGTGGTTCATGCCTGTAATTCTAGCATTTTGGGGGGCCAAGGTAAGAGCATTGCTTGAGCCCAGGAGCTGGAGAGGAGCCTGGGCAACATAGGAAGACCCTGTCTGAAAGGAAAAGAAAAAAATTAAAGAAAAATTAAAAGAAAAATTGAAAAATTAGCTGGTGGTGGCTCACACCTGTAGTTCCAGCCTCTTGGGAGGCTGAGGTGGGAGGATTGCTTGAGCCCAGGAGTTGAGGTGAGCCGTGATCATGCCACTGGACTCCAGCCAGGGTGACAGAGCAAGACCCTATCTCAAAATGGAAAAAAGAGAAAAATATTTTCAGTTATGTGTGAGTCCTATGCATATACCTAGAATTGGAGGCACTAATTTTAGGTGGTCTCATTCAATGGAATAGGCTTTTGGAACACTGGAAAGCTTCTGTTTCTATTCAGACATACCTTGGTGCAAGCTTTGTCACCTCCCACATGAGCCACCTGAACAAGAACCAGGGAGTTCAATGTTTGTAAACTTTTCTTTTTTTTTTTTTTTTTTTTTGAGACATAGTTTTGCTCTTGTTGCCCAGGCTGGAGTGCAATGGTGAAATCTCGGCTCACTGCAGCCTCTGCCTCCTGGGTTCAAGTGATTCTCCTGCTTCACCCTCCCGAGTGGCTAGGATTATAGGTGTCTGCCACCACACCTGGCTAATTTTTATATTTTTAGTAGAGACAGGGTTTTGCCATGTTGGCCAGGCTGGTCTTGAACTCCTGGCCTCAGGTGATCTGCACGTCGCGGCCTTCCAAAGTGCTGGGATTACAGGCATGAGCCACCACACCTGGCCCTTTTTTTTTTTTTTTTTGAGATAGTTTCGCCCTGTCGCCCAAGCTGGAATTCAGTGGTGCAATCTCAGCTCACTGCAACCTCTGCCTCCCAGGTTCAAGCAGTTCTCCTGCCTCAGCCTCCCAAGTAGCTGGGACTACGGGCACCCCCCACCACGCCTGGCTAATTTTTATATTTTTAGTAGAGATGGGGTTTCACCATCTTGGCCAGGCTGGTCTCGAACTCCTGACCTTGTGATCCGCCTGGTTCGGCCCCCCAGAGTGCTGGGATTACAGGCGTGAGCCACCACGCCCGGCCTTGTAAACATTTTCTTATTGACAGTAGCTGTCAGCCTGCATGAAGCACTTACTGTGTGCCAGGTGCTGCTCTGTGTCCTTCGCGTATAATAACTCATTTACGCCCAACTCTGTTGCCATCCCTACTGAGGCACTGAGAGCTCAAGTCAGTTGCCCATGCTTACATAGTCGGTAAGTGCCAGTGTGGACTTGAACCCAGATAGTCATTTCCTTAACCTTTGTGCCGTATTGCCTCTTGATCAGCAAATACCCTGCCTTTTTTTTTTCCCCAGTTCGAAATGATATTAGGCACCCAGCTAGGTGCCAAAGATACAGAGATGAGTGAGAGAGTGTTTGCTTTCAAGGAGTTCATGATCTAGCACAGGACTGTCCAGTAGAATTTTTGCAGTGACAGAAATGTTCTACTCAACATGGCAGCCATCAGTCATGTGTGATTATTGAGGTAGTGTGACTGAGGAACAGAATTTCTAATTTTTTTCTTTCTCTCTCTTTTTTTTTTTTTTTTTTTTGGAGACAGAGTCTCGCTCTGTAGCCCAGGCTGGAGTAGAGTGGCACGATCTTGTCTCACTGCAACCTCTGCCTCCCGGGTTCAAGTGATTCTCTTGCCTCAGCCTTCTGAGTAGCTGGGATTACAGGCATGTACCACCACACCTGGCTAATTTTGCATTTTTAGTGGAGACGGGTTCTCCATGTTGGTCAGGCTGGTCTCTGAACTCCCGACCTCAGGTGATCCACCCACCTCAGCCTCCTGAAGTGCTGGGGATTATAGGCATGAGCCACTGCGCCCAGCTGAGAATTTCTAATTTTTTAAAATATTAATTACTAATTAATCTTTTATTTTTATGGAAATAGAGAAGGGATCTCCCTATGTTTCCCAGGCTGGTCTTGAACTCTGGGCTCGAAGGAATCCTCCCTTCTTGGCCTCCCAAAGTGGTGGGATTACAGGTGTGAGCCACCTTGCCCAGCCTCATTTTAAATTCAGTTTTACATGGTCACAAGTGTCTAATGGTAAGACCTGGCACAGTGATTCATGCCTGTAATCCCAGCACTTGAGGAGGCTGAGGTGGGCAAATCACTTGGGGTTAGTTGTTCGAGACTAGCTTGGCCAACATGACGAAACCCTGTCTGTACTAAAAATACAAAAATTAGCCAGGTGTACCTGTACGTGCCTGTAATCTCAGCTACTTGGGAGGCTGAGGCAAGAGAATCGCTTGAACCCGGAAACTGGAGGTTGCAGTGACGTGAGATTGCTCCACTGTACTCCAGCCTGGGCCACAGTGACTAATCTCCAAAAAAAAAAAAAAAAAAAAAGTGTCTAGTGGTTACCAAATTGGATAGCAGTGAATTGAACAGATCTAGTGGGAAAAATAAAGCAAAGTTAACGAATAACAATGATACATCACCGCATGACCTGATACATCCTTAGAGCAAGGCCTTCCCAGCTAGACGACTGATACATCCAATCATTCATCAATGTGCCGATTTTATTCCCTTAATATGTTGTCAGTTTTTTTTTCTTCTTCCTCACATTTACTGCCAAGTGAACATACCAATTTTCAGGATAAGTTCTTCCAGAAAGATGTTATAAGCCCTGAACATCAGAGACTTGTGAAGAAGCCCAGGTTTTACCACATCAACCTGTGGCTGTTAGATCTGGCAGGTCTTTCCCCTCTGCAGGTGGTGTCACTCGTGATGGTGGGGACTGTTAGGGAGCTAGGTTCAAGGAGAAACTGCTTCACTAGAGGCTACCCTCTGCTTTAGCTCCACCAGGCCACCTGTTTTGACAAGTGTCTATATTCCAGGCATGTTAATCATGAACTGCACAGTTAGTGTGTGGTGATCTATTCCTGCCAGTGTGTGGCCACCTGACATCACCTGCACCCTTTAAAAGTTGAACTGCTCTCCTTCTCTTTTAGTTTAAACCCATCTTCCTGAACACAATTGACCCATCTCACCCCATGGCAAAGCTGAGCAGAGCCGCCAATACCCAGAAATGCATCCGGGCTGGGGGCAAACATAATGACCTGGACGATGTGGGCAAGGATGTCTATCATCACACCTTCTTCGAGATGTTGGGCTCTTGGTCTTTTGGAGATTACTTTAAGGTAAGTTCAGAGCAGGAGAACCGCTAGGGTTTTGAGGAAAATGGTCTTTTCCACACTGGGAACTGGGTTCTAATTTTGCATGTTTTAAATTATGAAATATCATCTAGCTGATTCAGGAATGAATGGCATTTATTAATTATAAAACTTCCTGGAAGTAGTACCTGTAATTTGATGATTTCGGTATATATTTGGATTTCTTACATAAACTGATCTTGAATTTGAGTTTAGAGTGAACGTGTTGTGATTTTGTATCTGTGTTCCTAGCATCTGGTCTCATACTAAATAGATTTTGGTTTGGCAATGTTCCTATCTTTCTCTCTGTTCTTTTTGTAGGAATTGGCATGTAAGATGGCTCTGGAACTCCTCACCCAAGAGTTCGGCATTCCCATTGAAAGACTTTATGTCACTTACTTTGGTGGGGATGAAGCAGCTGGCTTAGAACCAGATCTGGAATGCAAACAGATCTGGCAAAATTTGGGGTAAGAATGCAGATCACTTCTTAAGAATATGGAGGAGTGAAATGACACTCAGTGCCAGAGTAGGGTTTTATGACCTGGAATACATGGTCATTTCTCATCTCAGCGTTCATTTAGAGATGCACATGGGGAGGAGTGAGGCTAGAGAATCACTTGAACCCGGGAGGTGGAGGTTGCAATGACCTGAGATCACTTCACTGCACTCCAGCCTGGGCGACAGAGTAATTATCTTTAGATGCATTTCTATCTTTTTTTATTTTATTTTTTTTTTTTTCAGACAGGGTCTTGCTCTGTCAGCTAGGCTGGAGTGCAGCGGCACAACCTCGGCTCACTGCAGCCTCTGTCTCCTGGGCTCAAGCAATTCTCCTGCCTTAGCCTCCCAAGTAGCTGGGATTACAGGCGTGTGCCACCACACCCAGCTAACTTTTGTATTTTTTTAGTAGAGACGGGGTTTCACCATGTTGGCCAGGCTGGTCTTGAACTCCTGACCTCAGGTAATCTACCGTGCCCACCCACATTCATATATATATATATTTTTTTTTTTGAGATGGAATCTTGCTCTGTCTCCCAGACCGGAGTGCAGTGACATGATCTCAGTTCACTGCAAGCTCTGCCTCCCGGGTTCACGCCATTCTCCTGCCTCAGCCTTCTGAGTAGCTGGGACTGCAGGCGCCCACCACCACGCCCGGCTAATTTTTTGTATTTTTTAGTAGAGACGGGGTTTCACCATGTTAGCCAGGATGGTCTCAATCTCCTGACCTCGTGATACGCCTGCCTCGGCCTCCCAAAGTGCTGGGATTACAGGCATGAGCCACCACACCCAGCCAATTTTTTTTTTTATATATATACTTTTTTAGTAGAGACTGGGTTTCACTGTGTTAGCCAGGATGATCTCGATCTCCTGACCTCGTGATCTGTCCACTTCGGCCTCCCAAAATAATGGGATTACAGGCATGAGTCACCGCGCACGGCCCATATCTTTAGATCCATTCGTTGCTTCTTAATATGTTCAATAATTCTGTTGTTTATGTTTGTTTGTTTGTTTTTGAGACAGACTCTCGGTCTGTCACCTAGGCTGGAGTGCAGTGGTGCGATCTTGGCTCACTGTAACCTCTGCCTCCCGGGTTGATGCGATTCTCCTACCTCAGCCTCCTGAGCAGCTGGGACTACAGGTGCGCACCACCACACCTGGCTAATTTTTGTATTTTTAGTAGAGATGGGGTTTCACAATGTTAGCCAGGCTAGTCTCAACCTCCTGACGGCAGGTGATCCACCCGCTTTGGCCTCCCAAAGTGCTAGGATTACAGGTGTGAGCCACCGTGCCCAGCCAATCATTTTGTTGTTGAAAGCCAAAACAAGTCTTTTATTTTTTTGCTTTTTATATATACAGTTTTAAAAGTTATGCGTGTGTTGTAAAAATTCAAACCTTATAGAAATGTAGAAAATAGAAAGTGGAAGTTCCCTCAATAATCATTAATAGTTTAATATCCCATATATAGTCTTCCTGGCCTTGTTCATAGTTCTGTAACCTTGTGTGTATGTGTGTGTCTTTTCCTTTCCCACCCCCACTCCACCCCCCCGCTCCCCGCCGCGCCCCTGCCAAGATGGAGTCTTCCTCTGTTGCCCAGAGCTGGAGTGCAATGGCGCGATCTCAGCTCACTGCAACCTCTGCCTCCTGGGTTCAAGAAATTCTCCTGCCGCAGCCTCCCAAGTACCTGGGATTACAGGCACGCACTACCATGCCTGGCTAATTTTTGTATTTTTAGTAGAGATGGGGTTTCACCATGTTGGCCAGGCTGGTCTTGAACTCCTGACCTCGTGATCTGCCCGTCTCGGCCTCGCAAAGTGCTGAATTACAGGCATGAGCCACCGTGCCCGGCCGTGTGTGTCTTTTTCATCCGTGTTGTATTCTTCATATGAAACAGTTTGTTTCTTATGGAAATGAAACAGACTAGGAGAAAGGAAATTTTTTTTTTTTTTGTGATGGAGTTCCCCTCTTGTTGCCCAGGCTGGAGTGCGATGGCGCGATCTCAGCTCACCGCAACCTTTGCCTCCCGGGTTCAAGCAATTCTCCTGTCTCAGCCTCCCGAGTAGCTGGGATTATAGGCATGTGCCACCACTCCCAGCTAATTTTTTTTTTTTTTCTTAGTAGAGACGAGTTTCTCCGTGTTGGTCAGGCTGGTCTCGAACTCCTGACCTCAGGTGATTCGACCACCTTGGCCTCCCAAAGTGCTGGGAGCCACCGCATCCAGCTGGAAAAAGGAATTTTTTTGTTTTGTTTTTTGAGACAGGGTCTCACTCTCACCCAGGCTGGAGTACAGTGGCATAATCATAGTTTACTGCCTGAGCTCAGGCAATCGTCCCACCTCAACCTCCCGAGTAACTAGGACTAGAAGCATGCACCACCTGCCTGGCTAATTTTTTTTTTTTTTTTTTTTGAGATGGAGTCCCACTCTGTTGCCCATGCTGGAGTGCAGTGGTGCGATCTCGGCTCACTGCAAGCTCCGCCTCCCAGGTTCATGCTATTCTCCTACCTCAGCCTCCTGAGTAGCTGGGACTATAGGCGCCCACCACCACGCCCCGCTAATTTTTTGTATTTTTTAGTAGAGACGGGGTTTCACCATGTTAGCCAGGATGGTTTCGATCTCCTGACCTCATGATCAGCCTACCTCGGCCTCCCAAAGTGCTGGGATTACAGGCGTGAGCCACCACGCCCGGCCCTGCCTGGCTGATGTTTGTATTTTTTGTAGGGACAGGGTTTTGCTGTGTTGCCCAGGCTGATCTTGAACTGAGCTCAAGTGATCTGCCAGCCTTGGCCTTTCAAATTGCTGGGATTACAGACATGAGCCACTGTGCCTAGCCAGCTTTTTTGACATCATGTAATTCTAAAGTATAATCACATAATGTAAAAGCTAAGACAGTAGGTGAGCTATATGTGTTCTGTGCTGTGAACTTGGTAGAATTTGTGAAGTGCTACATCAAGGAGAATCTGAACATGGGGTGTGTGCCCTCTGTAGATAGCTGTGCTGCCCATGATGTGTTTGCCTCATTTTCTTGTTCTTTTTACTTAATTCTTTTGTCCTTTAGTGCATAGCTTTTTACTATACTTGGAAACAAGGCTGCTTCTCTGTTTTTTTAATTACTTTTACTCTAGATATATTATTCCAACCCAACTTCCCCTTTTACCTGATCTAAAACTCCTACCTGGTTGACTCTGTAGTCTAAGTGTAGTTGGGATTTTGGGTAGTAACACATGTAAAAATTAAATATTAATCTTGACCCTGGTTTTTAAAATCCTCTTTTACTTCATGTACTGTATATCTACACTTTATTAAGCAAGCACAATCGTGTGTGTGTGTGTGTGTGTGGTGTGTATGTGTCACCCAGGCTGGAGTGCAGTGGCATGATCACAGCTCACTGCAGCCTCAACTTCCTGGGCTCAAGTGATCCTCTCCCGAGTAGCTGGAACTACAGGCATGCATCACCCCACCCAGCTAATTTTTTTTTGTATTTTTTAGAGAGACGGGGTTTCACAATGTTGCCCAGGCTGGTCTCGAACTCCTGAGCTCAAGCAATGCGCGTGGCCAGCAAGTTTTCGTTATTATGTGTTCCTTTCTAGGCCTTACCCATGTCCTTGTGTATTTTCGTTGAGTTTCGATCATAGCATGTGTATATTTTGTATTCTCTTCTATTGTAGGCACTGTTGAGAAGAGTCATGTTGTTTCTTTAGCGGGGGGGGTTTTTTTTTTTGAGATGGAGTTTTGCTCTTGTTGCCCAGGCTGGAGTGCAATGGCGCGATCCCGGCTCACTGCAGCCTCCGCCTCCTGGGTTCTAGTGATTCTCCTGCCTCAGCCTCCCGAGTAGCTGGGATTACAGGCATGCGCCACCACGCCCGGCTAATTTTTTGTATTTTTAGTAGAGACAGGGTTTCTCCATGTTGATATGGCTGGTCTCAAACTCCCAACCTCAGGTGATCCGCCCGCCTCAGCCTCCCAAAATGCTGGGATTACAGGCATGAACCACCACGCCCGGCTTCTTTAGCAGGTTTTATGTGCAGGCTTAGCATTAGTACTTGCTGAAGGTTGGAACTTCTACATCAAAAATTCTAAGAATTTCTTTTTTTTTTTTCCTTTTTGAGACAGAGTCTCGCTCTGTCACCTAGGCTGGAGTGCAGTGACATGAGCCACTGTGCCTGGCCAATCCTAAGGATTTCTTTTGTGGTGGTTGCAAGTCTGGGCAGAAGTCTTGTCAGGGGCTGTAACTGGGCTTATCTTTACTCCTTTGTCAGGCTGGATGACACCAAAATCCTCCCAGGCAACATGAAGGATAACTTCTGGGAGATGGGTGACACGGGCCCCTGTGGTCCTTGCAGTGAGATCCACTACGACCGGATTGGTGGTCGGGACGCCGCACACCTTGTCAACCAGGATGACCCTAATGTGCTGGAGATCTGGAACCTTGTCTTCATCCAGTATAACAGGTGGCCTTGGGGTCCTACTCCATTCCTTTCCTTGAGCTGAGCGGGGGAGGAGGAACTCGGAGCTTTGTGGCTGTCTTCTCAGCTAAAAGTTCATTTCTTTATTTCTCAAATTACCCACCTGATCTCTGGAACGAGGATGGGCCTATTCTTTCATGAACTAAGCCTTATCGCACGTAATAGCTTCTCACGAGCTATTCCTATAATGTCATGCTTGCCGTACTTTGGGCTGCTGTTTTTGTTTTTTTGAGACAGAGTTTTGCTCTTGTTGCCCAGGCTGGAGTGCAATGGTGCGATCTTGGCTTACTGCAACCTCTGTGCCCCGGGTTCAAGCGATTCTCCTGCCTCAGCCTTCTGAGTAGCTGGGATTACAGGCATGTGCCACCATGCCTGGCTAATTTTGTATTTTTAGTAGAGACAGGGTTTCTCCATGTTGGTCAGGCTGGTCTCGAACTCCCGACCTCAGGTGATCCGCCCATCTCAGCCTCCCAAAGTGCTGGGATTATAGGTGTGAGCCACCATGCCCGGCAACTGGACTGCTGTTTTAAAGCCTATTTCCTTGAAGCTTGCCTCAGTTTTGTTTTGTTATTGTTTTTGTTTTTGTTTTTGTTTTGAAGATGGAGTCTTGCTCTGTCACCCAGGCTGGAGTGCAGTGACAAGATCTCAGCCCTCTGCAACCTTTGCCTGCTGGGTTCAAGCAATTCTCCTGCCTCAGCCTCCTGAGTAGCTGGGATTACAGGTGCATGCCTCCATGCCAGGCTAATTTTTAAAATATTTTTGGCAGGGATGGGGTTTCATCGTGTTGGCCAGGCTGGTCTCAAACTCTTGACCTCAAGTGATCCGCCCGCCTCGGCCTCCAAAAATGCTGGTATTACAGGCGTGAGCCACCATGCCCAGGCCCAGTCTTTTTTTTTTTTTTTTTTGAGATGGAGTTTTGCTCTTGTTGCCCAGGCTGTAGTGCAATGGCGAAATCTCGGCTCACCACAACCTCTGCCTCCTGGGTTCAAGTAATTCTCCTGCTTCAGCCTCCCAAGTAGCTGGGATTACAGGCATGTGCCACCATGCCCGGCTAATTTTGTATTTTTAGTAGAGACGGGGTTTCTCCATGTTGGTCAGGCTGGTCTTGAACTCCTGACCTCAGATGGTCCACCACTTCGGCCTCCCAAAGTGCTAGGATTACAGGCATGAGCCACTGTGCCTGGCCTTGCCTCACTCTTAAACGAACCCCAGAGTACTTCTCCTTCCTTTCTCTCTCCATTTCCCTCTTCCCACCAAACTGGGCAAATGGCAGATGGTCACAGCCTGCAAACTGCTCTGTAAATGAATTTTAACCAGCAGGGCCTGGAGAGGTGGCAGCTTGAGTCTCTGCTTCAACCTCCTCTTCTTCTGGATCATACAGGGAAGCTGATGGCATACTGAAACCTCTTCCCAAGAAAAGCATTGACACAGGGATGGGCTTGGAGCGACTGGTATCTGTGCTGCAGAATAAGATGTCCAACTATGACACTGACCTTTTTGTCCCTTACTTTGAAGCCATTCAGAAGGTACTGGTCCTATTGCAAACATTGTAAACTTCTGTGGAGTTTTCCAGGCTGGACTCTTAACAGTGCTGTCAAAGAAAAAATGACTATATGCTTTGCCAGCCAAGGGTACCCATTTCCATCTGCCTACTTCATTGTTAATTTTACACTTTTTTTTTTTTTTTTTTTTTTTTTTTTGAGACGGAGTCTCGCTCTGGAGTGCAGTGGCGCAATCTCAGCTCACTGCAAGCTCCGCCTCCTGGGTTCACGCCATTCTCCTGCCTCAGCCTCTCCGAGTAGCTGGGACTACAGGCGCCCGCCACCACGCCCGGCTAATTTTTTTGTATTTTTAGTAGAGACGGGGTTTCACCGTGGTCTCGATCTCCTGACCTCGTGATCCGCCCGCCTCGGCCTCCCAAAGTGCTGGGATTACAAGCGTGAGCCACCGCGCCCGGCCTTACTTCATTGTTAATAATGTGAGGCTCTAGACCTGAGACAGTGTAATTTTTGAGTGTAGGGGCTGGCTGGAGTCTCTCTGCTTCCCCAATGTCACGTCCTTGGGGTTATAGGATCTGGCAAGACCAGCATCCTTTCTGCTAATGCTCCTCAATCCTCTAGGAACCTCCTTGGGCGAGGTAGCACCAGAAAGCCTGCTTCCTAAAGGGCTGCCTCCTGATTCTTATCTATAGGGCACAGGTGCCCGACCATACACTGGGAAAGTTGGTGCTGAGGATGCCGATGGGATTGACATGGCCTACCGGGTGCTGGCTGACCACGCTCGGACCATCACTGTGGCACTGGCTGACGGTGGCCGGCCTGACAACACGGGGCGCGGGTAAGTATGCTGTACACTGGGTGGTGTTTGGACCGGCACCACGTGTGCCATGTATGACTCTTTATGAAACTTTTCTTTGTTTGTGAGATTGAGTGTTGCTCTGTCGCCCAGGCTGGAGTAGAATGGCATGATCTCGCCTCACTGCAACCTCTGCCTCCTGGGTTCAAGTGATTCTGCCTCAGCCTCCAAGTAGCTGGGATTACAGGTGCACACCACCACGCCTGGCTAATTTTTGTATTTTTAGTAGAGATGGTTTTTTTTTTTTTTTTTTTTGAGTCAGAGTTTTGCTTTTGTTGCCCGGGCTAGAGTGCAATGTCGTGATCTCAGCTCACTGCAACCTCCGCCTCCTGGGTTCAAGCGATTCTTTTCCCTCAGCCTCCTGAGTAGATGGGATTATAGGCATGAGCCACCATGCCTAATTTTGTATTTTTAGTAAAGATGGGGTTTCTCCATGTTGGTCAGGCTGGTCTCAAACTCCCAACCTCAGGTGATCTGCCCGCCCCAGCCTCCCAAAGTGCTGGGATTACAGGTGTGAGCCACCGTGCCTGGGCAGAGATGGGGTTTTGCCAGGCTGGTCTCGAACTCCTGACCTCAGATGATCCACCCGCCATGGCCTCCCGAAGTGGTGGGATTACAAGTGTGAGCCACCATGCCCAGCCTCTTTATGAAACTTAAAGCCATCTTTCGTTATTGTGTCCTTGTCGTGGGCAGGTGGAAGAATCCCTCACCCCTTTTGTAAGGGATGAAGGGAGTTTCAGCTAGTGTCACAGAGTTGCCACTATATTAAATCTCTGCTGCTGAGTACAGATGATAAGGATTGTATTTAAAGTTGCCTGATAGGCTGGGCGCGGTGGCTCACGCTTGTAATCCCGGCACTTTGGGAGGCCGAGGCGGGTGGATCATGAGGTCAGGAGATCAAGACCACGGTGAAACCCCGTCTCTACTAAAAAATACAAAAAAATTAGCCGGGCATGGTGGCGGGCGCCTGTAGTCCCAGCTGCTTGGAGAGGCTGAGGCAGGAGCATGGCGTGAACCCAGGAGGCAGAGCTTGCAGTGAGCCGAGATTGCGCCACTGCACTCCAGCCTGGGTGACAGAGCGAGACTCCGTCTCAAAAAAAAAAAAAAAAAAAAAAAGTTGCCTGATAGGAGATTGGTAGGGGCAGGGTGGGGGAGGTATTGACCAGCCCTGGGAAGCTCTGTTACTGACAGGCAGGACCTGGGATCACGGGCATCAAATACACATCTGGTATGTGTTGCCTCCCTCTATGGGTAACTGAATGTGAAAGGAAAACAAACCAGTGTTTACCCTAGGCAAGCCTTGAGGGGTATTTGTGGGTATGTTACTGAGTCTTATGCTACAATTAATGACCTTGGGGAATGCAAAAGAAGCAGGCTTAGGAGAGAAGAAAGTTCCTGAAAGAGGTGTTTTGGGTAGGATTCCAAGGGACTCAAGACAAAACCCTCAGCTGCGAATGTTGGGGACTAGTTTCTGCCTCTTACAGATATGTGTTGAGACGGATTCTCCGCCGAGCTGTCCGATACGCCCATGAAAAGCTCAATGCCAGCAGGGGCTTCTTTGCTACGTTAGTGGATGTTGTCGTCCAGTCCCTGGTAGGTTTATTTCTCTGCTTACCCTTCTGTGCTAAAGCAATCCATTAAGAAGGATGGGGTGGGAGAGGGCATACTGTTAAGCAGCTTTTTGTTGCTGTTTTTTGAGACGGAGTCTCACTCTGTCACCCAGGCTGGAGTGCAATAGCGTGATCTCGGCTCACTGCAACCTCTGCCTCCTGGGTTCAAGCGATTCTCCTGTCTCAGCCTCCTGAGTAGCTGGGATTACAGGTGCACACTGCCACGCCTGGCTAATTTTTTCTATTTTAGTAGAGACAGGGTTACACCGTGTTGCCCAGGCTGGTCTTGAACTCCTGAGCTCAGGCAGTCCACCTGCCTCAGCTTCCCAAAGTGGTAGGATTACAGGCATGAGCCACTGCACCCAGCTAAGGAGCTTTTTTAAGAGGGGGCAGGGAATAGTCTCTGGCTTCATCCAGCCCCTCATCTTGCTTCCCCTTTCTCAGGGAGATGCATTTCCTGAGCTGAAGAAGGACCCAGACATGGTGAAGGACATCATTAATGAAGAAGAGGTGCAGTTCCTCAAGACTCTCAGCAGAGGGCGTCGTATCCTGGACAGGAAAATTCAGAGCCTCGGAGACAGCAAGAACATTCCCGGTAGGGACCAGTTTTTGCCCTTCTCCATCCTGGCCGTTTGATCTTTCTGGGAAAGACAAGCCCTTTCTGACAGACTGTGGGCTCCCATGTCTCTGAGGCTGAACATAGCTTGATTGAACTGCTTTTGGTGCAAACTGGAATTTATAGTAAAATGGTAAAAGTAATGCATCCTCGTGGCAAAGTATTCAAACGATACAGAATACAAAAGTGTTCAGAAAATGAAAATCGTCTTTTCCAGACTCATTTCTCAGAGGGAACAACTCTTAATGGTTTGTTGTATAACTCTTCAGGATTATTCTGTTTGCATGCAAATACATGTAGGTATTTGTGTGTGTGTATTTTTCAAGCAAAAGTGGGAATATTTGGTATATACTGTTTTGCAATTTGGGGAAAATTAATTCCAAAGATTTTTTCCCCCTTTTTATTGAAGTATAATGAACAAGGGAAAAGCTTGATGAACTTTCACAAATTGAACACACTTATGTTCAGATCAAGAAATAGATTTGGTCGGGCGTGGTGGCTCACGCCTGTAATCCCAGCGCTTTGGGAGGCCGAGGCAGGTGGATCACGAGGTCAGGAGATCGAGACCATCCTGGCTAACGCGGTGAAACCCCGTCTCTACTAAAAAAAAAATACAAAAATTAGCCGGGCATGGTGGCGGGCGCCTGCAGTCCCAGCTATTTGGGAGGCTGAGGCAGGAGAATGGCGTAAACCTGGGAGGCGGAGCTTGCAGTGAGCCGAGATCGTGCCACTGCACTTCAGCCTGGGCGACAGAGCAAGACTCCGTCTCTAAAAAAAGAAATAGATTTGTCAGCCAGCTTTGGTGGCTCACACCTGTAATCCTAGCACTTTGGGAGGCCGAGGCAGGCAGATCACGAGGTCACGAGTTCAAGACCAGCCTGCCCAACATGGCAAAACCCTGTCTCTACTAAAAATACAAAAAATTAGCTGGGTGTGGTGGCATGCGCCTGTAATCCCAGCTACTTGGGAGGCTGAGACAGGAAAATCGCTTGAACCGGGGAGGCAGAGGTTGCAGTGAGCCAAATCACGCCACTGCACTCCAGCCTGGGCAACAAGAGCGAGACACCATCTCAAAAAAAAAAAAGAAAAAGAAATAGATTTGTAAGGCCGGGCACAGTGGCTCACACCTATAATCCTAGCACTTTGGGAGGCTGATGCAGGCAGATCACCTGAGGTCAGGAATTCGAGACCAGCCTGGCCAACATGGTGAAACCCTGTCTTTACTAAAAATACAAAAATTAGCCATGCATTATGGCGGGCACCCATAATCCCAGCTACTCGGGAGGCTGAAGCATGAGAATCGCTTGAACCCTGGAGGTGGAGAGTGCAATGAACTGAGATCACACCACTGCACTCCAGCCTAGGCGACAGAGTGAGACTCTCAAAAAAAAAAAAAGAAATAGAAAATTGTCCAGGTGAGGTTGTTTTTGTTTTTGAGACGGAGTCTTGCTCTGTTGCCCAGGCTGGAGTGCAGTGGCATGATCTCAGCTCACTGCAAGCTCTGCCTCCCAGGGTCACGCAATTCTCCTGCCTCAGCCTCCCTAGTAGCTGGGACTACAGGTGCCCACCACTGCCCCTGGCAAATTTTTTTCTTTTTTGAGACAGAGTCTTGCTGTGTCACCCAGGCTGGAGTGCAGTGGCGCAATCTCAGCTCACTGCAAGCTCCGCCTCCCGGGTTCACGCCATTCTCCTGCCTCAGCCTCACGAGTAGCTGGGACTACAGGCGCCTGCCACCACGCCCGGCTAATTTTTTTGTATTTTTAGTAGAGACAGGGTTTCACCGTGTTGGGCAAGATGGTCTTGATCTCCTGACCTCGTGATCCACCCGTCTCGGCCTCCCAAAGTGCTGGGATTACAGGCGTGAGCCACCGCGCCTGGCCAAATTTTTTGTATTTTTAGTAGAGACGGGGTTTCACTGTGTTATTCAGGATGGTCTCAATCTCCTGACCTCATGATCCACCTGCCTCGGCCTCTCAAAGTGCTGGGATTACAACCATGAGCTACTGTGCCCGGCCCAGGTGAGGTTTAAAAAAAAAAAACAATTGTATCAGGACATCCATTGTGCTTCCCCAAGGTTAACTGGAAAAGATGTGCTGGATTTTCTGATGGGCACACAGGGCCAGTACTGACTGGTCTTGTCTCTTTAATTCCTTCTGCCAATCCCAGCATCCTTTTGGAGGGGTTGGCATGGAAAAGGGGCCGTCTGTGTTTTTTGACACACCTGCTTTGTGCTGTGTAGGAGACACTGCTTGGCTCCTCTATGATACCTACGGGTTTCCAGTGGATCTGACTGGACTGATTGCTGAAGAGAAGGGCCTGGTGGTAGACATGGATGGCTTTGAAGAGGAGAGGAAACTAGCCCAGGTAAAGAACTTGGAGAGTGAGCAGGAAACCCAACACCTTCCAACCCAACACCACTTGGCTGCAGACTGAGTATGAGTTTCCTTCCATTAAAGTCTTTGAAGTGCTTTTTCCCTTAGACCAGTGGTTCTCAAGTGGGGGCGAGTCTGCCTTCCAGGGGGCAATTGGCAATAATGTCGGAAGACATTTTTGATTTTCACAACCAGGGGAAGATCCTGCTGTCGTGTACTTGGTAGAGGCCAGGGTGCCACTCAGCATCCCACACTGCAAGAGAAGCTTCCACAACAGAGAATGATCTGGCCCCAAATGTCAGTAGTGCCAGGATTGAAAAACCCTGTTCTGGCAGTTTACGCTGGGCATAGTTTAGCAAGTTCCAGTCCTTTGGAGTCCCTTTTCTCCTACTTTATGGTAACTTATGCTTGTTTCTCTTGCTGACAGCTGAAATCACAGGGCAAGGGAGCTGGTGGGGAAGACCTCATTATGCTGGACATTTACGCTATCGAAGAGCTCCGGGCACGGGGTCTGGAGGTCACAGATGATTCCCCAAAGTACAATTACCATTTGGACTCTAGTGGTAGCTACGGTATGTTGCTGTGCTCCTTCCACATCTGAGCATTCTGCCCTGTATCTGGGGGGTATTTGAAAGATTGTTGCTCAAGATTAGCTATCCAACAGACTGCTGACAGCCTCTCCTGGAGTGCCATACAGTCACGCTGTGCACTTTTATACACGTAGGCACCCTTGGCTGGAGGTTTTCTTTACTCTATTTTGAAATAATTATCAACACAGGAAGTTGTTAAAAAAAAAAAAAAAAAAAAATTGTAGGAAGGGTCTCACACCCTTTGTCCAGTTTCCCCTAACTGTAACATCATGCAGGAAACCGGGCAGTTGACATTGATACAATCCACCGTGACTATCAGGATGCTATTGGGGCCTGGCACTGGCTCACATCTGTAATCCCAACACTTTGGGGGGCTGGGACAGGTGGATCACCTAAGGTCAGGAGTTTGAGACCAGCCTGACCAACATGATGAAACCCTGTCTCTACTAAAAATACGGAAATTAGCCAGGCGTGGTGGCGCGCCTCTGTAATCCCAGCTACTCGGGAGGCTGAGGCAGGAGAATTGCCTGAATCTGGGAGGCAGAGGTTGCAGTGAGCCAAGATCATGCCATTGCACTCTAGTCTGGACAACAAGAGTGAAACTCCGTCTCGAAAAAAAAAAAAAGAATGCTATTAGGATTCTCTTATCGTAATGCTATTAGAATGCTATTATCCTAATAGCATTCTTTTTTTTTTTTTTTTTTTTCCTGAGATGGAATCTTGCTCTGTTGCCCAGGCTGGAGTGCAGTAGCGCGATCTGGGCTCACTGCAACCTCCACCTCCTGGGTTCAAGCGATTCTCTGGCCTCAGCCTCCCAAGTAGCTTGGATTACAGGCATGTACCACCACGCCTGGCTGATTTTTGTTTTTAGTAGAGATGGGGTTTCACCATGTTTACCAAGTGGGTCTCAAACTCCTGACCTCGTGATCGGCCTGCCTCGGCCTCCCAAAGTGCTGGGATTACAGGCGTGAGCCACCTCGCCCGGCCGGATAATAGTATTCTAAAGTTAAGAAACAAAGCCAGCGCAGTGACTCATGCCTGTAATCCCAGCACTTTGGGATGCCAGGGTGGGCTGATCACTTGAGCTCCGGTGTTTGAGACCAGTCTGGGCAACATGGTGAAACCCTGTCTCTAACAAAAATGCAAAAATTAGCCCAGTGTGGTGGCGCACACCTGTAGTCCCAGCTACTTGTGGGGCTGAGGCAGGAGGATCACTTGAGCCTGGGAGACTGAGGCTGCAGTCAGCCATATTTGTGCCACTGCACTCCAGCCTGGGCTACAGAGTAAGACCCTGCCTCAAAAAAAAAAAAACATAAAAATAAATTGACAATACATGTTTTTGCTGCTTTTTTGCCCTGGTAGCAGTCTTTTGTTTTTGAGATGGCGTCTCGCTCTGTCACCAGGCTGGAGTGCAGTGGCGCAATCTCGGCTCACTGCAACTTCTGCCTCCCAGCTTCAAGCGATTCTCCTGCCTCAGCCTCCCAATTAGCTGGGATTACAGGCATGTGCCACCATACCCGGCTAATTTTTGTATTGTAGTAGACACGGGGTTTCACCATGTTGGCCAGGCTGGTCTCAAACTCCTGAGCTCAGGTTATCCACCCGTCTCGGCCTCCCAAAGTGCCAGGATGACAGGTGTGAGCCACCGTGCCTGGCTGAGAACAATCTTATACCTAAATCTATTCAAGCAAGCCTACAAAATGAGTACATTCTTTGTGAGTTGACCTTGGACTAGGGAATTTATTACTACTATAAAGATCTACTAATCTGATGTACCAAGTTTCTGCTCAGTAGCTCAGTTAGGGTAACCCATTGTCCCAGTTTTAACACTGAAGCCTGCATCCCAGGAAACCCCTCAGCCCTAAAAATCGGGACAGTTGGTCACCTGACAGAGTGTTGCATTCTTTGATGGAAAGCCAGCATGCGAAGCCCTTTCTTATTTTATTTATTTATTTTTTTTTGAGACACAGTCTTGCTTTGTCGCCCAGGCTGGAGTGCAGTGGTGCGGTCTAGGCTCACTGCAATCTCCGCCTCCTGGGTTCACGCCATTCTCCTGCCTCAGCCTCCCGAGTAGCTGGGACTACAGGTGCCCGCCACCACGCCTGGCTAATGTTTTGTATTTTTGGTAGAGACAGGGTTTCAGCATGTTAGTCGGGATGGTCTCGATCTCCTGACCTCATGATCCGCCCGCCTCGGCCTCCCAAAGTGCTGGGATTACAGGGGGAGCCACCGCGCCCAGCCGTGAAGCCCTTTCATAGAGTCTAATGAGTTTGCTTCCAAAATACAATTGGACAATTAGGAACTACGAAGAGTTTGAGAAAGAGAATCCAGCAAAAGTCAGCTAAGAAGGCGTGAAAAAGGCCGGGCGCGCCGGCTCACGCTTGTAATCCCAGTACTTTGGGAGGCCGAGGTGGGCGGATCACGAGGTCAGGAGATCGAGACCACAGGGAAACCCCGTCTCTACTAAAAATACAAAAAATTAGCCGGGCGTGGTGGTGGGCGCCTGTAGTCCCAGCTACTCGGAGAGGCTGAGGCAGGAGAATGGCGTGAACCTGGGAGGCAGAGCTTGCAGTGAGCCGAGATCGCGCCAGTGCACTCCAGCCTGGGTGACAGAGCGAGACTCTGTCTCAAAAAAAAAAAAAAAAAAAGGCGTGAAAAGGTCATTGACCCACTGTCTCCTTTCTATGCATTTCCCTTGAGCAGTATTTGAGAACACAGTGGCTACGGTGATGGCTCTGCGCAGGGAGAAGATGTTCGTGGAAGAGGTGTCCACAGGCCAGGAGTGTGGAGTGGTGCTGGACAAGACCTGTTTCTATGCTGAGCAAGGGGGGCAGATCTATGACGAAGGCTACTTGGTGAAGGTGGATGACAGCAGTGAGGATGTGAGCCAGCAGTTCTTCTTCCTTGTTAGCCGAGGAGGGCCAGGCGTGGAGCCAGGGAGCTGCTTTTGCCCCACAGTGCTCCAGGCCTTGGGAGCAGACCTGTCACACTTTTGGGTTGGGTTACATGGTGTTTCTGAAGCCAAGGGAGCTGCTGCTTGTACCTGTTGCTTTCCTGGTCATCAGGTACTCTCGTAGGAGTATTTTTGCAGCCAGGGTACAAGTTTCCTACAAGCTTTGCACATTAAAAAGGAGAGGCAGCTCTCTGAAGCGGAGATGTCCTTGTAGAAAACTCAGCCTCGAGCTCTGCCGCTGCTGAATGAGTCACTCCGTCTCCCTAGGCTTCAGGTTCCTTACGGAGGCTTTTAAATATTCTGAGATGCGGCTGGGTGCGGTGGCTCATGCCTGTAATCCTAGCAGTTTGGGAGGCCGAGGCGGGTGGATCACCTGAGGTCAGGAGTTCAAGACCAGCCTGACCAACATGGTGAAACCCTGTCTCTACTGAAATACAAAAATTAGCCGGGCATGGTGGTGAATGCCTGTAATCCCAGCTGCTCGGAGGCTGAGGGGAGAATCGCTTGAACCCAGGAGGTGATGGTTGCAGCGAGCCAAGATTGCGCCACTGCACTCCAGCCTGGGTGGCTGAGTGAGACTCTGTCTCAAAAAAAAAAAAAAAAAAAAAAAAAAATTCTAAGATGCTCCTTAATATTGTTTGTGTCTGTGTGTGTGCACAAATATATTTAATTTTTTTTTTTGAGACGAGTCTTGGTCTGTTGTCCAGGCTGGAGTGCAGTGGCACGATCTCAGCTCACTGCAAGCTCCGCCTCCTCGGTTCACGCCATTCTCCTGCCTCAGCCTCCCCAGCAGCTGGGACTACAGGCACCTGCCACCACGCCCGGCTAATTTTTTTATATGTTTAGTAGAGACAAGGTTTCACTGTGTTAGCCAGGATGGTCTGGATCTCCTGACCTTGTGATCCACCCGCCTCGGCCTCCCAAAGTGTTGGGATTACAGGTGTGAGCCACCACGCCTGGCCTTTTCTTTTTTTTTTTTTTTTTTGAGATGGAGTCTCGCTCTGTAGCCCAGGCTGGAGTGCAGTGGCACGATCTTGGCTCACTGCAACCTCTGCCTCCCGGATTCAAGCGGTTCTGCTGCCTCAGCCTCCTGAGCAGGTGGAATTATAGGCACTTGCCATCACGCCTGGCTAATTTTTGTATTTTTTTTTAGTAGAGATGAAATTTCAACATGTTGGCCAAGCTGGTCTCGAACTCCTGGCCTCAGGTGATCTTCTCGCCTCAGCCTCCCAAAGTGCTGGGATTACAGGCATGAGCCACTGCACCTGGCCTATTTAATTATATTTAATAATAATGGAATATGTGTGTGTGTGCAATTTATATATGTAAAGAGAAGTTATATACATGAGTTTATATTGAAAATATAAGAAAATTTATATATTTTTAAGGATTTATTTATTGGTCTCTTCCTTGACCCCTCTTAGAAAACAGAGTTTACAGTCAAGAATGCTCAGGTCCGAGGAGGGTATGTGCTACACATTGGAACGATCTACGGTGACCTGAAAGTGGGAGATCAGGTCCGGCTGTTTATTGATGAGGTGAGTTGGGTTACTGTAGCCCCCATTGGATCTGCTTAGTAATCATCTTCTCCTCTGGCTTTAAATTGTCCTGTCACTGTTAGGCCAGGTGCGGTGGCTCACGCCTGTAATCCCAGCACTTTGCGAGGCCGAGGCTGGCGGATCACGAGGTCAGGAGATCGAGACCATCCTGGCTAACATGGTGAAACCCCGTCTGTACTAAAAATATAAAAAATTAGCTGGGTGTGGTGGCAGGCACTTGTAGTCCCAGCTACTTGGGAGGCTGAGGCGGGAGAATGGCGTGAACCCGGGAGGGGGAGCTTGCAGTGAGCCAAGATCCTGCCACTGCACACCAGCCTGGGTGACAGAGCAAGACTCCGCCTCAAAAAAAAAAAAAATTGTCCTGTCACTGTTATCACTTCTTAGTGACATTGTAAGTAGACCGCAGGGGTTAATTTAGGTGCATTTGGTGGATTGTGAGGGATGCAACTAAGAGTTAATCTTATGTTCCCAAGTCAGTGATTTCACCAGTGATTTCAGTTAAGATCCTGTGGACTTGTTTTCACGGATTGCTTTTCTAATGTCACCTACTTTTTTGGGAGCCAAAGATACTGAAGAATGAAGAGGTAGGCTCTGGCATGTGACAGAGCTCCAGAGTAAGAGTAGCTTAAAACAGGATAGCAGTGTATGTTCCAAAAAGCTCAAGCTGATACGGAGGCTCTGCCCCACAGTCAGAGGGCCTGGTTTCTCCTCACCTGTCGCTCCACCTTCTTCTTTCCTGGGGCGTTGCCTTTGATTTCCTGGTTCAGAGGATAGCTATCAGATCCATTGTCTAGGCCGGGGGTTGGCAAACTTTCTGTAAATAACTGGATACTAAATATTTTTGGCTTTGCTGACCACATGTTCCTGGTCATGACTACTCAACTCTATAGTTGGAGTGTTCAAGCAGCCATTGACCATATGTAAACGAACAGGTGTGGCTGTGTTCCAGTAAACCTGTTTATGGCTGGGCACAGTGGCTCATGCCTGTAATCCTAGCAATTTGGGAGGCTGAGGCGAGCAGATCACCTGAGTTTGGGAGTTCGAGACCAGCCTGACCAACATGGAGAAACCCTGTCTCTACTAAAAATACAAAATTAGCCAGGTGTGGTGACACATGCCTGTAATCCCAGCTACTCAGGAGGCTGAGGCAGGAGAATCGCTTGAACTTGGGAGGTGGAGGCTGCAGTGAGCCGCGATCACACCATAGCACTCCAGACTGGGCAACAAGAGCGAAACTCCTTATCAAAAAAAAAAAAAATGTTTTAAAAATTTATAAACACACACATTTGGGGAGGCTGAGGCAGGAGGATTGCTTGAGGCCAAGAGTTTGAGACCAGCTCAGGCAACAACATGAGACCCCATCTCTACAAAAAAAAAAAAAATATTAGTTAGGGGTAGTGGTGTGTGCCTGTAGTCCCAGCTACTTGGGAGGCTGAGGCAAGAGGATCACTTGAGCCCAGGAGTTTGAGGTGGCACTGAGCTATGATTGCACCGCTGCACTCCATCCTGCATGACAGAGCAAGACCCTGTCTCTAAAAACGAAAGGACAGATGATAGGCTAGATTTAGCCATTGGCCATTGTTTGGCAATTCCTGTTCTAGGCGGTAGAAAAGAAATGGGAGGACCTGCCCCATCCCTTTAATGGTAGACATCACTTCTGCTCAAAACCTATTGACCCGAACTTAGTCACATGGGCACACTTAGCCATAGGGAAGCGGGGAAATGTAACCTTTATTCTGCACAGCCATATTTCCAACTGAAAATTGTAGCACTCAGAGGAGCAGATAACCAGGAGATAACTAGTAGTCTATTACAGACCTCTGCATGAGCCCCTCTGCCCTTTCCAGCCCCGACGAAGACCCATCATGAGCAACCACACAGCTACGCACATTCTGAACTTCGCCCTGCGCTCAGTGCTTGGGGAAGCTGACCAGAAAGGCTCGTTGGTTGCTCCTGACCGCCTTAGATTTGACTTTACTGCCAAGGGAGCCATGTCCACCCAACAGATCAAGAAGGCTGAAGAGATTGCTAATGAGATGATTGAGGCAGCCAAGGTAGGATGGGCGACGGCTGAACGCTCCCCCTTCCTGCACCGTCACTGGCTGTCCACAGTCTTAGCAGTGCAGTGCTCTCACTCCGTTGTACCAGATTAGTCCCTCAGGTAGATTTGCTTAAAGCAGGCCGGGCGAGGTGGCTCACGCCTGTAATCCCAGCACTTTGGGAGGCCGAGGTGGTCGGATCACGAGGTCAGGAGATCGAGACCATCCTGGCTAACATGGTGAAACCCCATCTCTACTAAAAACACAAAAAATTAGCCGGGCGTGGTGGTGGGTGTCTGTAGTCCCAGCTACTCGGAAGGCTGAGGCAGGATAATGGCGTGAACCCGGGAGGCGGAGCTTGCAGTGAGCCGAGATTGCGCCACTGCACTCCAGCCTGGGAGACAGAGCGAGACTCTGTCTCAAAAAAAAAAAATAAAAATAATAAATTTGCTTAAAGCAGTGATTCTCCTCCACCTGTGCTTTTCTAGAGGGCAGTGGTGGTGGTTGGTGGAGGAGAGAGGGAGAGGCATTTGTCCCACCCCCACCTTAGGAGAACCAGAGCTGTTCTAGTTAAGTCTGTTCACATAAGAGATTTCGTCCACAGTTTAACAAAATAGTTGGAAATTCGCATATTGATGCCTTGACTTTGCACGTGGCGTGTGATTCAGGAAGCTCATGGCACATGCCAGGCCGAGCCAGGTTGGAACCCAAGTCCTGCTTGCAGGACCACGCTTTCCTGCCTCGTCGTACAGCACCTCCAGGGATCTCTTCCGGCTCTTTTCTGTCTTCTTTGTCTGGCAGCCCGTCTATACCCAGGATTGCCCCCTGGCGGCAGCGAAAGCCATCCAAGGCCTACGGGCTGTGTTTGATGAGACCTATCCTGACCCTGTGCGAGTCGTCTCCATTGGGGTTCCGGTGTCCGAGCTGCTGGATGACCCCTCTGGGCCTGCTGGCTCCCTGACTTCTGTTGAGTTCTGTGGGGGAACGTGAGTACTGCAGAGGGGCAGAGTAAGACGGGTCATCTGCCTTCACCCTCTGAGGATGTAGGTCTTAGGCTAGACCAACTCTTGTCTTTCTAAGGTTGAAGTGAAGTCCTCAGAAATGCAGTTGCTAAATTGTGTTCCCGAGAATCTCAGCATCCTAGCATGCTTAATAGACCCCCCGTATCTGATGGTAACATTTCCTGATGAAACATTCCCAGGAGGATAAGGGGCAAAACGTTGTATTCACACTTACCACACAACTGCTTGCTGTTGTTTGCTGGGCTGAAACTAACAAGAAGGCTTGTGTGAATTTGGGATTCAGCAAGGCCTGGAGTGCTCGTTGAGCTCCTGATGTAGGCCTAGCCCTTCCCATTCCTGGTATCTCACCTAATTTCCTTTGACAGCTTGGGCGGCATCTGGGAAATGTAGCTCCATTGTCTCAGAGCCCCTGAGCAGGCCACGTGGTTGACTCAGCTCAGTTTGGCTTGGGATAGCCACTTCTGCCAATTTGGATTCCTCTGTAGCTCTCTGGGGCTTTTTGGGGAGGTCATGGTGGCCTGGAAAGTTCCTGCTTCCAAAGGAACCCTTGTGAAAATAATTGTGTTTGTTTTTTTAAGGTGGAGTCTTGCTCTGTCCCGCAGGGTGGAGTGTAGTGGCACAATCTCGGCTCATTGCAACCTCTGTCTCCTGGCTTCGATTCTCATGCCTCAGCCTCCCGAGTGGCTGGGACTATAGGCATGTGCCCCCATGCCCAGCCATGAAGAGAAGAATTTGTTTTGTTTTGTTTTGTTTTTTTGAGATGGAGTCTTGCTCTGTTGCCCAGGCTGGAGTACAGTAGCGCAATCTTGGCTCACTGCAAGCTCCGCCTCCTGGGTTCACGCCATTCTCCTGCCTCAGCCTCCCGAGTAGCTGGGACTACAGCCACCCACCACCATGCCCGGCTAATTTTTTGTATTTTCCATAGAAGACGGGGTTACTTCACTGTGTTAGCCAGGATAGTCTCAATCTCCTGACCTCGTGATCTGCCAGCCTCGGCCTCCCAAAGTGCTGGGATTACAGGCATGAGCCACCACGCCCGGCTCTTTTTTTTTTTTGGTTTGAGACGGAGTTTCATTGCCCAGGCTGGAGTGCAATGGTGCAATCTTGGCTCACTGCAACCTCCACCTCCAGGGTTCAAGCGAGTCTCCTGCCTCAGCCTCCCAAGTAGCTGGGATTACAGGCGCCCGTCACTACGCCTAGCAAATTTTGTTGTTTTTTTTGAGACAGAGTCTCGCTCTGTTGCCAGGCTGGAGTGCAATGGCGTCATCACGATTCACTGTAAGCTCCGCCTCCCGGGTTTTCAAGCTATTCTCCTACCTCAGCCTCCTGAGTAGCTGGGACTACAGGCACGCATCACCACACCCAGCTAATTTTTTGTAGTTTTAGTAGAGATGGGGTTTCACCCTGTTAGCCAGGATGGTCTCCATCTCCTGACCTGGTGATCCACCCACTTCAGCCTCCCAAAGTGCTGGGATTATAGGTGTGAGCCACGGTGCCTAGCCAAATTTTGTATTTTTAGTAGAGACGGGGTTTCTCCACGTTGGTCAGGCTGGTCTTGAACTCCCGACCTCAAGTGATCCACCCACCTCAGCCTCCCAAAGTGCTGAGATTACAGGTGTGAGCCACCGTGCCCGGCCGAAAAGAACATTCTTAATGTCATGGTTGAGACCCTCCAGGGTCTCCTGCCGGCCTCTGGCAGGCAGGGAGCAAGCAAGATGTGCAGAGAGTAGGGTAGGGGCCTGAGGGATTGAGTTCAAGGCTTTTCTGCCCAGCTGAATTGGGCCTTCAAACGAGTCCCACTCTGCCTGATGACCTGTTTGCTCACACCCTTTAGACTACAGGAAACAGCTTTCAAAAACTTTATACCAAGGGCTGGGTGCATTGACTCATGCCTTTAATCTCAGCACTTAGGGAGGCTGAGGCAGGCAGATCACTTGAGGTCAGGAGTTCAAGACCAGCCGGTGCAACATGATGAAAACCTGTCTCTACTAAAAATACAAAAATTAGAAGTGGTGGCGGGCGCCTGTATCCCAGTTACTTGGGAGGCTGAGGCAAGAGAATCATTTGAATGTGGGAGGCAGAGGTTGTGGTGAGCCAAGAACACACCATTGCACTCCAGCCTGGGCAACAGAACAGGACTCTGTCTCAAACAAAAAAAATTTTATACTATCTTCAAAGAATGAGGATGAATTAATGAGCCTTTGAGTTTCTCTGAACTGAGAAATAAAGCCTATTTGTTTAAGGGGTTGTGGTAAGATTTTAAAAGTAATCCTCCAAAATTGTCACCTAGTGAGCAGAGTACAAAAATAGAGCTTAAGTTCCACCACAAGACCAAAACTGTCACGTAGAGCCTAAGGATAAGACTGTATTGGATATTAGGGACCACAAAGCACTTTGATGTTTACCTCATTTGATTTTCACAGCAATTGTGTGGGGAGAATCATCCCCATTTGAGATCTGAGAACACTCAGGCTCAGCAAGCCGGTGTCCCGCTCGGTGTCAGAACACTCTAAAGCCCAGGCTTTCCCTCACTGTCAACCCATTCCTGCTTCTCTTGTCTGCTAGTGTGACCTCCAGCCAAGGGCTGCCAGGGCATCTTTCACTATGGACTTTGTGCTCTGCCATCAGGCACCTGCGGAACTCGAGTCACGCAGGAGCTTTTGTGATCGTGACGGAAGAAGCCATTGCCAAGGGCATCCGGAGGATTGTGGCTGTCACAGGTGCCGAAGCCCAGAAGGTGAGCAGGTCAGGCTGGTTTGTGGCTTATTTGAAGAAGGCAAGAGGAGCCCAGTCTGCGAATCCATAGAGCAAACACTGCTCCGTGTGGCTGCTGCAGTCAGAGTCAAAGTAGAGGCTGGGCCACTCCCCCCGCCCCAGTGTCCTACCCTTGCGTGGCAGAAGAAACCTGCCACCACACAAGATCTCCTAGCTTTCCTATGTTTAGTTTTTTAAAACATACGTGAATCAGGCCGGGCACAGTGGCTCACGCCTGTCATCCCAGCACTTTGGGGGGCCGAGGCGGGCGGATCACTAGGTCAAGAGTTCGAGACCAGCCTGACCAACATACTGAAACCCCATCTCTACTAAAAATACAAAAATTAGCTGGGCGTAGTGGCACGCATCTGTAATCCCAGCTACTTGGGAGGCTGGGGCAGGAGAATCACTTGAACCTGGGAGGCAGAGTTTGCAGTGAGCGGAGATTGCACCACTGCATTCCAGCCTGGGCCACAGGGTGAGACTCCATCTCAAAAAAAAAGATATATCTATGTAAATCTAGCCATCCACCCCCTCCTGTCTCCATGTGGAAGAGGGTAAGACATAGATTCGCTGTGGCTTCGGGGCCCCCAGCACGGATCCATGTACTCCTAGGGGCGTGCTTAGTCTGAGGCGGTGCAGTAGAGGATGGGTGTTGTCATGGGAACTGGTGTGTCTGACTTGTGCTGAAGCCCCAGGGGTGGCCACTTGCTGGAGGACGGGGCTCCTGATTCTCGAGCTTGATCACCCCTGAGTCTGAGTTGGGTGCAGCCTTTGCCAGTGGGCCTGTGAGCACTGTGCTCCTTGCTGGGGCCAGCACCTGCTCCCCACAGACACTTTTGGGGTGCTGGGGTGTTGCTGCAGGACCTGCCACCGGGGCTTCTGCAGCTGCTCAGACACAGGATAGTGAAGCTGACTCAGGCCTCCTGCCTGGGGTTGACCCGGTGTCCCCTCCCAGGCCCTCAGGAAAGCAGAGAGCTTGAAGAAATCTCTCTCTGTAATGGAAGGCAAAGTGAAGGGCCAGACTGCTCCCAACAAGGATGTGCAGCGGGAGATCGCTGACCTTGGAGAGGTAGGGACGGCTTCCCTCCCTCCGTCCTCAGGGCCTGATGCATGTGACATGCCCCATCTTCAGGAAATCTTCTGTAGTCAGGCCCTTGGTTCTTGGTGGAATGGGCCTTTGGGCTGACTTCTGTTGTTCTGCAGCCTTATAGCAGGGACCCCATGGATCCTGGCCTTGGATGCTGGACTTTCCCTGCTGTTCCCGGGGCTGCTAGCAGGAGAGCTCTTCCCAAGCATGTGTGGGCATTGGGGTGGAGGGATTTGGGGCAGGGACTAAGGCTAGCCCTTGCTTACAAGCCTGCCTGGCATTTATTTGTATTTCAAGCTGCCAGGAAGCTCATCACAGGCTGTTCCCAGCCTGGTAAGGACCGGGCCTGACTTGGGAGCCCAGCTTTCTGCTGCTCCTGAAGGGACTGGTCTCAAAGCTTTCCTTGCTTTCTTTTCCAGGACACTAGTCAGGGAGGACTTGGGTTCGGGTGGGGTGGGTTGGACCCTGACATCCCAGCAAGTTGTGGCCTAGATTCAGATGGTCGTCTTTTGGTTCCAGGCCCTGGCCACTGCAGTCATCCCCCAGTGGCAGAAGGATGAATTGCGGGAGACTCTCAAATCCCTAAAGAAGGTCATGGATGACCTGGACCGAGCCAGCAAAGCCGATGTCCAGAAACGAGTGAGTCCTGGCAGCACCAATGGCCACAGTGTTTCCTAGGCAAAGGCTGGCAGGGTACTGCCAGGGGTTGGGGGTCTGGGCTTTTGGTCTGAGCTGCTTTTCTGGACTTTTTTCTTGCAGGTGTTAGAGAAGACAAAGCAGCTCATCGACAGCAACCCCAACCAGCCCCTCGTCATCCTGGAGATGGAGAGCGGCGCCTCAGCCAAGGCAACCCAGGGGCCAGGGTCCCCTCCCCTAGGGCTCATCAGCCCTCTGGTGGTTGACATGTGGGCTCTGTGGCTCTGAGCCAAGTGGTTGCCCAAGGGCCCACTGTCTGGGAGATTGGGAGGAGCAGCAGCTCCCTGCATCTGGGAGGCATACCTGGGCCAGGGTATGGGCAGGGCCTGGCGCTGGGGTCCTCCACACCGGCCTTGGGCACAGCCCCTGCCCTGGGAAGGGGTAGGGGTGGGTGGCAGGCCGTCTAAGGGCTGCAAATGCTCACACCCGTGAGGGTCCCTGCTCCAGCACTGTGGCCTGAGCCAGGTCCTCCCCACAGGCCCTGAATGAAGCCTTGAAGCTCTTCAAGACATACTCCCCTCAGACATCTGCCATGCTTTTTACGGTGGACAACGAGGCTGGCAAGATCACGTGCCTGTGTCAAGTCCCCCAGGTCAGAACCACCTCACAGCAGTGGGAAGTGTTAGGTTTTAAGGTTGTTTGCTGAGGTCTGTGTGTGTACAGCCTGCATTTAAAACAGCTCTTCTCCTGCCCACCTGTTGGTCACTTTTGCCAGTACCCCTTACCCAGGCCTCCTCATTGGTGAAGACGTTTCGTTGATAACCTGGCTTTGCTACTGTCCTGTCCCGGCAGTGGCCATGACTGCCCCCTGTACCAGCCGTAAAGTCTGTCTCGGCCTCCAGCAAGGAGTCGGTGATGGCTCCTGCATCCTTTCTTTCCCTCCATTCCTCCCTCAATCCCATCTTCTGTCCTAACTCCCCCTTCCCTTCCTGTCTTCTAGAATGCAGCCAATCGGGGCTTAAAAGCCAGCGAGTGGGTGCAGCAGGTGTCAGGCCTGATGGATGGTAAAGGTGGTGGCAAGGATGTGTCTGCACAGGCCACAGGCAAGAACGTTGGCTGCCTGCACGAGGCACTGCAGCTGGCCACTTCCTTCGCCCAGCTGCGCCTCGGAGATGTAAAGAACTGAGTGAGGGAGGAGTCGGCTCCCACTGGATCCATTCATCTAGCCCGGAGCTCTTCATCTGCTACAAGAACATTTCAATCTTGGGACCTTTAAAGAGCCCGTCCTAACTCAGCAGTAACTGGAACACACCTGGGAGCACTCCCGTGTCTCAGTGCCCCTTAAATTTTTGCCCTGAGCCTTCCAAGTCAGTGCCATCGGTCTAGAACCACTACCCACACATTGCTGTTGATCGTCACGCTCGCATCTATAGATAACGGCTCTCCAGACCTGAGCTTTCTGCGTCAGCAAGTAGGAATCATTTTTGCTGCAGAGAATAAAGGACCACATGCAATACTTAATGCCGCATGATCTCTATCCCTCTTCGCAATAGGGGCTCGCTCTTTTGACAGCCTTTGGCCCCCTGGTGGCTGTAGAATAAATGCTGTGGCTCCTACTGGCTGCTGTAGTGTTCACCTAGTCCAGCCCCAGAACCCAAAATTTTGGAATAGCCCCTAGGGTTGCCTCAAACGTCTGTGGAGGTGGAGGCCAAATAGGTGGGGTGACATGGAGCAAGGCGTTCATAATTTAGCAGATGAGGGGTGGGGGTAGTGGAAGCAGAGAAGCTTTTCTTGGAGCTGCTCTCCCCGCTCCCTTCCAGCAGGCTGGACGGATCCGGCTACCCTGCCCAAGTGGAACCTGGATGTCGGGGACGCCGGCCGTTCTCCCTCCGGGCCTCCAGGGGCGCCGTAGCGCCGCCCTCCCGACAGCCCTCGCGCAGGCGCGCGTCTTTAAGCAACGGAAGAAGCACTGGGTGCGGCTGGGCGTTGGGCGGAAGCGGTTTGCACGCCAGGAGCCGCCATGCCTGGGGACCACCGCCGCATCCGCGGCCCTGAAGAATCGCAGTCGCCGCAGCTGTACGCGGCCGACAAGGAGGAGGAGGCCCCCGCCGCCCGCGACCCAACGCGGCTGCGGCCCGTGTACGCGCGCGCCGGGCTGCTGAGCCAGGCCAAGGGCTCGGCCTACCTGGAGGCGGGAGGTACTAAGGTGCTGTGTGCCGTGTCGGGCCCGCGACAGGCCGAGGGCGGCGAGCGCGGCGGCGGCCCGGCCGGAGCAGGCGGCGAGGCCCCGGCCGCGCTGCGCGGTCGCCTGCTCTGCGACTTCCGCCGCGCGCCCTTCGCGGGCCGCCGGCGCCGCGCTCCCCCGGGCGGCTGCGAGGAGCGTGAGCTGGCGCTAGCGCTGCAGGAGGCGCTGGAGCCGGCTGTGCGCCTGGGCCGCTACCCGCGCGCGCAGCTGGAGGTGTCGGCGCTGCTGCTGGAGGACGGTGGCTCGGCCCTGGCCGCGGCGCTCACCGCCGCCGCGCTCGCCTTGGCTGACGCGGGCGTGGAGATGTACGACCTGGTGGTGGGCTGCGGCCTGAGCCTCGCGCCTGGGCCCGCGCCCACCTGGTTGCTGGACCCCACGCGGCTGGAGGAAGAGCGCGCCGCCGCCGGCCTCACCGTGGCGCTCATGCCCGTGCTGAATCAGGTGGCTGGGCTGCTGGGCAGCGGCGAGGGCGGCCTGACCGAGAGCTGGGCGGAGGCCGTACGCCTGGGCCTCGAGGGCTGCCAGCGCCTCTACCCCGTGCTGCAGCAGAGTCTGGTGCGGGCCGCCCGCCGCAGGGGCGCCGCCGCCCAGCCCTGAACCAGAAGCCTGAGCAACGACGGACGAAAGCCGAGGACTGTGCTGCCGCCGTTCCCGAAAAGACCCGCGCCATCGGCCTCCAGTCTGCGTCGAGATAAGCAGCCGGAGCCCCGGAGAGCACCTGGGGAGGCTCGAGCAGGGCCAAGGCGCCGGACAGCTGTGGTGGTGGAAGGGCTTTTTACAAATCTCATTAAAGGAACTTGAGCCGGCTCTCAGCTGCGACCCAGTTGAGGAAACCTGTGAGCGCATCCTGACTCCCAAGTTGGAAACGACTTTAGCTGGACTTACCTGGAAGCTGGTACCTGGAGCTACTATCATTCAGGCCAGCCAGTGACTCCTTCCGATATAATTGGGCGACTTTTGAGAGAATGGACAAGAAGACTGTGCCTTCTCACTACTGTGTCTGAGCCAAAAGAAAGACCCTTTTATATCTGAAAAACGTCTTCTGGTCTTGTTCTTCTTGGTCCAGGATTTAAAAGAGCAAGGCTCCTTTGTTCTTGCATTCCAGGTGTCGAGGGGTCGCGACGGCGCTGCCTTAAATGGGTTCTGTTCCTTAGGCCAACGTGAGCAGGAGAGACGGCTGAAAAGAGCTGCAGAGCTTGATGGGAGTGCTGTGATTTGGAGAAGCAGCTGCCCCCACACGAACCAGAGTCAGGGCAACTGCTGAGATGGGACAAGAGGAGGGAGAGTTGGCCGGGCGCGGTGGCTCACGCCTGCAGTCCCAGCACTTTGGGAGGCCAAGGCGGGAGGATCACCTAAGGTCGGAAGTTCGAGACCAGCCTGACCAACATGGAGAAACCCCATCTCTACTAAAAATACAAAAGGCGAGGTGGCACACGCCTGTAATCCTAGCTACTCGGGAGGCTGAGGGAGGAGAATCGCTTGAACCCGGGAGGTGGAGGTTGCGCTGAGCGGAGATCGCGCCGTTGCACTCCAGCCTGGGCAACAGGAGCAAGACTCCCTCTCGGCGCGGGGGGGGGAGTATGGCCCCAGAAGGGCGCTGAGTGCACCTCAGGCCTCAACCTGTTTTGGTGTTGGGTAGCTGAAAAGGGTTTTGCTCTGGGTAGAAGCGAGATCTGTCCTTGGCCATGTGCAGAGCGGCACAACCCGAGCCTCCACTGTGGGTGAGAAGTGGGGTCCCTGGCCGTCTTCATCAGGTGGTGCCCTGGTCCTACAAGGAAGACCCTGATCAGCACCGTAGAGGGCAGGTACACTGCCAGGAAAGCCAGGTACAGCCTGACTGACTCACCACCAGCGTTGGGTCTTTCCTGTGTGGCTCCTAGCTCTGCTGGTTTGGGCTCAAGACTGCAGTGGAGGAAGCCAGGTGAACTGCCGTTTGGAAGGCAGGGCAGCCAGGTCCCCTCTCTGCACTTGGCTTGGTGCGTTCAAGGGTGGGCTCAGCTTCTGTAGGAAGGGCCAGCCTGGGGCAGTCTAAGGACAAGAATGAGTTTTGGGGGCCACACCGAGAACCCCTGACCAGGAAAAAGAAATACAAATTTTATTTTTTCCCTTCTGACATGTCTTTCTAGAGCAGGTCTGAAATAGTATCACACCAGTGGAGATAAGACAGAATGTAATTCTGAAGGATGGCTTTGTAGAGTAGATGGGGAGTCTGGAGCCCAAAGAGGGCTGTGGGGGGCGTGCAGACTGAGAGCACTCCAGCAGTTTCAGGGAGAATGGGAACTCAGAGAGATATGTTGGCCAGCTGTTGGCTGGTGGTGCATCGGGAGGGGAGTGAAGAGCAGCCGTGTCTGCATTCAGACAAGGCTGAGGGTGCCCTCTGAGCTCTGGGGTGGGGTAGGAGTGGGCTGTCATCTGCCCCTTTGCAAGACAACCTCAGCTTCATGAGGATGGCAACCTGGTGCAGTCCCAGGCCACCTCCCTGACCCTGTCGGTCCCAGGACCATCATCTCGAAATGCAACCTCTAAAGAAGCTAAACCCACCACTACAGGTTGGCCTTCTGCTTGTCTGGCCAAGCCCCGCATCTACTTCCATTGCCCCAGCTCCAGGTGAGGCATGTCAGTTTGCATGGGTGCTAAGGTGGTCTTCAAAACCTACTACGCCAGACAAGGAGCCATCTATCCCAGAATGCCTGGAGCTGATGAGCCTGGAGGGGTTCCTGCTGCTTCCTGGCTGTCCTGGTCGTCTGCGTGGTTCTTCACCTGTAAGGAAAACAGAAGCAGGGCAGTGTGGGAGGGGCTGGAGGCATGGGAGGCTAGGAAAAGGGAGACCACCTGCTCACAACATCTAGTCTCCCCCACATCCCACTTTCCATTTCCTCCCCAGAGCTTTGGCAGCTCAGGGCTTCTCTGGATTCTACCTAAGACCTAGAATCCCAGAACCACCAGGCAAAAGAAAGCATTCGTCTACATGTAGCCATTCCTTTTCCAGATGTTACAGGTGTGACTCAGGCCCTAGGCAGCAGTGAGAGCCCTCCCGAGCCCAGCAGAGCTGGGTAGGTAGATGGCTGAGGGCTCCAGCCCCAGTGTGGACTGGGCACGGCCTGCCTCAGACCACCGAGAGTGGAAGCAGTGGTGGTGGTAGGACAGGGAATATTCAGGCCCTCTAATGCCACACACACGGCCTGTTAGCAATTCCAGGAAGGTCAGTGTACCACAGCTTCCCCGGGGGGGGCATAGCCCATGTGACAGCCAGAGACCCTGCAGCAGCAGGAAGATGGCAGAAACCTGGGTGTTTTTTTTTTTTGGAGACAGAATTTTGCTCGTTGCCCAGGCTGGAGTGCAATGGTGCGATCTCAGCTCACCGCAACCTCCACCTTCCGGGTACAAGCAATTCTCCTGTCCCAGCCTCCCGAGTAGCTGGGAGTACAGGCATGCGCCACCACGCCCGGCTAATTTATTATTTTTTGAGATGGAGTCTCACTCTGTCACCCAGGCTAGGGCACAGCGGCATGGTCTCGGCTCACTGCAACCTCTGCCTTACAGGTTCAAGCGATTCTCCTGCCTCAGCCTCCCAAGTAGCTGGGATTATAGGCGCCTGCCACCGTGCCCAGCCAATTTTATGTATTTTTAGTAGAGACAGGGTTTTTCCATGTTGGTCAGGTTGGTCTCAAACTCCCAACCTCAGGTGATCCACCTGCCTCGGCCTCCCAGAGTGCTGGGATTACAGGCCTGAGCCACTGCGCCCAGCCAAAACCTGGGTTTTAACAAGCTTACCAGCTGGGTCTCAGGGCAAGGGGTCTGGGGCCATGGGGCACACCTGTGACATTCCCGCTACAATGCTCCAACCACGTCCCCCCACTGCCTTCTGGGAAAAGGTATTTCAGCCCAGAACTGACCCTGGCACTGCTGAGCTCTCCAAGCCCAGGGTTGGGAGGCAGAAAACACAGGGCAGGGCCCAGCCTACTAGGCAGGGGGCATACACCTCCCCTTCCACACCACCTCGGGCCCCTGGACTGACCAGAGGCCCTCCCTTGCTCACAGGGAGGCCACAAGGAACCAAACCCAGGGAGGGTGGAGATAGGGAAGCAGGGCCAGGCCACTCACGGTCCGCTCCGTGTCTGTGCCACCCTCGTAGCCATCTGCCTCTGGACCAGCCCCCTCACTCCAGGGCTTCTGCGGGGGCTCAGAGCTGCATGAGGAGCCCTTGCTACCAGGGCCCCTGTTCTTTCCACTGTCCTTTGTGGTTGTGTAGAGAGAGTCATCAGTCAATGGCTGGGTTTGGAGGCCACAGCTGACCCCAGAGAGGCCACTTGATGCCCAGCGATGACCTAGGGCCCGTAAGACTCAAGAGGGCAGGAAGCAGATGGGCTGGGACATGGGGCTCTGTCTCCAGGTGGTTGCTGAGTGGGTGGGGGCAACCCAGAAGCCACAAGAGTTCTTGAGCCTCAAGAACAGCCCAGGGATGGGGAGTGGGGAATGTACTCCAGGGAGGGGAACCTGAAGATAGGGAAAGGCACAGGCAGGGCCCCAGGCACTGGGCATCTTCAGGGGTGGGGAAAGCTGGGCTTGCACAGAGTGTGGTGATCAGACCTGCGGGTGGGACCTGCTGCTGGTCCACGTGCTCCAGACTTTGCAGTAGGCTGTCCACCTGGGCTTTGATCTGCTGCAGCTCCCCCTGGATGTCATGTAGCTCCTCGGTGGGGACTGCGGGGAGAGGGACCAGGGTTGGTGCCCACGCTGAGCTCTGGGGCCTGCCCTGACAGCTGGTGTGGCCACCCAGCTCCTCCCTAGCAATGCAGGTGTCACTGTGGCCCCCAATTTACACTTTTTCTGCCCAGAGGGCTGGTAGCTGTTCCTGGAGGCCCGTTGGGGACTGAAGCCACTCCTGACCCCCATGCCCATGTGGGCCCTCCGGATCTTGACAGGCATGTGGTTGATGAGCAGCGGGATCCTCTGGTATTCATAGTCCCTGGGGACAGGACAGAGAGGGAGTCAGGCCAGCCAGCCCCACCTGCTCACTCGGAGGACACGGGGAGGCCCTGCCCGCCTGTAGGGAACATGATCTCTGTATAGCTTGTAGTTTAGGTCATAGCTACTGCTGCTGCGAAGGACACAAACAGAAGGGGTCACTGCACACAGCCAGGGGCTCTGCCGGGTGCCCAGTTGAACTTGGAAAACTGAAGTTCACAGCTCTTCCTTAGAATGCCAGCCTTCCTCAGTGAAGAGACCCTAGGGACTTGCCCAAGGTCACTTTGGGAGACCACAGCAAACCAGCCTCCCCACTTCGTCTCTGAAAAGGGACACCTCCAGGTGACAGGGGAGACACAGTCACCCACAGGCATCTGGCAGCCAGAGCCCGCCCCCACCCCCGCCCCCAAGGCTGCTCTGTGAAACCAGGCACTGTTGATGTCCTGAGCCTTCGTCTGGCAAAGGATAAAAGGGAAGAGGTGTGTCAGAGCCAAAGCTCCGGCAGGTTGTGGGAGATCTTTCAGTCCTTGCCTGAGAATCACCAGGGCCAGCAGGCAGGGCTAGGGACAGGGCAGCGGCCAGGTCACCTTGGCCTTTGCTCCAGGCCCTGAGAGACAAGATGGGCCCCAACGGCCCAGGCTCACAGAAGTGGGGCTCCCCACTTACCACACACCAAGCACCCCATGGCACCTGTGTCGGGAGGGGTCGGGGAGCATGCAAAGAGACAGCTGGGTCCCGGCCTGGGTGGGAAGCTCTGGGGGCCCTGCAGCAGGAGCTTCAGGTCCTTCCTGTGCCTGGGGAGGGCCCTGAGTTGGGGAAAAGGAGGGTGATGGATGGGGGTGGTATAAGGTTCTGAAACAACTTTCCAGTCCTGTTGCCCTTGCCCCCAGCTCAGGGCCAGCACATGAGGGGCAGAATGGAGGACATCCTGTGTGCCTGCCCATCCCCTCCATCTCCTGCCACCCCCGACTCCCACCCCTGCTTTCTGGCTTCAGGAGGTCTGGGTGGGTGGCCCAGGAAGCTTCCTATTCAGGTCAGAGGAGCAGGAAGGAGAGGGAGGAGAGCCAGCTCCCCACAGCAAGGCGGGTCCGCCGCGGGGGTAGGTGGACAGGGACCCCCCAATGGCCAGGAAGGACTGAGCAGTGAGGGCTGGGGACAAGACGGCATTGGAGGTGAAGGCCTCTGAGGAGCAGGGCCACCCTGGAAAGTGTCCTTGACCCAGCCTGACAGCCCCCTTCCTTGCGGCCAGACCAGGCTGGGCAGGCAGGTCCAGGCCTGTGACCACCTGGGCAGTGGTGGCAAAACCATCTTTACTGAGGCATTGGTGGTTCAGTAGTAGAATTCTCGCCTGCCACGCGGGAGGCCAGGGTTTGATTCCTGGCCAATGCATGGGGAGCTTTTTATTTCTTCCCCATGTTCTTTACCTCATTCCTGTTCCCCAAAATGCCCATTTTTCAGTGTTTTTTGTTGTTGTTTTTTAAAGACAGGATCTTGGGACCTGGTACAGTGCCTCACGCCTGTAATCCCAGCTACTGAGGAGGCTGAGGCAGAAGAATTGCTTGAACCCGGGAAATGGAGGTTGCAGTGAGCCAAGATCATGCCATTACACTCCAACCTGGGCAACAGAGTGAGTTTTTTTTTTTTTTTTTTTTTTTTTTTTTTTTTTTTTAAAAAGGATTTTGGCTGGACGCCGTGGCTCACACCTGTGCTCCTGGCACTTTGGGAGGCTGAGGAGGGTGAATTACCTGAGGATAGGAGTTTGGGACCAGCCTTGCCAAAATGGTGAAACCCTATCTCTACTAAAAATGCAAAAAACTAGCGAGGCATGGTGGCGGATGCTTGTAATCCCAGCTCCTCAGGAGGCTGAAGCAAGAGAATCACTTGAACCCGGGAGGTGGAAGTTACAGTGAGCGGAGATCACATCACCCTACTCTAGCCTGGGCAACAAGAGTGAAACTGTCTCAAAAAAAATAAATAAATAAAAGAGGATCTTGCACTGTCGCCCAGGCTGGAGTGCAGTGGTATGATCCTCACTGCAGCTTCAACCTCCCGGGCTCAAGAGATCCTCCTGCCTCAGCCTCCCGAGTAGCTGGGACCACAGGCCAAAAATAAAATAATTAGTGTGCCCAGCTAATTATTTTTTGTAGAGACAGGTTCTCTATCTTGTCCAGGCTGGTCTCAAACCTGGGCCTAAGTGTATTTTTGTGAGTAGCCAGAGACGAACCATGTACTGGAAGGGGATTCTGCTGACCGCCACCCAAGCTGAGATAAAAGGGGAGAGATTGCATTAGGGTGCATGCCCACCTGCAGCCACCTGTTACAGGCAGGGGGTCTTCCTCACGGGGCCTCCCTGCCCTGGCCTGCCTTTGCCAGCACTGAGGCCAGGGTCTGTGTCCAGGTGGGTTGGCAGCCTTGCCCTTCTCTCCCCAAGGGGAAGGGCCTAGTTGCACCAGGGCAGTGGCTGCAGCTGCTCCCTGCTTTGTAATGGTTACAGCCTGCAATCTGGGAACTTCCCACAGAAAGAGAAACAAAATGCACCTTCCGAATATGGCTCTGTGGGCAGAGGCCAAGCCACCTCCTCAAGTGTCCTCAGGGCTGGATTGTGGGGCAGGAGGTGGGGACCTGGGTGGGCAATCCTTCTACTATGCCTTTCCCTCCATGTTGCCAAATTCCGTGTGTGTGTGTGTGTGTGTGTGTGTATGTGTGTGTGTGTGTCAGAGTCTTACTCTGTCACCCAGGAAGTGGCACGATCTTAGCTCACTGCCACCGTAACCTCCTGGGTTTAAGTGATCCTCCCACGTCAGCTTCTTGAGTAGCTGGGACTACAGGCATGCATCACCACACCCAGGTAATTTTTTCTTTTTCTTCTTTTTTTTTTTGAGAGAGTCTTGCTCTGTCACCCAAGCTGGAGTGCAGTGGCACAATCTCAGCTCACTGCAACCTTTGCCTCATGGGTTCAAGTGATTCTCCTGCCTCAGCCTCCAAGTAGCTGGGATTACAGGCACCTGCCACCACACTCAGCTAGTTTTTGTATTTTTAGTAGAGACAAGGTTTCACCATGTTGGCCAGGCTGGTCTTGAACTCCTAACCTCAGGTGATCCACCCACCTCGACCTCCCAAAGTGCTGGGATTACAGGCGTGAGCCACTGCGCCCGGCCAATTTTTATTTTATGTCTTGTAGAGATGGGAGTCTCACTGTCTTGCCCAGACTTTTCTTAAACCCTGGGCTCAAGCTATCAGCCGCCTCAACCTCCCAGAGTGCCGGGATAACAGGCATGAGCCGCCTCGGTGGGCTGCACATTCCATTTTGAGACCCAAATCGTATGGCTGGACTTGAGCAGCCCTCAGGGAGAGGTCATTCAGCAGCTCACTGCCCGCCACAGCCCCAGCCCCAGCCCTGAGTGGTCCCTCTGGGGACCATCCCAAGGGGGCAAAGAGCCACCACCACAGCCCCCTACCCACTGCTACCTGTGCTGCTGGGGAAGCATTTGGCCTCCCTCACTGGAGCCGCCTGGAGACAATCGGGTCTCGAGGAGGCCATCTCTGCCTAGCTCTGCCCCAGGTCTCAAATGCCAGGCCCCTCTGAATTGTCTTTCAGTCCCTGTGGGGCAGGCGGCATCACTCCCCATTGCCTCTGGGTCGCCCTACATCAACCCTGCCCCAAAACTCCCCAGCGGGGGCTGGATGACTGGATCCAAGCCTGCTGGGTAAGGAGGCGGATGGAAAATATGAAATCCAATGAAGGATTGACCAGCCTCAAAAATGACCATGTTAAAAATACATGTGGGTTGGGCAAAATGGCTTCCAGCACTTTGGGAGGCCAAGGCAAGAGGATCACTTGAGCCCAGGAGTTCAAGACCAGCCTGGGCAACACAGTGAGAACCCCCCCTTCTCTTTAAAAAAAAAAAAAAAAAAATAGCCAGGCATGGTGGCATGTGCCTGTAGTCCCAGTTACTCGGGAGGCTGAGGTCAGAGGATCACTTGAGCCCAGGAGTTCAGGGCTGCAGTGAGCCACGATGGCACCACTGCACTCCAGCCTGGGTGACAGAGCGAGGTCCTGTGTCTAAAACCAAACAAACAACACAACACTACGCATTACCCATGAAGACACATCTGCTCAACAGTCCAAAATCAAAGCAGTGCGGAAGCCACCCACACTGGCACACTGCAGGGTGGCAGTGACCCAGGCTGCTGCTGGCAGGAAGCAGCTTGGCCTAATCTCTCTAGAGGTCAGTGTGGAGGCACAGAGACATCTCAGAGCAGCCCACACCCAAGCTCTGCCTCCCACTTCCGGGGAGAGGAGATGAGGGGAAAAACCAAAAGAAACTGGAGCTGCGGGTACCAGGGCATTGACACCAGCACCTCTCCTAACAGCAGCCACCTCTCTGCCTGCCTCCCACTTCCCCCGCCACCACCCGGATGCGCAGAAGCCATTACAAATGAGCTAATTCAGGCCGGGCGTGGTGGCTCACGCTTGTAATCCCAGCACTTTGGGAGGTCGAGGCGGGCGGATCACGAGGTCAGGAGATCGAGATCACGGTGAAACTCCGTCTCTACTAAAAATACAAAAAAAATTAGCTGGGCGTGGTGGCGGGCGCCTGTAGTCCCAGCTACTCGGAGAGGCTGAGGCAGGAGAATGGCGTGAACCCAGGAGGCGGAGCTTGCAGTGAGCCGAGATCGCGCCACTGCACTCCAGCCTGGGCGACAGAGCAAGACTCCGTCTCAAAAAAAAAAAAAAAAAAAAAAAAAAAAAAAAAAAAAAAAAAACTAATGCAGCCATTACACATGCCCAGCTGAGCAGACACAGGCCAATGTGGTTCACACCCACGCCTGTGAAGAGGACTTGTTTGCTCACAGAAGTTGGTGAGCTCCTTTCCAAACATGTTTAAAGATTTCCTGGCTGGATGTGGTGGCTCACACTTACAATTCCCAGCACTTTGTCTTTAAAAAAAAAAAAAAAAAAAAAAAAAGTCTCACTCTGTTGCCCAGGCTGGAGTGCAGGGGCACAATGTAGGTTCACTGCAACCTCTGCCTCTGGGCTCAAGCAATTCTCCTGTCTCAGCCTCCTAAGTAGCTGGGATCATAGGCACCCATCACCATGCCTGGCTAATTTTTGTATTTTTAGTAGAGATAGGGTTTTACCATGTTGACCGGGCTGGTCTCAAACTCCTGACCTCAAGTGATCCACCCACCTGGGCCTCCCGAAGTGCTAAGATTACAGGCGTGAGCCATCGCGCCTGGCCTAATCCCAGCACTTTGGGTGGCCAAGGTGAGAGGATCCCTTGAGGCAAGGAGTTTGAGACCAGCCCAGCCAATATGGTGAAACCCCGTCTCTACTAAAATACAAAAATTAGCTGGTTGTGGTGACAGGCCTCTGTAATCCCAGCTACTTGGGAGGCTGAGGCAGCAGAATCACTTGAACCAGGGAGGCAGAGGTTGCAATGAGCCAAGATCGCACCTGGAGCTGAGTGAAAAGGGAGCGAGAGTCCATCTCAAAACAAAACAAAACAAAAATTAGCCGAGCATGGTGGCACGCGCCTGTGATCCCAGCTACTTGGGAGGCTAAGGTGGGAGGATTGCTTGAGCCCAGCAGGAGGTTGCAGTGAGCTGAGACCACACTACTGTACTCTAGCCTGGGTGACAGAGCAAGACCTTGTCTTTTAAAAAAAAAAAAAAAAAAAAAAAAAAAAAGGGATTTCCTTACAATTAAGTTTCCCAAGTTTGGGGGACAATGTCAACTAAAAGTTTCCCATTTTCTACTTCCCAAAGGTCTAGACCCAGAAATTACCCCCAGACACTGCCCCCTAGGGACCCTCGCCTGGGGGGATTCAGGCTCCTCCAGGCAGAAGGAGGGGCGCTGCCTCGGTCAGGATGGGGGAGTTGGTGGACCAGCTAGAAGGGGCTTTGGAACGCACTGGGTCAACTCCCTCAGTTGACAGAGAAGACCTAAGGCCCAGGGAGGAAGCCCCAAGCACCCGGAGCCGCTGGGTGCGCCGCACACTCGGGGCTTCTGGGGTCCCTGTTCTGTCCCAGGGGAACCCAGAGCCCCACACAAGCTCAACAGTGATCAGCCCGCTCCCCAGCAGCCCACCCCGACAGACTCACCAGAAAACACCTGTGCCGCACTGCTTCTTCTGGCCTGGCCAGGCAGGGCCAGCCTTGGGATCTCAAGCCATGTCTAGATCTACCGGGAGCAAGAGAGCAGGGCAGGGTGTGAGAGGCAAGGGAAGGGGCACAGGGGGTCAGGGTGCAGGAGGACTGGGCTACAAAAGCACACAGGGCCCCCTCTTGCTTCTGCCTGGGTCTTCCCTGCAAAGCAGCAAAGCATGTGCCCCCTGCCACCTCCCCACCAGGGCCACAGGCAGCCTGGCCTCTCACAGCCCCAGGCCCCCAACCCAGAGCTGGGGTCAGAGCTTAGGGGTCATCCTAGGAGGTTCCCCAAGACAAAGAGACAAATGGCTTCAACACAAAACCGCCCCAAGGATGGGGGAGGGTGCCCTACTGTTTCCTTCAGACCCGAACCGACCCTCTGATCCACCCCATCACCCAGGCCCTGAAATTTCAGGTGCTACCGTCCAAAGGCAGGAGGGGGAAGCCTGGGATCCTCGGGTCCTCTGAGGAGATACCCAGCCCTCATCTGGGTTAGTTCACAAGTGTCCTCTGCTGCCCGCCCAGGGCAGAGAGCCTCTGCTCTGCAGCCCGCCAGCTGCCCGCCCCCGTCCCACACCTGCCCAGGCTAAGCCCTGGTGGCTCTGGCTGCTGCCGCCATGGCCAGCGAGGCTCCAAGGAAGAAGCAAAGCAGCACTTTTTCTTCATTTATTTTTCTTTTTTTATTATTTAAATAGAGACGAGGGTCTCATTATGTTGCCAAAGCTAGTCTAGAATTCCTGGCTTCAAGTGGTCCTCCTGCTTCAGCCTCCCAAAGTGTTGGGAATACAGGCATGAGTCACTGCGCACAGCCTACTTTGTGCAAAATAGTTTAACATTCAGCCGGGTGCAGTGAGTCACACCTGTAATCCCAGCACTTTGGGAGGCCAAGGTGAGAGGACTGCTTGAGGCCAGGAGTTCAAGACCAACCTGGCCAACATAGTGAGACCCCCATCCCTATACAAAAAGAAAAAACATTATATAATTTTTTTTTTTTTCCTGAGATGGAGTTTCACGCTTGTTGTCTAGGCTGGAGTGCAGTGGCATGATCTTGGCTCACTGCAGCCTCCACCTTCCAGGTTCAAGTGATTCTCCTACCTCAGACTCCCAAGTAGCTGGGATTATAGGCGTGTGCCACCACGCCCAGCTAATTTTTGTACTTTTAGTTTAGATGAGGTTTTGCCATGTTGGCCAGGCTGGTCTCAAACTCCTGACCTCAGGTGATCCGCCTGCCTCGGCCTCCCAAAGTGCTGAGACTACAGGCATGAACCACTGCGCCCACCCATAAAATGTTTTAAAAAGAGTTTGAAGTTCACCAAATCATTGCCCTCAGACAGGTAACCTCCCAGACCCAAGACCCGGATTATTTACCTTGAAGTCAAAAGAGAAGCATCACAGGAAGTCAAGGTGCCCACAACAAGATGCAGGAGCGACACTGGGCTTTCCTTCTGGACTGAACTCATATGAAAGTGCTCCTGGCAGAGGTGGCCCCGATTGTTGGCAGGTTAGAGAGGCCAGTAAGGCCAGTCATGGTGGCTCATGCCTGTAATCCCAGCACTTTGGGAGGCCGAAGCAGGAGGATCATTTGAGCCCAGAAGTTCAAGACAAGTCTGGGCAACATAGACAGATGCCCATCTCTATTTAAAAATAAAAAAAAGACAAAAATTAACCAGGCGTGGTAGGTATCGTGCACCTGTAGTCTTAGCTATCTGAGAGGCTGGGGTGGGAGGATCACATGAGCCCAGGAGCTCGAGGCTGCAATGAGCAGCAATTGTACCACTGCACTCCAGTCTGTGCAACAGAGTGAGACCCCAGCTTAAAGAAAGGTCAGTAATGCTTTATGAAATCCTATTAAATTTAGCAGATTTGAAATGCAAATTAAATGACCCCTGAGCCAGGCATGGGGTCCCACTTTGCACAGCCTGTAACCCTAGCACTTTGGGAGCCCAAGGCAGGTAAATGGCTTGAGCTCAGGAGCTCGAGACCAGCCTGGCCAACATGGTGAAACCCTGTCTCTACAAAAACACAAAAATTAGCCAGGCACAATGGTGTGTGCCTGCAGTCCCCAGTTACTTGGGAGGCTGAGACAGGAGAATTGCTTGAACCTGGGAGGCAGAAGTTCCAATGAGCTGAGATCACGCCACTGCAATCTACTCTGGATAGAGTGAGACTGTCTCAAAGAAAAAAAAAAAAAAAAAAAAAAATTGTCACCCACTTTTTTTTTTTTTTTTTTTTTGAGAGACAGAGTCTCGCTCTGTTGCCCAGGCTGGCGCAATCTTGGCTCACTGCAAGCTGTGCCTCACAGGTTCACACCATTTTCCTGCCTCAGCCTCCTGAGCAGCTGGGACTACAGGCGCCTGCCACTATACCCAGCTAATTTTTTGTATTTTTTTTTTTTTAAATAGAGACGGGGTTTCACCATGTTAGCTAGGATGGTCATGACCTCCTGACCTCGTGATCTGCCCGCCTGGGCCTCCCAAAGTGCTGGGATTACAGGTGTGAGCCACCATGCCCAGCCTCACCCACGTTTTTTTGAAGACAGAATCTCCCTCTGTTGCCAAGGCTGGAGGGCAGTGGCACAATCATGGCTCATTGCAACCTTGACCTTCCAGGCTCAAACAATTCTCTAACATCAGCCTTCTGATTCACACCTGTAACTGGGACTACAAGTGTGCACCATCATGCCCGGCTATTATTTTCTCTGTAGAGATGGGATCTCACTATATTGTCCAGACCAGTCTTGAACTCCTGGCCTCAAGCAATCCTCTGGCCTCGGCCTCTCAAAGTGCTGGTATTATAGGCATTAGTCACCATACTCAGATTCACTTTTTTTTTTTTTTTGAGAAGGAGTCTCTCTCTTTCACCCAGGCTGGAGTGCAGTGGCACGATCTCAGCTCACTGCAGACTGCACCCCCCGGGGGTTCATGCCATTCTCCTGCCTCAGCCTCCCGCATAGCTGGGACTACAGGCGCCCGCCACCTCGCCCGGCTAATTTTTTGTATTTTTAGTAGAGACGGGGTTTCACCATGTTAGCCAGGATGGTCTCGATCTCCTGACCTCATGATCCACCCGCCATGGCCTCCCAAAGTGCTGGGATTACAGGCATGAGCCACCGTGCCCGGCCTCAGATTCACTTTTTAAAAAATTTATGGTGGAATGTAGGCCAGGCACGCTGGCTCACATCTATAATCCCAGCACTTTGGGAGGCTGAGGTGGGTCATTTGAGGTCAGGAGTTCGAGACCAGCCTAACATGGAGAAACCCCAACTCTACTAAAAATACAAAATTAGCCAGGCGTGGCGGCACATGCCTGTAATCCCAGCTACTCGGGAGGCTGGGGCAGGAGAACCTCTTGAACCTGGGAGGCAGAGGTTGCAGCAAACCAAGATAGTGCCATTGCACTGTGGCCTAAGCAACAAGAGCAAAACTCCATTTAAAAAAAAAAAAAAAAAAAAAAAAAAAAAAAAAAAAAAAAAAAAAAAAAAAAAACATGTATGGTGGAATATTATAGTTGTCAAGGAAACATGCCAGCTAAGTGTTGGCAGGAGGCATTTTTAAGAAGAAAATACAAAGGAGTTCTATCAGTGTGTACATGGGTAGATAAAAATAAATAAAAATAAAAACCAAAAAACAAAGGGGTCTTGTATCCAGCTCTTAATGGACTCCTCGGGCCCCAGGAAGCACAAAGCAGGGCTCAAGGGCCATCGTCCCACAGTTGCTGCTTTGATGACACTGGCTCTGTGTGCTGCTGCTGATAGTGACAGGAGGCAGACAGATCCGAGGCAGACAGATCCCAGGCAGATAGGGGTGAGTCCCCAGTGAAACCTCACCATGAAGCAAAAAAGAGCCTGAAACCCAGCACCCAGAGTGAGAACTTCCATTCTTGTTTGCCCACTCTTTCCTGATTGGTTAAAAAGCACTATTCAGAAAGAACCAATCAAAGGTTACCTTTTCCAATGCTACCTACTGCCTGCCCTGCCACATTCTGTGCCCATAAAAGCTCCAGACCCAGCCACAATGATAGAAATCACCTAACTTCAGATAGTTGACCACTCTCGCATCCCCTCTCCACTGAGAGCTGTTTTGTTGCTCAATAACATTCTTCTCTGCCTTCCTCACTCTTTGTCAGTGTGACCTTGTTCTTCTTGGACATGGCACAGGAACTCAGGACCCACCAAATGTGGGTACAGGGAAGGCTGTAACATCACGGCCCTGTCCTCCACCAGCTGAGGGCAGCCGCCCACACAACAGTAGCAGCAGCAGGGCAGAACCAGCTCCAGAGCCATGGGCCAGAGCAGGGCAAGGGGCTGACTGAGCTGTTAACATGCTGCATTCCATCAGGCTGTGGAAAGTGGGACTAAAAGAGCTAATTAGCTGGCTGGGCACAGTGGCTCACGCCTGTAATCCCAACACTTTGGGAGGCTGAGTCGGCAGATCACCTGAGGTCAGGAGTTTCAGACCAGCCTGGCCAACGTGGTGAAACCCCATCTCTACTGAAAATACAAAAATTAGCTGGGCGTGGTGGCAGGCACCTGCAATCCCAGCTACTCGGGAGGCTGAGGCACAACAATCACAAACCCAGGAGGCAGAGGTTGCAGTGAGGCAAGATCACGCCATTGCACTCCAGCCTGGGCAACAAGAGCAAAACTGTCTCAAAAAAAACCAAACCAAACCAAACAAAACAAAACAAAAACTAATTAGCTATAACACCCCTTTGGGGCTTTGGGGTCATGGACACCCCTGCCTGGACACCATCAAGTTCCCCTTGTCTGGATGCCAGAGTCCACTGTGGAAGTGGCTTGTGACACTCCTGTGGCTCCAGCCACAAGCACCACACAAAGCCTGCTTCTGTGCCAGCACTAGGAATGGCCAGCTGGACCCCACACTCACTCACTCACACACCGCCTCCCACCAGGGGCTGGACAGTTACGGTGGCCACGAGATCCTCACCGGACAGCAGAGCAGGCGTGGCCCAGTGGGCCAAATGGACAGGTCGTCTCCTCCAACAACCCCAGGCCCACACAAGGCCTGGGGCAAGGGCGTCACTGGCCGGAGTCTCCGGCTGACAAGTGACCAAGAAAAATCCTACGTCACTGCCTGAAAGGCCCCATCTGCATCTAGAAGGGCAGGTGGAGGCTTCCAGTCACATGTGTGGGGCTGAGGCAGGAGAAAAGGGTCTGGAGGCAGAGAATTTAAGGCCAATCCGTGCTGACTTCTTAAAGCTGAATCAAGGGAAAACAGCAAGGTCTGGGGGCAGGGAATCTAAGGCCAATCCATAATCTCCTAAAGTTAAATCAAAGAGAAAATGCCTGGGCCTGGGGGTAGGGAACCTGAGGCCAATTAACACCAATTTCCAAAAGCCAAATCAAAAAGGAAAACCCCATCTCCGCATGCCCAAGTAGCGAAGGATCAAAGGCTTCTCTCCCTATCACCCTCCTGTCTCCACCACGTCTCAGATGGGAAGGGAGAGTGTCCTGGATTAGCTGCAGGCCAAGCATGGGTCATCCCTTCATCTGCATAGGGCGCCAGTTCACATTAGCCTTTTATGAGCCACAGACCAAATCCTTCATCCAGATAAGGGGTAGCCAATAGAACCTCAAAAGGAGTACTTAAAACCCAGGAGGCCAGGTGCCATGGCTCGTGCCTGTAATCCCAGCACTCTGGGGGGCTGAGGTGGGCCGATAACGAGCTCAGGAGTTCAAGACCAGCCTGTCCAACATGGTGAAACCCCATCTCTACAAAAAATATGAAAATTAGCCGGGCATGGTGGGTGCTTACCTGTAATCCCAGCTACTTGGGAGGCTGAGCCCGGAGAATCACTTGAACTCAGGAGGCGGAGGTTGCAGTGAGCCAAGATCATGCCACTGCACTCCAGCCTGGGTGAGAGACTTCTCAAAAATAAAAAATAAAAAATAAAAAAAAATACAAAAACAAAACACCCAGGAAACTTTGTAACCAGGCTCTTGAGCCGCTAGCTCAGGCCCACTCTCCCGCCCTGTTTCATAAATTCCTGCTTTCACTGCTTCCTTCCCGTGCTTCATTCCCATGTTACTTTGCGGGTTTTGTTCAATTCTTTGTTCAAAATGCCAAAGACCTAGACAGCTCACACTCACAGACCTGCTTCCAGGAATAGGCCTGGCTGAGTTCCAGCTGTGCAGTGAAGCCCAACTGTGGGAGGCGGGGGACCCTGGATTCCCTCTCATGATCTGGACAGAGATGGGGTCTGGGGATACACCTGGTCTCAGACCAGCCCCGGATTCTTTTGTGACCTGAAGGCAGCTGGCTGGTCATTGGAACTGGCAGAGTCCCTCGAACGATTCGGGGAAGGAGTCTCTGCAGCAATCTTTAGAGTCACATCTGTGACAGAGTGAGGAACCCCCTGGCTGCTGAACGAGGGGTGTCCATGAGCCAGGACCGCTGGGCACCAAGGGCCCAAATCCAGGCTCCTCTGCCCCAGGACTCGTGGTATGCTGTGACTGCAGGGACAGGCAGGACCCCATCCCCTTCTCCCCAAATGCAGTCACATCCAGATGGGCCCACTTGCAATGGCCCTGCGCTTCATTTATGCTCTGCTGTCCTCATCTTGAAATTTTTAGCGCATGCCTGTAATCCTACCACTTTGGGGGGCCGAGGCAGGTAGATCACCTGAGGTCAGGAGTTCGAGACCAGCCAGGTGGAGAAACCCTGTCTCTACTAGAAATACAAAAATTACCCAGACATGGTGGCGGGCACCTGGAATCCCACCTACTCGGGAGGCTGAGGCAGGAGAATCACTTGAACCTGGGAGGCAGAGGTTGCAGTGAGCCAAGATTGTGCCACTGCATTCCAGCCTGGGTGACAGAGTGAGACTCCATCTCAAAAAAATTCTTAGTAACTTCTGAATAAGGGCCCCACATTTTTATTCTGTACCAGGCCCCACAAATGATGTAGCCGGCCCCGCACACCCACCTTGCTCACCAGTTGCCCAAAGCGGCTGACCTGGAAGGATCCTTCATGCTCTGAAGCCCGCGGTGCTTATGTCTTGGGAACTGCAGCCTTTACTCTGAACAAAGGGCAGCCAGGTAGAAGAGGCTGGGGACAGACCCAGAAGAACCTCACAGCCTCTCTCTTTCCCTTCTATCTGGTAGGTTGGGCTGCCCGAGCTTCCCCTGCTCAGGGCACCCCACAGGAAACTTGTTTCAGACAGACGGGTATATTCTCCCAGTGAGGTGACAAAGTCAGGAGGAAGGAAACCTCGGGTAGGGCTGGAGAACTCTTTGCTGAGCTTGTCCACTGCTCCTGGCATCCCCACTGTGCGGAGGAAAAGGGGACTCCCCAAGCAGTGGGATCTCCCGCTTTCCAGCCCAGGCGCTGTCTGCCTTGGCCGAGGCTGGGCTGGCTGACCGCCTGTGGGCAGCCACGCACCTCAGGATGCTGCGCTGCAGCCTGACCCTATAGAAAGCCAAGTGCAAACGCTGCTCATTAACCTCCACCCCCAAGAATCAGGCTGCTTGGCCTTGTCTCTGCTGTGGCCCCACCACTTGAGCCCTTCCTGCCAGACTCCAAACCTCAATGGCCATTTAGGGACAGCATCTAAGCCACCTTTGCAACCTCGGCCCTGGAATGGGCTGCTGCACGTGGAGCTCAGCAAATGTTCCTCCAAGCGCCTCAGGCCCGGATTCCCTCTCATCATCCCTAGAAGAGCTTTTCCTTTTCAGATGCTCAGGACAGGCGGACGCAGGCCTCCTGTTCCCGAGAAGCAGAGAAGGGGACATGGGGCTGCAGGGCCAACACAGGGAGAGAGTATTCCTGAGTCCTCCTCCTGCCAGCTGGTCTTTGCAGCTGCGGCCAGCCCTGGAGGCAGGAGACACAGCCCCAGGGTTCTGTGGCAGCACCTGCCCCCGTTCCTCCAAGACGGCATTCTGGGTGCTCTGAGCAAAACTGGACACTGGCAGGAAGCAGCTCAGCCCTGGCCTTCACTGGAAGGGCAGGCACCCTCTCCTGACCTGGGGCTTCCCAGGCCCTCCTTTGGCACATACTGAACTGTTTGCAGAACCATCTGTGCCACCAGGCCATCTGCCTCTTCCCTCCCAGGCTGAGACAGGACAGAGCTGCTCTTTGGATATCCTTGTCCCTGTGCAAGGCCAGGGAAGCAGAGGGTGAGGGAGGAGCTGGCAGGACCAGTGCTGCTTCAGCTCGGCAGCCTCCACCTCCAAAACCAGACAGGGCAGGAAAATCAGACTCCAGGACTGGGAGGGCAATGAGTCCAAACGCCTTCCCCTTCCTGACTCTCACCCAGAAGTCCTCCAAGATGCCAGAGCAAGGGCTTTTCATCTTTCCTTTCCTCCTGAAACCTGGGACCCCATGAAATCAACGAGGAGCAAGTGAGTACTTTCCGGAGGAAGCTTCACCTCACAGCTGCTCTGCTTCTCAGGGAACATCCACCCCAACACTGAACTCCTGAGGATTTCAGTGAAATGCGACCCTCAGCCTGATCCCACGGGGAGCCCCAGGGTGTGAACTGCACCACATCTGAGATTGTCTTTGTTTTTGAGATGGAGTTTCACTCTGTTGCTGAGGCTGGGGTGCAGTGGAGCAATCTTGGCTCACTGCAACCTCCGCCTCCCGGGTTCAAGGATTCTCCTGCCTCAGCCTCCTGAGTAGCTGGGACTCCAGGCATGCACACCACACTCAGCTAATTTTTGTATTTTTAGTAGAGACGGGGTTTAACATGTTATCCAGGCTGGTCTCAAAGTCCTGACCTCAAGTGATCCACCCACCTCGGCCTCCCAAAGCACTGGGATTACAGGCATGAGCCACTGCTACCAGCCTGAGATTGTCCTCTCTGTTGCCTACAACACCTGGCCCACCCTGAAAGTCACATCTCCCCCTTCTCATTCCAGTCTAAGGATAAACAGCTGCAGCACTTCTCGGAGAAATTTGCACATCAGAGGATACTTTCCAAAGTCCTTTCACATTTTGTACAGGAACCCTGTGACCTGAGAAGAGCAAATATCTTTACCCCGTTTCTCAGATGAGTAAACAGAGGACCAGGGAAACAAAGTTAACTTGCACAAGGCCATGAACCATTTTACCAGAAGTGGGAATGTAATCAATCTACGCTTGATTCCTAGGCATGGAATCTTTCCAATACCCTAGTGCTCACCCGCACTCTCCGCCAGTTTCTTTTTTTCTTTTTGAGACAGTCTCGCTCTGTTGCCCAGGCTGGAGTGCAGTGTCGTGATCTCGGCTCACCGCAAGCTCCACCTCCTGGGTTCACGCCATTCTCCTGCCTCAGCCTCCCAAGTAGCTGGGACTACAGGCGCCCGCCACTACGCCTGGCTAATTTTTTGTATTTTTTTTTTTTTTTTTTTTTTTTTTTTTTTTTTTTGAGACGGAGTCTCGCTCTGTCGCCCAGGCTGGAGTGCAGTGGCACAATCTCGGCTCACTGCAAGCTCCGCCTCCTGGGTTCACGCCATTCTCCTGCCTCAGCCTCTCCGAGTAGCTGGGACTACAGGCGCCCGCCACCACGCCCGGCTAATTTTTTTGTATTTTTAGTAGAGACGGGGTTTCACCGTGGTCTCGATCTCCTGACCTCGTGATCCGCCCGCCTCGGCCTCCCAAAGTGCTGGGATTACAAGCGTGAGCCACCGCGCCCAGCCAATTTTTTGTATTTTTAGTAGAGAGGGTTTCACTGTGTTAGCCAGGATGGTCTCGATCTCCTGACCTCGTAATCCGCCCGCCTCGGCCTCCCAAAGTGCTGGGATTACAGGCATGAGCCACTGCCGACCTCTGTTTCATTCTGCTTTCTTCCCATCTGGCTACTGACCTCCCCTGTCCTGGTGTCATCTGCTGTCATTCATGATGACCCTGCTCATAGCTGCCCTACCTGTGCTGCACGCACTCAGCTGTAGCAGTGCAGGAGGAAGTCCACCTGGGGAGTCCACTCCTGAGCCAGGAGTCCAGAGCAAGCATCTCCAGCCCGCTTCCAGGCACTTGGCCTCGTGATGGTTCATTCATTTATTCCCCAGACCCTTACTGAGCACCTGCCTCATGCCCTGCCCTGAGCAGACAGCAGTGAGCAGGTTCCCACCCTCACTCTCTGGTGTAGAGCTGTCCTCTTTGGTAGAGAATGCTGAGAGAGGGGCCCAAAACCAATGGTACCTCCACCAGGTGATCTGGCCATGGGAAGCACAGGGGTAGCGTCACCTGACTTCCCAGCCCTCCTTGAAGCTGACTCTTGCCTTTAAACCCATGGAGTTTTTTTTTTTTTTTTTTTTTAACCCATGGAGCTTTCTTTCTCTCTTTTTCTGTCTTTTTTCATTTTCTTTTTCTCTGTCTTTTTTTTTTTTTCTTTCTTTCAAGAAATTGAGGCCAGGCACGGTGGCTCACGCCTGTAATCCCAGCACTTTGGGAGGCCGAGGTGGGTGGATCACCTGAGGTCAGGAGTTCAAGACCAGCCTCACCAACATGGTGAAAACCCATCTCTACTTTAAACAAACAAAAAACTAGCATGGTGGGAGATCACATCATTGCACTCCAGCTTGGATGACAGAGTGCCACTCCTCAACAACAACAACAACAACAAAAAACGCCAGCCAGGCACAGTGGCTCATGCCTGTAATCCCAGCACTTTTGGAGGTGAAGGTGGGTGGATCACCTGAGGTCAGGAGGTCGAAACCAGCCTGACCAATGTGATGAAACCCCATCTCTACTAAAAATACAAAAACTAGCCAGGCGTGGTGGCCGGCGCCTGTAGTACCAGCTACTCGGGAGGCTGAGACAGGAGAACTGCTTGAACAAGGAAGTGGAGGTTGCAGTGAGCCAAGAAGGTGCCATTGCACTCCAGCCTGGGAAACGAGTGAAACTCCATCTCAAAAAAAAAAAAAAAAAAAAAAAAAAAAGCCACCTGATCCGAGACCCGGCGTACAGTGCTGGCTTTGTCAGCCCCATGTCCTGACAAGGGCCTCACTGACCACTGCAACCCATGCAGGGTGAAGTGGGTAGAGAGCGGCCTTGTGCGAAGGCAGCAAGGCCCGGAGCTGGCAGGACCAGGGCGTGCCTGCAGCTGGGTTCCCTAAGTATCTGTGATGTCATCTAACTTCCTGGAACAGTATTATCGGTCACCAGGCAGGAGAACGAGATCGCATTGCTCTCTCACGTCCTCCACGCAGCCCTGGACACATCTGTTACCTGTTCTGTAAGACTCGGGTATTAATAGCACCTGCTTTGTGAGATGATTTTGAGGATTAAATGACAAGAGGAGGTTGGGCACTGTGGCTCACACCTGTAATCCCTAACGCTTTGGAAGGCCGAGGTGGGTGGATCACCTGAGGTCAGGAATTCAAGACTAGCCTGGCCAATATGATGAAAGCCAGTCTCTACTAAAAATAACTTCTTTGCCCAGTTACCTTCTTTTTTGGGGGGTGGGGGTGGGGAGACAGCTCCTCATTCTGTCACCCAGGTGGGAGTTTAATGGCATGCTCACTGCACCCTCGGACTCCTGGGCTCAAGCAATCCTACCACCTCATTCTTCCTAAGAGCTGGGATTACAGGTACGAGCCACTGTGCCTGGCCCAATTTCTTTATTCTTTTTTTTTTTTTTTTTGAGACAGTTTCGCTCTTGTTGCCCAGACTAGAGTGCAATGGTGCGATCTCGGCTCACCACAACCTCCTCCTCCCAGGTTTAAGTGATTCTCATGCCTCAGCCTCCCCAGTGGCTGGGATTACAGGCATGTGCCACCATGCCTGGCTAATTTTTGTATTTTTAGTAGAGACAGGGTTTCTCTATGTGGGTCAGGCTGGTCTCGTACTCCCGACGACCTCAGGTGATCCACCCACCTCGGACTCCCAAAGTGCTGGGATTACAGGCGTGTGCCACCACACCCGACTAATTTTTTGTTTTAGTAGAGACAGGGTTTCACCGTGTTGGCCAGGCTAATCTCAAACTTCTGACCTCAGGTGATCCACCCGCCTTGGCCTCCTGAAGTGCTGGAATTACAGGCATAAGCCACTTTCTTTCTGCCCAGCTATTTTTTTCTTATTTTTTGGCTAGACAGGGTCTCACCCTGTTGCCCAGGCTGATCTCAAACTCCCATCCTCAAGCGATCCTCTTGCCTTGGCCTCCCAAAGTGCTGGGATTACAGGCATGAGCCACTGCACATGGCCTTCACTTTGAATTAAAGTGGCAGGCAGGAAGAAGCATCATCTCAAAAATTGATGGTGACAGTGGCAGCGACTACATCCAGCTTTGACAGGTGGCAGCTTCTGTCCCACTTCGGTGGTGCCAATTGTAGCTTCTGTACAAGCAGAGGCTGTGAGGTCTTCACCCGGCCAGCTTTGCCCAATGGCCTCTTCTCTATTTGATTTTCTGACCGTTTCAGAGCTCCTGGGAACTAGCCAGTACCTCTGACAAACTCCCTTTCTGCTTAGAGTTGCCAGAAATAGTTTCTGTTGCTTAAAACTAAGAACCTTGATTCTCACAAAAATAGGACCAGGACTGGACAGAGCAAGAAGCCCTGAAGGAAATAGGAGGAATTGAAGGGGGGAAAGTGGCCAGAGGACAGTGAAAATCCAGCCGGTATTAAGGGACAGGACAACAGCAGCCCCATGGCATGCCCTGGCAAGACAGCTAATCCCATCATCCCCTGGAACAAAGTACCCATCAAAGGCAAGGCTTTGGGGGACCCAATAGCTCCTGCCACAGAAGAGGATAAAGATTACACTGAAGTCAAGATCTGCTTGGGCAGGGTGGTCATGTTAACAGTGCCACATAGCTTAAATGAAAAGACAAGCTCAGAATCCAAATTCTTGGCTCAAGGTATGGTTAGAAAACCTGAGTGTGCCTGGCCAAAATGGCGAAACCCCATCTCTACTAAAAATACATAAATTAGCCAGGTGTGGTGGTGGGTGCCTGTAATCCCAGGTACTCAGGAGGCTGAGGCAGGAGAATTGCTTGTATCCAAGAGGTGGAGGTTACAGTGAGCCGAGATCGCACCACTGCACTCCAGCTTGGGCGACAGTGAGACTTTGTCTCAAAAACAAACAAACAAAAACAACCCTCAAATGTGTTATTTTGCAGCTGAGAGAGCAGAAAAAACACACGGAAAACTTGATCCAATGGTTAAAGAATGACCAAGGGGACCCACACCTTAAAAGGTCTTTATTTGTGAAAGAGTGAAGTGTGGACACCATAGGCTATGAAAATTAGGCTGTGTGGAAAGATAGGGAAGCCTTAGGTACCTAGCCCCTCCCCTCCCCTCCCCTCCCAACCACCCTTGCCAGCCAAAGCTTCCTCTTTGTCACTCTGAAGATCCTAGTGGCAGGAACTCCCTTGCGGGCAGTTAGGTGTTCTATGTAGCTGAGGTATGACCTGCAGCAATAGGTGAGTCTGTTTCCACACTGCTATAAAGAAACATCCAAGGTTGGGCGTAGTGGCTCATGCCTGTAATCCCAACACTTTGGGAGGCCAAGGTGGGCAGATCACCTGAGGTTGGGAGTTTGAGACCAGCCTGACCAACATAATAAAATCCCCTCTCTACTAAAAATACAAAATTAGCTGGGTGTGGTGGTGCACGCCTGTAATCCCAGTTACGTGGGAGGCTGAGGCAGGAGAATCGCTTGAACCCGAGAGGCAGAGGTTGCAAAGAGCCGAGATCACGCCATTGCACTCCAACCTCGGCAACAAGAACAAATCTCCATCTCAAAAAAAAAACAAACCCGAGATTGAGTAACTTATAAAGTGAAGATGTTTAATTGACTCACAGTTTCACACGGCTGGAGAGGCTTCAGGAAACTTAGAACCATGGAGGAAAGGGAAGCAGACACCTTCTCCACAGGACAGTCAGGAGGACGTGAGCACGAGAAAGAGGAACTGCCACGCTTTAAAACCATCAGATCTTGTGAGAACAGCACGGGGGAAACTGCCCCCATGATGCAAGTACCTCCACCTGGTCCATCCCTCAACACGTGGGGATTATAATTCAAGATGAGATCTGGGTGGGGACATAAAGCCTAACCATATCAGTGGGAGAGATGGCAGTTAATTCCAGGGTGGGCTGTAGCCTCTTCCTCCAACCTACACCTCTTGTTTCCCAAGCTGGTCACCTGGATGCCCTGGGTGACCTAAGAAGCCATGTGCTAAAGCTGTCAGGACCTCAGTCGGCCGGGATTCCCCCTTCCCCACTTCACTTGAGGGAGGAAGAACCTTTCAAGAGCGGGAGCTAGCCAGCCACTAGCACTTCCCTGTGTAACACCGTGTAAGGACTCTGCCCCGAAGGAGTCTCCTTATAAGCCCTACCCCTCATTTTCTCCAGAATTAAGTAACAAGTCAGATCCCCGCAGGCCCCAGGGGCCAAATCTAGGAGGGTAGCGAATCAAAAAACTCCAGGGGTTCCAGGCGTGGTGGCTCACGCCTGTAATCCTAGCACTGTGGGAGGCCGAGGCGGGAGGATCACGAGGTCAGGAGATCACGACCATCCTGGCTAACACGGTGAAACCCCGTCTCTGCTTAAAAAAAATACAAAAAATTAGCTGGGCGTGGTGGCAGGCGCCTGTAGTCCCAGCTACTAGGCAGGCCGAGGCAGAAGAATGGCCTGAACCCAGGAGGCGGAGCTTGCAGTGAGCACAGATTGCGCCACTGCACTCCAGCCTGGGCAACAGAGTGAGACTCCGTCTCAAAAAAACAAAACAAAACAAAAAAAAACTCCAGGGGGAAAGATACTGAATCACCAAAAGAAACAAAAGATTTTGCTAATCGATATTGGCTTACTCACAGTATATGGTTGGTTAAAAATTTTTTTTAATTGATATTGGCAAAAATCTGGGAAGCTGATCTGAGAATGAATTCTGAGGGTGCAGGACGGGCGAGGGAGGAAGGGGATGCTAGACAGGGATGAATGTACTGATATTAAGGATTCCACAGGGACACCTTGAGAAGCTGGGATTACAGGCGTGAGCCACCGCGATAATGTAGTACTTTCAATGCTGAAATCAGGACAGTGCCAGGCAAACTCGGACAATTGGTCAACCTAGCTGTTAAGTAAGTAACTTGCTCTAAATCACAGTTATTGAGCGGCAGGGCCTGTATTCAAATCCAGGTGGGCTGACTTCAGACTCAAATTGTTTGCTTTTGCCAGTGGTTCTCAATCTTAACCATGCAAACCTGGAGGCCTTGTTGAAATTCAGATAGCCCCATCTTCAGGGTCTCCAATTCAGTAGGTTGAGGCGGCCAAGAATTTGCCTAACCAGCTCCCTGGTGATGCTGAGGCTGCCGGACTGGGAAGACTGGGAACCAACTGAGAAGACCTTTGTATTCGGCTTTCTCACCTCCAGATGAGGACTTTTTTTTTTTTTTTTTTTTTTTTGAGATGGAGTCTTGCTCTGTCGCCCAGGCTGGAGTGCAGTGGCGCAGTCTCGGCTCACTGCAAGCTCTGCCTCCCGGGTTCACACCATTCTTCTGCCTCAGCCTCTCCGAGTAGCTGGGACTACAGGCACCCGCCACCATGCCCAGCTAATTTTTTTGTATTGTTTAGTAGCGACGGGGTTTCACCGTGGTCTCGATCTCCTGACCTCGTGATCCGCCCGCCTCGGCCTCCCAAAGTGCTGGGATTACAAGCGTGAGCCACCGCGCCTGGCCCAGATAAGGACTTTTTAACTTTTATTTTGTGAAACAAGTTCTCAATCTCTCACTCAGGCTGAAATACAGCTTATGATCATGGTTCACTGCAACCTCAAACTCTTGGGCTCAAGCAATGCCCTGCCTCAGCAATACAAATAAACATATTGGAGGCCAGGTGTGAGACTCCAACTCGAAAAAAAAAAAAAAGTAAAGGAATAGGGCTGGGCGCGCCGGCCCACGCCTATAATCCCAGCACTTTGGTAGGCCGAGGCGGGCAGATCATCTGAAGTCAGGAGTTCGAGACCACCTTGGCCAATGTGGTGAAACCCTGTCTCTACTAAAAATACAAAAAAAAGCTGGCATGGTGGTGGGCACCTGTAGTCCCAGCCACTCGAAGGCTGAGGCAGGAGAATCGCTTGAACCCGGGAGGCAGAGATTGCAGTGAGCCGAGATCACGCCACTGCACTCCAGCCTGAGCAAGAGCAAGACTCCCTCTCAAAAAAAAGTAAAGAAATAAAACAATGGCTACTCCATAGAGCAGCCCGGAGGGCTGCTGGTTGCTCATTTTTATGGTTATTTCTTGATGATATGCTAAACAAGGGGTGTATTATTCATGCCTCCCCTTTTTAGATCATATAGGGTAACATTCTGGCGTTGCCATTGTTAGGTAACTAGAGCACCCTAATGGCGCTGGTTCCGGGTTCTTCTTCCTCAATGCAAGCCCGCCAAAGGAAAAACCAATCAGAGAGAGGTGTTTTTCCCGCCTCGCTCTAAGCCCCACCCCAACCAATCACAAACATCCACGCAGCCCTCCTGGGCATAAAAGAAGCAAGCCCCCCCACCAATCTTTCTCTCTCTCTCCTGCCCAGCCCCGCCTGCTGCCTCCAACAATGATCTCTTGGCCGAGCCGGTGTGCCGTGGTCTTAAGTCTGAGCGTCACTCTTTCAGCCATGGCATTTGTAAGCTGTCATGGCGCTGGTGGGAGTGTAGCAGTGAGGACAACCAGAAGTCATTCTCATCGCCGTCTTGGTTTTGGTGGGTTTTGGCTGGCTTCCTTACTGCTTGTGCCGACCTCTCATCTCATCCTGTGACTTAGAATGCCTCAACCGCCTGGGAACGCAGCCCAGTAGGTCTCAGCCTCATTTTCCCAGCGCCTACTCAAGATGGAGTTGCTCTTGTTCAAAGGCCTCTGACAGAAGCTAAACACAGGTGGGGGCTTTCAAAGAAGCAGTCCAATGCCCACTGCCCTTCCTCACTCCCCTAATAGATGTAATGGGCACCACAGACTTTTACAGACTGAGGGAAATACTCTGGATGAGAAGAGTTTACCCTATAAAAGAAAAGTTCCCCAGATGAAACGCCACAGATACAGGCATATTGTAAGTCAGGCTTTGTACGTTTGCCAAAACTCACTACAGGGATCCCCTTTGAGGTGCAGAATCTTGTATCACAATAATCACGATTCCTTTGCCAAGGCCTTTTGATGTCATGGTCCGTGTTTTTTTCCGGATCGCTGGGCATGCGGAGGCAGAAGGAAAGCCTGGCAGAGTGAATGACTAACGCAATGGAGGCTGCAGAGGGGAGGGAGTGAGGGCGGCCTAGGACCCAGCCCAGCGGGAGCCGCGGAAGAAAAGGACGAGCCAGCCAAGGGCGGGCGGCTCCAGAGGAGGCCCGGGACTCCCCATTTTCCCAGCCTCTTGCACCCCACGCGGATCCCTGCCCCGACGCTGATTCAGGGGGTCAAAGCCTCGGGCGGGGCGGACCGCGGCGGTGACTGGAGGCGGCCCAGTTTCTCTGGGTGTGGCCTGCGGACCCCCTCGGGAGAAGGTCGTCCCGCACCAGTATCTGCCCCCGGCCCCCAGGGACACCTGCACCCGCCCCACGCACGATGGCGCGTCTGGTCCCCAACCAGGCGTGGGGCGGGGTGGGAAGGTCTCGGCACGGCCGCCCCGCCTGTGCTATCCCCACCGCCCCCCCGGCCTCTGGCAGCGCGCGCCCGGGCCACCCACCTCCCGCGGGCATGCGCAGGGCGGCCTCTCCAGGCGCTGCGGCCGCGGCCGCGGCCCCGGCCTCGGCCAAGCGGCGGGTCCCGGGTGCCGGGTCCTGGGTCCGGGAGGAAGAGGCGCGGCTGCTGGCTGACCCGGCAACCAGACGGAGCCGGAGAGCGGGCCCTCCCGTCTCCCACGGGGCAGGAAGGCCTGGCGCTCGCAGGCGACCTTGCGCCAGCGCCCGGGCAGGGATCAGGGCGCTCAGCGCCTTCGCGGGCGGTAGAGAGAGCTGGGGGCATCTGTGTGATCGCCCCGCGTAGGTCCGCGCTGAGCCAGGACGCAGGACAGCTGCCTGCGCCCGCTTAGACAGGCGAAGCCCTGGGAAGCAGTGGGAGAGGGAAAGACAGGGCCGGCGCGGGGCCGCGCGCCTGTAACACCAGCACTTTGGGAGGCCTAGGATGGCGGATCGCTTGAGCCCAGGAGTTCGAGACCATCCTGAGCAACGTGGTGCAACCCCGACTCTACAAAAAACACAAAAATTAGCGGGGCGTGGTAGTGCGGACCTGTGGTCCCAGCTACTTGGGAGGCTGAGGCAGGAGGATCGCTTGAGCCTGGGAGTTCGAGGCTGCAGTGAACCCTAATTGCACCTCTGCACTCCAGTCTGGACGACAGAGGGAGACTCTGTCTCAAAAAAGAAAACAATAGGGCCGGGCGCGGTGGCTCATGCCTGTAATCCCAGCACTTTGGGAGGCCGAGGCGGGGGGATCACAAGGTCGGGAGATCGAGGCCATCCTGGCTAACACGGTGAACCCTGTCTTTACTAAAAATACACACACAAAAAATTAGCCAGGCGTGGTGGCGGGCGTCTGTAGTCCCAGCTACTCGGGAGGCTGAGGCAGGAGAATGGCGTGAACCTGGGAGGCGGAGCTTGCAGTGAGCCGAGATCGTGCCACTGCACTCCAGACTGGGCGACAGAGCGAGACTCTGTCTCAAAAAATAAATAAATAAATGAATGAATAAATAAATAAACGACAGCCAGACTCACTGGGTTTGACTACCAGCTGTAGGATCTTGTGCAAGTTACTCAATCTCTCTGTGCCTTCATTTCTTCAGCTGTAAACTAGGATAGTGATAACCCCTTGTGGGTGGTGTCTGAGGAGCTGGGCGAGGGAGCGGGACTGCACAAACTCTGACTACCACTGGCCCTGGTGCGATGACACTCCACCAGTGGGGGCAAGACACATGCGTCATCTCCCAGACATTCAGAGCAGCTTCTATTAATACCCTGCCTGCCTGGGCCCCAGCCATGAGAACTGCCCCTCACTGAGGCACAGTCTGGTCTTCCTCTTCTTGGGGAGACCCAGAACTTCCAGAGAGTGTCCTGGACCATGAAGGCGACCAGGAAGGGGAATAGGTGGGTGGAGGCCGCTGCAGTGAAGCCTCAGGCCCCCTCTGGTCTCTCCAGGGTCATCCCAGATCATCTGAATTTCCCTTTGAAATGAGCATGCACAGGTTCAGCTGATTCATAACTTCATTTAATACCCTGTGGGGTTCATGCCACAGGGGAGCTCCGCTGCCCCACAGGGTCTGGGCCAGGCGGAAGACAGCAGCCTCTTTGGGCCGCTGGCGGGGGCTTCTCCTTCGGCGTCTAATTGAAGCCCATCTTCCCAATCAAAAGCAGGTGAAGGGCCCCAGTTTGTTCTAACACTCACTCCCTGGCCCTCACAGGCCTCCCTGCCTCTCTCTGCCCAACTTCTGGCATTGTGCAAGGTCTGAGACCTCTTTGGACATGAGGCATGTGGTCTTAACCTGGCCCTTGTTCCAGACAGGTAGGCAGACAGGTAAGCAGAGCCGGTGCACCCAGGGCAGGTGAGGGAGCCATGAGGCCAGGCCTCAGGACCCTGGGCCCCACCGGGAGATGTGCTCATGGGCTGGAAGGAAGCAGAAGAGAGCAGGGCTCGATGGCAGCCCAGGCAGTCCCAAGATGGCGGCCCTGCTGCACTCGGTCTGGAAGTGCCCATGGCCGTGGTTCCTGTGGTGCTCCAGACCTTCCTAGCAGAGGCTGCTGGGAGCTGGTGCCATGCCAGGTTTCACCTCTGCCTCCACCACAGTTCATGGGGCTCCCGGGAACACCAAGGAACCCAACAGGTTCCCAGGCAGCAGCTTTCATGACAGGAGGAGAGGGTCCCTGGAGAAATGCCCTGCAGAGCTGCAGCTCTAGTCCTGCCTGCATGGCCTTGCTGTGTGACGCTGGGCCCGTCGTTGCCCCTCTGGGCTCAGGAGCCCACAGGTGCAAGGCTATCAGCAGGGCATCCTCTATGGCTCCGTGTGCCCAGACCCGCTCTGAACCGGCCACCTAGATACCCTTGCAGGCTGGACCAGGTCAGCAGCACCCCCAGGGTCAGGGATCAGAGAAGGGGAGCCTCAGGAGGTCCCTCACCAAACTGGCAGATGTAACGGTTTCGAGTTTTGCAGCGCTGGTCGTTCCAGTTGAAGGCAGCTGAAGCCTGCAGCTCCACGCAGTTGCCAAACCTGCAGGCCAGGGTGTGGTTTTCAGGAGGGAAGAGTGAAGTCAGGGATCCGGGAGAGGCCTAAGCCCTCCACCCATCAGGACCCTGCATCTCAGGGGCTCCAGTGCCCCCACCTGCAGATGGGGCTGCTGGGAGCCAGGCCCATCCCTGAGCCCCCATCCCTGCTCCCCAGACCACTTCTCAGGGAAGCGCCTTCCTGGGGTAACAGCTCTGCCTACCACATGGCAGCACTCAGCCACACCAGCCTGTGGGGACAGTGGGGACTGGAATAGACAGCCCCACTTGAGAGGTATACCTGGGAACCCAACAAGGCCCAGACTTCCTCCAGGCAACAGGCCAGGGGCACAGGCCGGCTGTCGGCAAGGAGGTCTGGCTGAAATTGCTGGAGCCCTTGGTGGCCTCGCAGCTGGACCACCTCCACCCTGGCCCTGGGCATTCCTGGGCTTTGAAGAGCAGGGTGGGGCCACATGACCAGAGGGTTCTTGCTACAGGACGGCTGGTGGGTCCATAGGTACAGGGTTGTATTGTGAATAAGTGCAGGTGGGTGACAGCTAAGGAATGCTGGCATCAGTGTAACTGAGGTAGGCAGAGCGCACGCAGAGGGAGGGGTGAGTGGATGAGAATTGGAGGGATGGAGTCACAGCCAGGGGACACTGGGGATGGACAGATGGATGGAGGCTTCCTGGGTCCCTCTCTCTCCCACGTGACGTGCCTTCCAGCTTGCGTCTCCCTCACCCCACCACCGGCCCACACCAGCTGTGCCCACAACTCTCTGGCACCTGGGCAGGCACCAGGGAAGGTTCAGACCGTCAAAGGGCCCAGCCAGGCAGCGGGATGGGGGGCTCCACCAGGCAGACCCGAGTGAGAAGGAGGCCCAGGGGAGGGAGGCACCCCACACTTACCCCTGGTTGTCAGGCTGCCCAAAGGCAAAACTGGTGAAGGCCTGGTGCTCCCCTGTGGCCCAGCGGAAGGAGTCCTTGGCGGTCTTGTAGGTGAGCCCTGGGCCGGGGTAGTCAAGGTTGGCCCACGACCTGAGGTCCCCCATCCCACTCAGACCCTGGAGTCTGCTGCCAGCTGCCTTTCTGGCCCCTCTTCCCAGCGCTGGCAGCCCCCATGTGCTCCCTACCTGGGCCCTCCCAGGGAAAGGGGGCGAGCAGCTGGCCCCGCTCTGGGCGCCAGGCCCTCACCACACCCTTGCCATCTGCGGGCAGCCTCCACGGCCCAGGGTTCCTGCAGCAGGGTGGGGCATCACAACCCCTTACTCGCCATACCCCCAATCAGCTGGGCACTCACCGATCCAGAAGTTCCTGGTTTCGAAGTCACTGTCAGTCACCTCGTTGGTGGTCTCCAGGCGTCCCAGGTAGAAGGCGAGGATGTCCTGCACTTTCTGGCTCTCAATTTGGGCCAGCACCCCGCCTTTCCTCTGTAACCCCATCCCGGGTCACACAGGCAGGGCTCAGAGCCCAGGCTGCCCCTTCCTGCCACCCCTGCCCATGGCCTAGGATGCCACGTGTATGTGCTGGCTGGGCTGTCATCACCCCCAGCCCGCACAGCCTCCCTTCCAAGAGCAGGGGTCCCTTCTGCTCCTGTCTGCTTCTCTTCTCCCTGTGCACAGGGGCCCGACTGGCAGCCCACAGGCCCAGGCCCAGGTCTGGCCCCTGAGGAGGTTCTGTTTCACCTGCGCAGTGTCTTAAATATATCCGAGTTGATTGCCAACCCCAGTAATTAACTGTGGTTTCGAGAGTTGCCAGTGGAAGTCTGGGTTGCTGGTTTTCTTGAACAACCCCGAGCTCTGGCCACCCTGACCTTGCATTCCTGCGAGGCAACCAGTGGCTGGAACTCCCTTAGACGGAGGTTGGCCTTGACCTTGGCCCCTCAGGTCAATAAGTGACCTCCTGGCCTCTATGAGCCTCGGAGTCCACGACCCCTGCTTTATGCTGATGAACAGGGTGAGGTCAGAGACACTGAAGGAACCACCTCTCACTCCATGGTCCCTCCATTAAGACCCTCACTTGAGGCCTTGGGGGTTCCTGGGAAGCTAGGGGTGACTGTCACCTGGCATTTCATCCTGGCTCTGTAATAGGTGTCTGCCTCTGAAGACACCATGAAGCAGTCTCCGTCGATCCTCAGGTCACAGGTGTGGAAGGGAAAATGCACCTTGGCTGGGGTAGGGGAGCCTGAGTTTGTGTGTGGACTTCAGAATCCCTGCCCTTTCCTGCCCTGCCGGGGAGCTAAGCTCAGGGTGCCCCTTCCTCTGGCCACCTGCTCCAGAAGAGTGGGTGGTGAGGGTCAGGAATGTGCTGGTAAGTTGGAATATTGAGCTTGCTCTCTTTCAAAAGAAAAAAAAAATCCATGGTTTGTAGCATTTGCCAATTTCTTTGGTGTAAATATCCATGCTGTGGCCAGTTTCAAGCTCTCAACATGTTGTCACTGAATGAGTTAGAAAGAGACGCACACAGTGGGCTCCTGGGAGCTGATGCCCCATTGAAGGGGGGTCTTGGGAGGGGCTGGCTCTTCGGGGGCCCTGGGGCAGGACTCACTGGTACACTGGGCTCCTCCGTAGCCGACGTCACAGACACACGAGCACTCCTCCTCCCGGAACCGACCGTGCACACACCGCAGGCTGCACCTCACTGCCAGGGCAGGGCAGTGGGGCAGAGGCTCAGCCCCCAGCCTTCTGAACCCCACGCTATCCCCCAAAGGCCTCGAACATCCAGGGAATGCCAACCACAGCAAGAATATCCCTCCCAGAGACAGAACCCACCAAGGCTTCCAATTGCTGGCACGCCTGGTGTCTTTGGTTTGGTCCCCATTGTAGAGTGAGGCATATTGGTCACAGAATGGGTTAGGGTGGAGGGGCAGTAGGGCAAGAATCCACTTCTGGATCCTAATTCTGTCCTCCTCCCAGAGCCTAAGGGGCTGAACCTGATTTCGCTTTGAATCTCCTGCACAGCTCAGGGTCTGGCAAACAGCTAGTGCTCAGTGAATGCTTGTTGAAAAGAGTGTATGCAGTGGGCAGACTCAGGGAGTACACGGTCAGCACCCCTAACACCCTTGAGACTCTCAGGCAGTGTAGCAGCCCCAGGACCTGCCGCGAGAGCAGAGCTGGGCACACCCAGGCTCCAGTGCCCTCACCTTGGCAGTATCTGCCCGTGTAGCCAGGGGGACAGTGGCAGTGGCAGGTGCTGATGTTGAGACGTCCATGGTTCTGGCAGCTCATGCGACAAGGATTCCTGGGGACCTCTGGCCAGAGGAGGTGGGGACTCTGAGAAAAGGATCTCCTCCCAGCAGGCCGGGCAGGAGCCTCCCTGGGTGCTAAGGGCCAGGGCTTCTGGGACAGCCCAGTAGGATGCTGCCACCCCTACCCCAGGGTCACCAGACTGAGCCCTCATGCACTCACCACAGAGCCCTCCTGCATGGTCCCAGGCTTTGAAGCAGCCTGAGACGCTGGCTGTGCAGAGCGAACACCAGGCGCCCTTCTTATAGGGGATGATTGTCTTCCCGTTGACCTCCCAGTTGCCTCTGTGAGGACAAGCAGGCACCACAGGGTGTGGGAGGGCCTGGCCTTGGGCAAGGCAGCGGCGGGGCCCTGCTGCCTGGCCCCTGGCTCCTTCAGCTCCTGCAGCCAGGCCAGGGAGTCAGGGAGCTGGGTGAGATAGGGAGATTCCCTGGGAGAGAAGAGATGACCTCTGGACAAACTCCCTGATACCAGGACCAATATCCAGGAAGGGGCATCCACAGAGCAGCACCTTCTGCGTGGCCAGAATCTTTAGCACCCTCTGCCTTTCCTCTCCTCCCCTCTCCCACCAAGGGTGCAGAGCAAGGCATCAGGGACTTTACTTTCGGGTGGATGGGTGGGAATCTCACCCTCGGTGAAAGCACCCCTCCCTGCCTCCCAGACATCCCAGCAGAGGGTGTATGTAGCAGGGCTTACCCGGGGGAGTAGGCACAGACAAAGGCTTCTATCGCTGCCTGGCCTGCAGAGCACAGGTGCCGCCCACAGCCCAGCTGGCTCGAGGTGGCCCACACGAGCTACAGGAGACACAGGGGATCAGAAACCCTATTGTGAACTATCCCTGGGGAGGGGGGACACAGCTTTCGCTATCATCCAGGCGAACAGAGGGCTCCCTCACCTCCTCGAGGGCTCAGGAGCAGCAGCTGCCCTGGACAGGGGTAGAAGCATGGGTGGGAATAGTTCAGGGAGGCCTTTTTATTTATTTTTTATTTTTTTATTTTTGAGATGGAGTTTCACTCTTGTTGCCCAGGCTGGAGTGCAATGGCCTGATCTCGGCTCACCACAACCTCTACCTTCTGGGTTCATGTGATTCTCCTGCCTCAGCCTCCCAAGTAGCTGGGATTATAGGTGACTGCCACCATGCCCAGCTAATTTTTTTGTATTTTTAGTAGAGACGGGGTTTCTCCATGTTGGTCAGGCTGGTCTTGAACTCCCGACCTCAGGTGATCCGCTTGCCTCAGCTTCCCAAAGTGCTGGGATTATAGGTGTGAGCCACCGTGCCCAGCCTAGGAAGGCTTTCTTAGTTGAGAGTGGGATGGAGAGGGGAGGTACCTGAAGTGAGGGGAGATTGTTGATGGGTGGAGGGGAGTAGCCAAAAAAAAGACGGGAACATCAAGGGCCTTGTGACTGCATGGTGACCACAACCATTCACTTCTTGCACTAGACCACTCTTTAAAATGTGACTCTGCAGCTTTTTGCAGCAAAGAGAGGTGTCTCTTTCCTTGCTCCTTGAATCTGGCTGGCCCTGTAACTGGTTTGGCCACCAGAATGCTGCAGAAGTGATACTGAGCCAATTTTGAACCTAGGCCTTAAGAGACCTTGCCATTTCCACTCATTCTCATAGAACCATGCTCAGTCACCACATGAACAAACTCAGTATAGCCTGGTGGAGGTTGGAAGGCCTCATGGAACAGAGATGAACCATTAGAGGCCTTTTTGCACAGCCAGCTCCCAGCCAGCCCCCTAGTTGATTGCAGGTCTATGAGTGGGCCCAGCCAAGACCAGAAAATCTCCCTGCTGAGCCCAACTCAAGTGGCTGACCTGCAGAATCCTAAGCTGCCAAATTTTGGGGTAGTATGTCATGCAACAAAAGCTAATGGATACAGGTCTGCAAACCAGTTTAAAGTCTTAGAATCAGCAACGACTTGGAAATAGCACATATGGTCAATATATAAGAAGAGTGAAACAAACTCTCCAGTAGAGACTAAAAATGACATGTACAAGACTGGCTTGTAGCAGGCAGATGTGAACATGTGATCATATATATGCATCCAATACTTAAAGAATATGTATTGTTTTTAGGAATGCATGGGACTTTTGCAAACCACAAAGGAAGACCACACATTAGACCACTAAGCAAGTTTCAACAAATAGCAAAGAATCAACACGTCCTTCAGGCCACATTCTATGAATTCAATGCAATGAAATTTATAGTAAATAATTTACAAGTAAATAAAGAAGATAACATAGTTTAGAAACTTGAAGATACCCTTCAAAATCTAAAACAACATCATGGCCAGGTGTAGTGGTTCACATCTGTAAACCCAGCACTTTGGGAGGCTGAGTTGGGTGGATCATGTGAGTTCAGAAGTTCAAGATCAGCCTGGCCAACATGGCAAAACCCTGTCTCTATTACAAATACAAAAAATTAGCCAGGCATAGTGGCACACACCTGTAGTCCCAGCTACTCCGGACCTGAGGTGGGAAGATCACCTGAGCCCAGGAAATTGAGGCTGCAGTGAGCTGAGATTGCACCACTGCACTCCAGCCTGGGCGACAGAGCCAGACCCTGTCTCAAAACAAACAAAAACAACATCATGATTGGAAATAGAAAAAATATCCCTAAATAGCAATGAAAACATTTAAATATTAAAACTTACTGGATGCAGCTGAAATAGTTTAAAGGGAAATTTATAGCTTTAAATGTATATAGTAGAAACAAAAAAAGATTTAAAATTAATGATTTAAACATTCACATCAAGAAAATTAGAAACAATAATAGAGGCTGGGCGTGGTAGCTCAAGCCTGTAATCCCAACAGTTTGGGAGGCCAAGGCGGGTGGATTACCTGAGGTCAGGAGTTCGAGACCAGCCTGGCCAACATGGCAAAACCCTGTCTCTACTAAAAATACAAAAATTAGCCAGGTGTGGTTGCAGGCGCCTGTAATCCCAGCTACTCAGGAGGCTGATGCAGGAGAATCTCTTGAACCCGGGAGGCAGAGGTTGTAGTGAGCCGAGATTGCGCCACTGTACTCTGGCCTGGGCAAAAGAGCGAGACTCCGAATAAAAAAAAAAACCAACAAAAACAAAACAAACAAAAATCAACCAACAACAACAAAACAGAGTTAGGTTTTTCACACCTTTGAGTCTGACAAAACTTAAGGAGCCAGGGCTGGGCATGGTGGTTCACACCTGTAATCCCAGCACTCTGGGAGGCTGAGGCGGGCAGATCATGAGGTCAGGAAATCGAGACCACCCTGGCTAATACAGTGAAACCCCGTCTCTACTAAACAAAATACAAAAAAATAGCCGGGTGTGGTGGCATGTGCCTGTAGTCCCAGCTACTAGGGAGGCTGAGGCAGGAGAATGGTGTGAACCCGGGAGGCGGAGCTTGCAGTGAGCCGAGATTGTGCCACTGCACAGTAGCCTGGGCGACAGAGCAAGACTCAGTCTCAAAAAAAAAAATTAAGGAGCCAGAAGATCTTCGGGAAGTGGGAACTGGTTTGCTGGTCTGCACAGTTGGTGTAAGCACTTTGGCAACACCTAGTTGTAGGGGCACATGTTCTTTTATTTTCTGAGACTAGGTTTTACTCCTGCTGGCCAGGCTGGAGTACAATGGCGTAATCTCAGCTCACTACAATCTTCACCTCCCAGGCTCGAGCAATTCTCCTACCTCAGCCTCCCAAGTAGCTGGAACTATAGGTACACACCATCACACCTGGGTAATTTGTGTATTTTTTTGTAGAGGCAGGTTTTTGCCATGTGGCCCAGGCTGGTCTCGAACTCGCGGGCTCAGGCAATCCTGCCACCTTGGCCTCCCAAAGTGCTGGGATTACAGGCGTGAGCCACTGCACCCAGCCTTGTGTAATATTTAAACATGCACAACCCACTTGCACAGGTAGTAGAGGTATTAAATATTTCCTGGGATTTTGCTTGTGTTTTTCGGTGCACCTGAAGAGTGCCGGGTGTGTGTAGAAGACCCTCAACAAATATTTGTTGAATGAAGAGAAAAAACGGAAACTTGCTTGGCAGTGATGCTCCTGAACTTTGGGAAGATTCCCTCCATGGAGGGACAGCGGGAAAAAGGGAGGGGCAGGGCTTTAGTTTAGTGGCATCTTCTAAACCTAGGCAGTGGGTAAGAACGGGGCCGTTTTAAATTTGTGTTTGAGGCTGGGTGCGGTGGCTCACACGTGTAATCCCAGCACTTTGGGAGGCCCAGGCAGGTGGATCACTTGAAGTCAGGAGTTTGAGACCCAGCCTGGCCAACATGGTGAAACCCCATCTCTACTAAAAATACAAAAATTAGTTCGGTGTGGTGGCTCATGCCTGTAATCCCAGCTACTTGGGAGGCTGAGGCAGGACAATCACTCGAATCTGGGAGGCAGAGGTTCTAGTGAACCGAGATCAAGCCATTGAACTCCATCCTGGGTGACAGAACAAGACTCTGTCTCAAATAAATAAATAAATGAATATGTTTATGTTTGAAATTATTTATATTTCAGATTGAAAAAAAAGTGGCTTAGGCCAGGCATGGTGGCTCACACCTGTAATCCCAGAACTTTGGGAGGCTGAGGCAGGCAGATCATTTGAGGTCAGGAGTTTGAGACCAGCCTGGCCAACATGGTGAAACCCTGTCTCTACTAAAAATACAAAAAAATGAGCTGGATGTAGTGGCACACACCTGTAATCCCAGCTACTTGGAAGGCTGAGGCACAAGAATCGCTTGAATCTAGGAGACGGAGGTTGCAGTGAGCTGAGATCACACCACTGCACTCCAGCCTGGGGTGACAGAGTGAGACCATGTCTCCAAAAAAAGAAAAAATGTGGCCAGGCACAGTGGTTCATGCCTGTAATCCCAGCACTTTGGGAGGCTGAGGCGGGTGGATCACTTGAGGCCAGGAGTTCAAGACCAACCTGGCCAACATGGTGAAACCCCATCTCTACTAAAAGTATAGAGCCATTAGCCAGGCCTGGTGGCACATGCCTGTAGTCCCAGCTAGTCAGGAGGCTGAAGCACAAGAATCACTTGAACCCGGGAGGCGGAGGTTGCAGTGAGCCCAGATCACACTACTGCACTCTAGCCTGGGCAACAGAGCAAGACTCCGTATCAAAAAAAAAAAAAAGTAAAACTAAACCAATTGGAGGAAAAGGAATCCCAACATTTAGGACAAACCGTAGCCTCTTCTGAGATGGCCCACTGGAAGCCTGTATCTGGGAGCTGGCACGCTGGCCTCACCTGCGGCACACTCACCTGGGTGTAGTGGGTGCAGGTGGCGTTGCGGGCACACTCCCCTGCCGCATGGCTGTACCGCTGCCCTTCTGCAAACCATAGGCTGACCACTTCAACAAAGGACGCCGAGCCCGCAGGCAGCAGCTGCACGTTCCAGCCCACTTGCAGGGTGTGCCACGGGGCAGAAGCCAGGCTCAGGGTTGGGGTTCCACAGTGGGCTGCCCTGGCTTGAGCCAGTTGGGCCAGGCTGTCACTCCAGTCCTGGGGGCAGCACAAACACAGACATCTGTGGGAGGCCTTTGACTGCTGGGCCAGGCCGCAAAGATTCAACTCCCCTGCCATCTCTGAGCATCCACCAGGTGCCAGGTCAGGCAGCAAAGAGAGCACTTGATAAGGAGTCCTGCTGGAGGAAGCACTGGTGTTGTCTGATGTCCGTCCAGGAGGAGCCCAGCTCCTCTCAGGACTGAGCCACCATCTCCGAATCCTGTCGTGGGCATCCTTCGGCCCTGCCCAGGCAGTGGGACCCGCTCCTGCTGTCTTTCTCCCATCTGGTCATGTGAGCAGTGCCCACACCTTGCAGACTGGTTCTGTGTTTGGGCCCTGGCCATTGTCAGAAAGGCTCCACTGCTCCCACCCAGCCATGCTGCCCTCCTGTGATGCAAAAAGCCATACAGCCACGCCCCTCTGCCCTAGTCTCCTGCCTCCAGGAGCCCAGCCTCATCTGCTCCCCACCATGCACAGCTGACCCCGCCCCCCTCCCTCTTTTTTTTTTCTGAGACAGAGTCTCACCCTGTCGCCCAGGCTGGAGTGCAGTGGAGCAATCTCGGCTTACGGCAACCTCCGCCTCCCCGGTTCAAGCGATTCTCCTGCCTCAGCCTCCCGAGCAGCTGGGATTACAGCCATGTGACACCACGCCTGGCTAATTTTTGTATTTTTAGTAGAGACGGGGTTTCACCATGTTGGCCATGCTGGTCTCAAACTGCCGACCTTAGGTGATCTGCTTGTGTCAGCCTCCCAGAGTGCTGGGATTACAGGTGTGAGCCACCGTGCCCAGCCCCCTCCCTCTTCTTAAACAAGGGGCCTGGCAATCACCACCCCTGGGTGACCTGCTGCAGTTCCCTGATCTCCCGAGACTCCCTGAGCTCATCTGTAAACAGAGCAGGGAGGTGCCTGCAGGATAGGACTCACAAGCACTGAGTGGATGCAGGGAGGGGGGCCCCTCGGGGCTGCACCCCAAACCAACTTCATCCTGCACTAATGTCCATTGGGGTTTTACCTCTGATGAAGGCTGGGTACAGGAGCTGGGGGCTCCCTGGGGTCCCTCAGCAGCCCTGCACCCCCACAAGACCTTCAGTCTCCACTGTGTCCAAAGAAGGGGTGCCCTGGAGCCCTAGAGGCCCGGAGGGTGCTCAGGGCCTGGCCACGAGGGAGGCTGAGCCATGGAGCTCCATTTGCACCTTTATGGAAATGAAGTCTTCTAGGACTTTGACAAAACGGCCCTGGAAAGAGTGCCAGCTGCCAGCCATTGACCACCGCAGCCCCTCCTGGGGTCCCAGGCAGGAGTACCCACCACGGAGATCACAGCTGGGAGCACCCCTGGCTGCCCAGCGTCTGAGCCTGAGGAGGGGCAGAGCCGCTCAGGGCTGGGAAAGCAGGAGAAGCGACCCCCCGCATTTAGCCACCCCACCCCCACCTCCTGGGAAACTGACCCTAGAGTGCTCAAGGTCGCCACTGTGGCCGCCTGCCTCGGAGGAGTTCATGGGAAGCAGCCATGGGGAACCCTCCCGCCCCCATCACCCTGCCCTGGCTCCCTGGCCTGCTAACATGGGCTGGGGCTGCTGGGGTCCCAGACAATGGGGGGCAGCGTTTCTGAGCCCCCAGATGACAGTCCCAACCCCGCCGCCCCGGCCGGGCTGGCAGGGAACTCTATACCCCCGATCCCCGGCCCCTGCTGAAAATATGGAAAATGTGGACGAGTGAGTGAGCAGAGAACATGGGCAAGGCCTGTCCTAGTGGCTCAGATAAGCTCAGGAGAAGGCGCTGGGTCCTTGCCGCACAGAAGCCCCTCCCCAGCCTAGCAGGACATTCTCCCTCTCTGGCCTGGCAGCCCATCCTGCGGACTCCTTGTGAAGCTCCCCTTCCCTGGAGGAGGGGATCCGGCTCCTCCTGTGGCTCCTGGTCTCTGTGGCAACAAGATGCCAGGGAAGGCCCAAGGTCCTGCCCTTCAGGCGAGTGGGAGCCAAGGGGCCCGACCTCCTGAACTGAGGGTGGGGGGTTAAGAAGCTGAAGAGACCCCCAGCAACCAGGGCCTCGGTCCCTCATGGGCAAGGTGCCTGGCTGTGCCTGCCCACCCTGGTCAAGTGGAAGGGCACCTGGACAGGCGTGGCCTCCCAAGCCGCCCTCTGGGGTCCGCGCCTCCGGCCGCCCCCCTGGCAGAGCCCAGCTGGGTCAGGTACTCACCAGCCTCCGCATGTCAGCCGCAGGGGGCTGGACCCAGCTGCGCAGGCGGTTGTGCAGGGAGAGGAGCAAGAAACTCTCCTTCCTGTTCAGGGCTGGGGTGGAGAGAGAAGGTCAGGCAGCCCGAGGATGGGGGGACCTGAACCCAACACAAGGCAAAATAAGCATGTGTCCCCACCCTTGGAAAACAAGATGGGAGAGGAGTGTGGTGGGTGCAGGGGATGCTAGGCATAGCAATGGAGAGAGGCTGAGAGACCAGGTGCAGCAGGTGTGGGCTGAGTGCTGGGGTCGGGGTGGCGGGAGGGAACGGGGTGGGGGCTGGGTGTAGGGGGGCCAGCCCTGGCTCCCAGCAGGCCCGTTTGGGGCTCCTCTGGGCCACGGAGTTTCTCCAGGCCCCAGCCACAGCCTTCCTCGGGCGTTCCTCCTTGACCCCAGCCCTGGACCCCCTTCCTCCTCCTTCCTCCCCAGTCCAGCATCCACCCCTCACCACCCCCAGGCTGTCCCAGGGCTTCCTCATTAAACCACCTGCACCACCTGGGGCTCAGGCCTGGGACCGGGCTTCCAGAAGTCTCCTAGCACCCACTCCCCAGAGCTCATAATGGTGCCTCCACTTACCTCCTCACCAGGTGTCCCTTACCTCCAGCCATCGGAGCCTGCTCCTGCAGCTGGGGTGGCCACACCTCTGCCCAGGTGGTGCCAAGGAGGGCCAGGAGCACAGCTAGGAGATGCCCCTGGCCAGGGGAGGTCTCTGGATGCAGCATGGGTCTGTTGGGCCTGTCAGGCACTCCGAGCACAGCCTGGCTCAGCCACCCGGCTTGTTTCTCAGGCTGGATGGAGCTATTCACAATCTCCCGGAGTCAGGCTGAGCTGGGAGACAAAAGAGGGAGGCTGGTGAGTGAGTAATCAGTGTGTCCAAACAGCCTCCTGTTGGCGCTGGCATGAAAAGAGACAACTCCGGGGGATGCCTGCCTACTCCGGCCTCCTCGGCCTGGCCAGCCCGCCCCCAACAGCAAGCAGAGCAGCGTGCACTGACCTGCGGCCCCTGCTAATCATTGTGGGATTATTAGCGCCCTTGGGGAGCCCCCAGAGACCCCACCGATTGGCCCTCGGACATTCCAGTGCTACGGATTAGTGACCGATGCCCGTGTCCTGGCTGGGACAGTGTCCTCCGAGCCCACTGATGGCTTCCACTCCCCAGCCCCGGGCCCTGGGAGGAGGACCTCAGCTATGGTCCTTCTGGTAAGCAGAAACTGGGCAAGACCCCAGGGGAGTTCTTTCCTTTCTTGGGAAGCTCGTCCCAACCCCCCAAGCCATGAATTAAACATAGGCAAGAGGTAACCGCACACCAGAGAGGTGCAATTTGTGGGCTCGAAGGGGGGTGGGCTGAGGACGCACCTGCACGAGGAAAAGCGTGCCTTAGGAAAGTCTGTCTGGGCAGTGTCGGGGGCTGGGCCCAGCCCTGGTGCCCACTACCCTCACCCACATGACTACAGGCCGGGGGGAGTGAGGCAGGAGGAGTCAAAGCAGGCAGGCACCAGAGCACATGATGCCCTTGGCTGACTCCAGTCCTGCTGGGATCAAGTCTGCCTTTAGAAAAACAGGCAGCGTAGGAGGTGGGCAGCACGTTGCCATGATGTTCCATGGCCCGGCCGTGGCTGGCATGATCCCAGCAGAGTGAGCTGGAGCAGATCTGCACCATGGGCCAAGTTTCTCAGAAAATACATGGCTGTCCTGCGGGCCGCAGCCTAATGCCCACGTTCCTCTCGGGGCAGATCAAAGGTTATTCAACCAGGGCAAAGGACAGCCTTGCAAACCAACTACGTCCTCCTTCTGGAGTTTGTGTGACCCCTGGCCCCTGAGCCTGCACCCTCTCAGAGCGGGGTTGCAACTCCGTGGAAGCTCTGCTGAGATGCAGGTAGGGTTGGTTTTCCTGGGGAAACACCAGTGGAATGTGGTTATCGTCATGGGTGCCAGGGATGGGGATGAGGCCAGGCATACAGGCCATGAAGGCAGTCTGGAACTGCGTGTCCCCCACAATACCTAGGGGCTCAGAAGTTTCTTCTCCCTCAAACAGAAACCGAGCACCCTCAGGGTCACCGCGTGCGGGTCCTAGCAATGCTTAGTAGTTACCTGTTTTTGGGTGTATTTTTTTTTTTTTTTTTTTTGAGACGGAGTCTCGCTCTGTCGCCCAGGCTGGAGTGCAGTGGCGCAATCTCGGCTCACTGCAAGCTCCGCCTCCCAGGTTCATGCCATTCTCCTGCCTCAGCCTCTCTGAGTAGCTGGGACTACAGGCGCCCGCCACCACGCTAATTTTTTAAACATTTTTAGTAGAGACGGGGTTTCACCGTGGTCTCGATCTCCTGACCTCGTGATCTGCCCACCTCGGCCTCCCAAAGTGCTGGGATTACAAGCGTGAGCCACCGCGCCCGGCCTGGTGTATTTTTATTTTTATTTTTTAGACAGTCTCACTCTGTCACTCAGGTTGGAGTGTTATAATCGCTGCTCACTGCCCCTTGACCTCTTGGGCCCAAGTGATCCTCCCACCTCAGCTTCCCAAGTAGCTGGGACCAGGTGTGTGCCACCATGCTTGGCTTATTTATTTATTTATTTATTTATTTATTTATTTATTTATTTTGGTAGAGACAGGATTTCGTCGTCTTGCCCAGGCTGGTCTCCAACTCCTGGGCTCAAGCGATCTTCCCACCTTGGCCTCCCAAAGTGCTGGGGTTACAGGCATGAGCCACCACACCTGGCCAAGCCACCTGTGTTTATAGAGCTCACAAAGCCTGTTTGCATGTGTGAGTTGAAGTTATTGCCACAAGAACCTGGTGCAGTAGCAGATGGGGTGCCCATCGTGTAGATGAGGAAACGGGCTTAGTGTGTCTAAGGGGCTTGTCCAAGGTCACTCACCGAGTGCATGGAACATCCCAGCTAATCCAAGGTCTCTGCCTTCCCATTCCCAATGCTTTAATTCACATCCTGATCTTTCCCAGTGCACTTTCCACAGCTCTGCTGTGCCGGGTAATAAAAGACCCACTTCCTACTCTTGGGATTCCATGGCAAACATGGCCAGTTGACCCATATAGTATGATGCCAGGCACTTGGGACAGGTGGAAGAAAAATATATTTTGGGGATTACGGTGGAGCAACTTTTGAAGTGTCCCATGGCCCTGGCTTACTGCAAGAAGAGACCCAGGCTGGGTGAGGTGGCTCATGCCTGTAATCCCAGAACTTTGGGAGGCCAAGGCAGGAGGATCACTTGAGGTCAGGAGCTTGAGAGCAGCCTGGCCAACATGATGAAACCCTGTCTCTACTAAAAATACAAAAATTAGCTGGGCAGGGTGGTGAGTGCCTGTAGTTCCAGCTACTCAGGAGGCTGAGGCAGGAGAATCACTTGAACCCGGGAGGCAGAGGTTGCATGAGCTGAGATCATGCCACTGCACTCCAGCCTGGGCAACAGAGCAAGACTCTTCCCACCCCCGGCCCCTGAAAAAAAAAAGAGTCCCAGGAGAGCAAGGTTCATGAGCCAGAAGAGAAGCTAAGTGGATAAAAGATTAATGAGACACTGGAAGGCCTAGGCTGGAACTGACACGCTGTGTGACCCTGAGGATGGCACTCCCACTCCTGAAACTCAGTATCCAATGGCATAGAGCTGGGATGACCCCTCTGCTGGACCCCTAACCAGGGCATTGCAACTTCGTTTCCATGGTACTCTCTCCTGGGTCCAGACTTTCCACTGGAGCCTGCTCGGTGGCTGAGGTGGGTTTGGAGAATGGGCAGCCTCATTCTTGCAAGGCAGCTTTCCCCAGGAGAGGCTACTACAGGGTTTACATCCACCACCCAGATTGTAGGATTCACATTTTGCTGTATTTTCTTTATCACCTGTGTCTCTATCTATCCCACCCCTCTCCAGCTCATGCACAGCTGATACCTCTTCTCCCAGTCTGCATTTGAAGGTTATAGCGTTCAAGTCATTTTGTCTCTTCCTGAAGCAGCTCCTTTCTTTAAAGCCTTGAAATCTTGTTGATGGTCTCAAAAAAAAAAAAAAAAAAAAAAAAATACATTCAACTCTAGGAGAGTTGTGGCCACATTTTCTTTTAAAAATTACATGTCCAGGCCAGGTGTAGTAGCTCACACCTATAATCCCAGCACTTTGGGGGGCCAAGCTGGGTGGACTGCTTGATCTCAGGAGTTTGAGACCAGCCTGGGCAGCATGGTGAAATCCTGTCTCTAAAAAAAATACAAAAAAATTAGCTAGGCGTGGTAGCACGGGTCCATAGTCCCACCTACCTGGGAGGCTGAGGTGGGAGGATAGCCTGAGCCGGGGAGGTCAAGGTTGCCATAAGCTGTAATCGTGCCATTACACACCAACCTGGGTAACAGACCAAGATTCTGTCTCAAGAAAAAAAAAAAATTAGTCCAGGTGCAGTGGCTCATGCCTGTAGTACCAGCACTTTGGGAGGCCGAGGTGGGTGGATCACCGGAGGTCAGGAGTTTAAGACCAGCCTGGCCAACATGGCAAAATCCCGTCTCTACTAAAAATACAAAAATTAGCTGGGTATGGTGGCACACACCTGTAATCCCAGCTACTTGGGAGGCTGAGGCATGAGAATCACTTGAGCCCAGGAGACAGAGGTTGCAGTGAGCTGAGATCACACCACTGCACTCCAGCCTGGGCAACAGAATGAGACTATGTCTTAAAAAAAAAAAAAAAAGTCTATTTAATTTTTAATTTTTTTTTTTTTTTTGAGACGGAGTTTTCACTCTCGTTGCCCAGGCTGGAGTGCAATGGCACGATCTCAGCTCACCACAACCTCTGCCTCCTGGGTTCAAGCAATTCTCCTGCCTCAGCCTCCCGAGTAACTGGGATTACAGGCATGCGCCTCCATGCCCGGCTAATTTTGTATTTTTAGTAGAGATGGAGTTTCTCCATGTTGGTCAGGCTGGTCTCGAACTCCTGACCTCAGGTGATCCGCCCGCCTCGGCCTCCCAAAGTGCTAGTATTACAGGCGTGAGCCACCACATGTCTATTTAATTTTTAAATTTTTCTTGAGATGAAGTCTGGCTCTGTTGCCCAGCCGGAGTGCATTGGCACAATTTTGGTTCACTGTGACCTCTGCTTCTGGGGCTTTGCCCTCCACATCCCAGGCTCAAGCCATCCTCCTACCTCAGCCTCCTGAGTAGCTGGATGGTGGGTGTGCACCACCATGCCCGGGTAATTTTTGTATTTTTAGTAGAGATGGGGCTTTACCATGTTGCCCAGGCTGGTCTCAAAGTTCAAGCCATCTGCTGGGATTATAGGCGTGAGCCACCACACCCAGCCCCAAATTAGTATGTTGAAGTCCTAACTCCATTACCTCCGTGTCACTGTATTTAGAGATAGGGTCTTTAAAGAGGTAATTAAAGTTAAATGAGGTCACTGGGGTGGGTCCTGATCCAATCTGACTGGTCTCGTTATAAGAAGAGACACACAGAGGAAAGATCCCGTGAAGACACACGGAGAAGGCGGCTGTAGACAAGCCAAGGAGAGAGGTCCTCAGAGGGAACCAACCTCCCCGCACCTTGATCTTGGCCTTTATGCCTCCAGAACTCTGAGGAAATACATTCTGTTTTTTAAGCCACCCAGTGTGTGGTACCTTGTATGGCAGCCCTAGCAAAGGAATACAGCCCTTATGCAAAACGTACAGCTAATATCACACTTAACAGAGAGACCAAAGACCTTCCTCCCTAAGATCAAAACAAGGCAAGAACGTCTTTTCTCACCAGTCCCACTAAACACTGTACTATTGAATGTGCAATTTGTGCAATAAGTTAAGAAAAAGACATTAAAGGCATCCATACTGAAAAGAAAGAAGTAAAGCTATCTTCATTTGCAGACGACATAATTCTACTGTAGAAAATCCAAAGGAATATATATTTAAAAAAAACCCCTACTAGAATAAAGGTCTCAGAATACAAAATCAACCTACCAAAATCCACTGCATTTCTACAAATTGGCAATAAACAATCTGAAAATGAAATTGAGAAAACAGTTCCACACATGGCCAGGCACAGTGGCTGACATCTGTAATCCCAGCACTTTGGGAGACTGAGGCCGATGGATTGCTTGAGGCCAGGAGTTCAAGACCAGCCTGGCCAACATGGTGAAACCTCATCTCTACTAAAAATACAAAAAATTAGCCAGGCGTGGTGGTGGGCAACTGTAATCCCAGCTACTCTACTCAGGACGCTGAGGCAGGAGAATTGCTTGAGCCCGGGAGGCGGAGGTTACAGTGAGCCGAGATTGAGCCACTGCACTTCAGACTAGGCGACAGAGTGAGACTCATTCTCAAAAAAAAAAAAAAAAAAAAAAAATCCATACACATAAAACTGTAAAACAACATTGCTGAGAGAAACTAAAGATCTAAAAACATGCATAGACACTTCACGATTATGGAATAGAAGACTCAATATTGTTTTGTTGTTTGTTTTTTGAGACTGAGTCTTGCTCTGTCGTCCAGGCTGGAGTGCAGTGGCATGATCTCTTCCTACTGCAACCTCCGCCTCCCGGGTTCAAGTGATTCTCCTGCCTCAGCCTCCCGCATAGCTGAGATTACAAGCACCTGCCACCATGCCCAGCTAATTTCTTTTTTTCTTTTCTTTTTTTCTTTTTTTGAGACAGAGTCTCACTCTGTCACCAAGGCTGGAGTGCAGTGGCGCAATCTGGGCTCACTGCAACTTCCACCCCTTGGGTTTAAGTGATTCTCCTGCCTCAGCCTCCCAAGTAGCTTGGATCACAGGCGCCCGCCACCACACCTGGCTAATTTTTGTATTTTTAGTAGAGGCAGGGTTTCACCGTGTTGGCCAGGCAGGTCTTGAACTCCTGACCTCAAGTGAGCCACCCACCTTGGCCTCCCAAAGTGCTGAAATTACAGGCATGAGCCACTGCACCTGGCCAATTTTTGTATTTTTTAGTAGAGACAGATTTCACCATGTTGGCCAGGGGAAGACTCAGTATTGTTAAGATAGATGGTAATTCTCCCCAAATTTGTCTATTAATTCAGTGCAATGCCCATCAAACTTCCAAAATATTTTCGTTGTTGTTGTGTTTATTTTATTTTTTATTTATTTATTTTTTTTTTTGAGACGGAGTCTCGCTCTGTCGCCCAGGTTGGAGTGCAGTGGCGCAATCTCGGCTCACTGCAAGCTCCGCCTCCCGGGTTCACGCCATTCTCCTGCCTCAGCCTCTCCGAGTAGCTGGGACTACAGGCGCCCGCCACCACGCCCGGCTAATTTTTTTTTGTATTTTTAGTAGAGACGGGGTTTCACTGTGGTCTCGATCTCCCGACCTCGTGATCCGCCCGCCTCGGCCTCCCAAAGTGCTGGGATTACAAGCGTGAGCCACCGCGCCCGGCCTAGTTGTGTTTATTTTAAAGCAATTGAGAGGCCAGGTGTGGTGGCATGTGCCTGTAATCCCAGCTATTTGGGAGACTGAGGCAGGAGAATCCCTTGAGCCCTGGAGTTTGAGACTAGCCTGGGGCAATATAGCAAGATCCATCTCAAAAAAAATTTGAAAACTGGGTCTTAAAATTTGCATGGAAAGGCAAAGGAATTACAATAACCAAAACACATTTGAAAAAGAAAAAAACTGGAGAATGTATACTACCTGATTTCAAAACTTGCTATGAAACTTCTAATAATCACATCTATAAGATATGGAAAAAGGACAGACATATAGATCAAGGGAGCAGAATGAACAATACAGGAAAAATCTCTTACATTTATGGCCAATTTATTTTGTTTTATTTGAGGGTCTCAGTTTGTCACCCAGGCTGGAGTGCAGTGGTACCATAATTGCTGAGTAGCCTCGAACTCCTGGGCTCAAGCCATCCTCATGCCTCAGCCTCCTGAGCAGGTAGGACTATAGGCACGTGCCACCATACCCAGCTACTTTTTTTTTTTTTTCCAGACAGGGTCTCACTCTGTCACCCAGGCTGGAGTACAGTGGTGTGCTCACAGCTCCGGGGTTCAGGTGATCCTCCCACCTCAGCCTCCCAGGTAGTTGGGACTATGGGCATGCACCACCATGCCTGGCTAATTTTTTGTATTTTTGGTAGAGACGGGGTCTTGCCATGCTGTCTAGGCTGGTTTAAAACTCCTGGGCTCAAGCGATCCTCCTGACTTGGCCTCCCAAAGCGCTGGCATTACAGTTGTGAGCCACCGCGCCCACCCCTATTCTCTTTTTTCTTTTTTTTGAGACGGAGTATTGCTCTGTCGCCCAGGCTGGAGTGCAGTGGCGCCATCTCGGCTCACTGCAAGCTCCGCCTCCCGGGTTCACACCATTCTCCTGCCTCAGCCTCCCGAGTAGCCGGGACTACAGGCGCCCACCACCACAACCGGCTAATTTTTTGTATTTTTAGTAGAGACGGGGTTTCACTGTGTGAGCCAGGATGGTCTTGATCTGACCTTGCAATCCGCCCGCCTTGGCCTCTCAAAGTGCTGGGATTACAGGCGTGAGCCACCGTGCCTGGCCCTTCTTTTTTTTTTTTAGATAGAGGTCTCACTATGTTGCCCAGGCTGGAGTGCAGTGGCTATTCAAAGGTGCAATCATAGAGCACTGCAATCTCCAACTCCTGGTCAGCTGCTACTTCTTAAAATGTTTCTCTGTCTGGTTCATGTTTCAGAGTCTGGTTCATGACTCTGCTACATTTCAGTTTCAAAAGCTGGTAGCAAAGGAAAGAACATGCCAAGAGCTGAGGTTCTGCTGTGATGAGACCACCCAAGCTCCCCGTATCTATACCAAGGGATCTGTTGCCCAGGCTGGAGTGCAGTGGTGAGGTCTTGGCTCACTGCAACGTCTGCCTGTCTGCCTCCCGGGGTCAAGCAATTCTCCTGCTTCAGCCTCTCAAGTAGCTGGGATTACAGATATGCACTACCACACCCGGCTAATTTTCGTATTTTTAGTAGAGATGGGGTTTCACCATGTTGGCCAGACTGGTTTTGAACTCCTGACCTCAAGTGATCCGCCCGCCTTGGCCTTCCAAAGTGCTGGGATTACAAGTGTGAGCCACTGCACCCGGCCCGGATGACTTACTTAGCTCTTCAAGACTTACGGAATTTGGTACCTTGTGGAAATACGCTGGGGAGGTCTCGATGCCAGATGTTCTTCTGAGGTTGCTGTTCTTATAATTGCTGTATTCAAATATATCACCCAGTTGAGATGAAACGCCTAGAGCACGGCTGTGGAGTGGGACCAGCTGGGCTGAGGAGGGAATGAAGTACAAACAACCAGTGATGTTCGGGGCCCTGAAGCAGCTGGCAAGCGCAGGCATTCAAATCACCAGAGGCGTGGCTATATCTGCTCACATGTGATGCACACAGATGCATGTCCTAGGCATGGAAACAAAGCTCCCCAGGCCATGGTTAACTCACCGCATGCACCTGGAGTTCCATCCACACTAAGGCGCCAGTGGTTACTTTTAGAAATAAACAAGTCACAATGAACACAGTTAAAAGACGTCAGCACTAGTGGCACTTGGGGACTCCAGCCCAGCTCCTGTCACAAGCAACTGGCCACCAGGTCTGGACCCACATCCTTTGCTCTTGATCTACTGAGGTCATTCAGTTTTGCTCATCTCCCACAACCTGGAAACCCAAGGGAGCAGGCTGTGCAGTTCATCCTGGAATAATAGAAGAGCAGCTGTCGTGCATGGAAAGATCTTGCAATGGGTCAAGTATTTAGTTAATTATTTTTTGAGATAGGGCCTTGATCTGTCACCCAGGCTGGAGTGCGGTGGCATGATCACGGCTCATTGCAGTCTTGAATTTCTGGGCTGAAGCGATCCTTTCACCTCAGCCTCCCAGGTAACTGGGACTATAGGCACATACCACTCTACCTGGCTAATTTTTTGATTTTTGGTAGAGATGGGGTCTCCCTAAGTTGCCCAGGCTGGTCTTGAACTCCTGGGCTCAAGTGATCCTCCTGCCTTGGCCTCCCAAAGTACTGGGATTACAGGCGTTAGCCACCGCGCCTGGCCTATTATTTTTTGAGACAGGGCCTTGATCTGTCGCCCAGGCTGGAGTGCAGTGGCGCGATCACAGCTCATTGCAGTCTGAACTTCTGGGCTGAAGCTATCGTTTCACCTCAGCCTCCCAGGTAGGTGAGACTACAGGCACACACCACTAAACCTGGCTAATTTTTTGATTTTTGGTAGAGACGGGGTCTCCCTGAGTTGCCCAGGCTGGTCTTGAACTCCTGGGCTCAAGCAATCCTCCCACCTTGGCCTCCCAAAGTGTTGGGATTACAGGCATGTACCACCATGCCACTCTGGGTCAAGTATTTTATATTCATTAGTTGAGTTTCATAACAACTCTATAAAGTAGGCATCACTGTCCGTTTTAAAACAAGTAAACAGAGGCCTAGGAAAGGTAACCACCCAAGGTCATACACCAAGGAAGAGGCAATGCTGGCATTCAGGCCCAGCCCAGTAAGCCCAAAGCCCCGTGCCCTTGACCCACCACAACAATCTGGGATCCTGAGGAGCTTGAGTCCGGTGACACCCCAGATCTAAGCATCTGACAGTCCCTAACTGTGGAGCCTTTCATGAGAACAAGCCACTGGAGGGTAAGCACACGTCGCTCTTCTCAAGGGAGGGTGTACTAAAGGAGCCTCATCTCAGTCCCCCTGTGCCATGGAGGACACACCAGGTGAGCACCCTTGGGAGGGAGACGCATAGCCTGACTGGGGTGCTGATGGGTCCCGGCACTGGGCTCTCCACATGAACAGTTGTGTGAAACCAGGAGGCTCAAATCACGTGCCACAGCGCCACCTACTGGCCTGCGAGCAACAACATCGTCCTGTTGTAAAGTCAGCAAACAATCATTTAAAAATTTTCAGGCCGGGCACGGTGGCTCACGCCTGTAATCCCGGCACTTTGGGAGGCTGAGGTGGGCAGATCATGAGGTCAGAAGATCGAGACCATCCTGGCCAACATGGTGAAACCCCGTCTCTACTAAAAATACAAAAAATTAGCTGGGCGTGGTGGTGTGTGCCTGTAATCCCGGCTACTCAGGAGGCTGAGGCGGGAGAATCCCTTGAACCAGGGAGTCAGAGGTTGCAGTGAGCTGAGATTGTGCCATTGGACTCCAGCCTGGTGACAAAGCAAGACTCCATCTCAAAAAGAAAAAAAAAAAAAAATCAAACGTTTAAAATCCTTTTTTTTTTTTTTTTTTTTGAGGCAGAGTTTCGCTCTTGTTGCCCAGGCTGGAGGGCAATGGCGTGATCTCGGCTCACTGCAACCTCCACCTCCTGAGTTCCAGCGATTGTCCTGCCTCAGCCTCCTGCATAGCTGGGATTATAGGAATGAGCCACCACACCTGGCTAATTTTGTATTTTTAGTAGAGACAAAGTTTCTCCATGTTGGTCAGGCTGGTCTCGAATTCCCGACCTCAGGTGATCTGCCTGCCTCGGCCTCCCGAAGTGCTGAGATTACAGGCGTGAGCCACCGTGCCTGGCCTAAAATCCTTAAATCTTAAAAGGCATTTTAAAGATTTTGCCCTCCACTTTTTGCCCATTCATTTAACCATCTGTTAAACACCAAACACAACGTAAGGTGTTGGAGTTTGGGAGAATTCGAGTCCTTCTCAGAGGGACTTACAGAACCAGCAGGGTAGATAACCAAATAAAGACATATCAGAAATGGGTGTGTGAGGACCCCAAAGGGGGCCATTCTCTTGGGGAAGGAAAGGCTCCACTGTGGGATGATGGTGGTCTTGGGCTGAGCTTTTGAAAGACAGGAGGGGCCAGGCACAGTGGCTCACGCCTGTAATCCCAGCACTTTGGGAGGCTGAGATGGGTGGATCACCTGAGGTCAGCAGTTCGAGACAAGCCTAACCAATGACCAACATAGTGAAACCTCGTCTCTACTAAAAATACAAAATTAGCCAGGCATGGTGGCACATGCCTGTAATCCCAGCTCCTCAGGAGGCTGAGGCAGAATTGCTTGAACCTGGGAGGTGGAGGTTGCGGTGAGCCGAGATCTCGCCACTGCACTCCAGCAGCCTGGGCAAGAAGAATGAAACTCCATCTCAATCAATCAATCAATCAATCAAATGAAAGACAGGAAGGCTCTGTCAGGATAACTTGGGGGAGTGGGGGTTCATGTGATCCTCAATTCGGGACTTTCCACAAGCACAGGGGACGGCTGCCAGGACACATTTTAGTGAACAAATATGGGAGTGGGAAACCTCTCAGTGTGAGTGGAGAGCAGGATTCGAGGTGACATCCAGCTGTGGATGGGGTGAACGCACTTGGCTGCAGGCCCTGCATCACAGGCAGCACCGGCCGGAGCCCTGGGGCAGCGCGGCCCGCCACACTCTGGAGACCCTGGCTGGCCAGGCGAAGGACTGAGAGCTTTGTCTCATGACAAAGGGGAGTACCTCGAGGGTTTCAAGGCAGTGAGTAAAGAGACCTGCTGTGTTTTACAAAGACGACCCTGTAGAGGGAGAGGGGATGACATGAGAAGCAGGAAAATCAGTAAGAGATTGTTCTTGAAGTCAGGGCTGACAACCCTCTCTGCCACAGCAGCAGTGGTGGGGACAGTGAGGTCCGAACAGAAGAGAGGCACTGAAGAGACAGACCCTTTGAGGCTGAGTGATGAGCAGGAGGTGGAGGGAGAGGCGAGTGGGGAGACCAAGTGAGTCCTAGGTTTCTGGTGCGGTTGACCATTCCTGGAACGGGAATAGAAGGGGCTGATTTAGAAGACAAGATGAAGAGATTGTTGTAAACATGTTAACCTATGAGATTCTCAAAAGTACAAATACTTAAAAAAAAAAAAAAAAACTACTCAAAAATTACTTGGGGCCAGGCACAGCGGCTAATGCCTGTAATCCCAGCACTTTGGGAGGCTAAGGCGGGTGGATCACTTGAACTCAGTAGTTTGAGACCAGCCTGGCCAACCTGGCTAAACCCCATCTCTACAAAAATACAAAAATTAGCTGGGCATGGTGGCACATGCCTGTAATCTCAGCTACTCTGGAGGCTAAGGCAGGAAATCACTTGAACCTGGGAGTGGAGGTTGCAGTAAGTCGAGATCACACCACTGCACTCTCGTCTGGGCAACAGAGCAAGACTCTGTCTCAAAAAAAAAAAAAAAAAAAAAAATTAGCTGAACAGATCAAGTCCAGGGACTAACTTGTGGATGGAAGCTGGTGTAGAAAAAGGGCACTGGCTGTTTCTCTCAGGGTTGTTTCCACAGGGTGAGAACACGACCCCCCTTGCTTTCCACACAAACCTGAGCGCACACGTGCCCACGTGGAACGTCAGGTGGCAGGTTCCTCCTATGAGGTCAGCTGTAGGCAGATGGCTGGTCGGAAGTTCAGGAGGCGGGAAGTTTTCCCCCCAGCCACTCCAGCGCTGCAGGGAGGGTAAGATAAACACCTACATCATCTTCTCTACCCGCATCCCCAAATCCTCCCTTACACTGTGGTACACACAGGGAGGTGCACACACTCCTCTGCACACTGTTTATGCTTTGTGGTGGCAAACACATTTAAGTCGCTACAGATGAAGAACATTTCACAAAGAGCCGTGTGAGTAGTTAAAATGTGTTTATTCATTTACAAACCTAGTAACACGTGAAGAAACTCAGTGGAAACCTTGCTTGGTGGAGACAGTGCACAGTGTTAGTGCCATATTCACAGGGGCAGAAATGCTCGGTCACCCCGTGCACCCAAAGTCACCCAGGATCTCTAGAAAAGATCCCACTTACTGAAGTGCCTCGGATGTCTTCAGGGCCACATTGTAACTACACAGGAACAGGGAAGGTCTAAGCTGAACGGCACATTGACAAATACAAACGATGAGTCACAGCACGCTACCGTAGTTACAATGGCGTTTTCATACATCCCAAGTGTTGACCGGAGAGTAAAGTGTTAACTGAGCTGCTAGAAAACCCTTCAGTGAAAGAGTTTTCTACCCCACGCCCATTGTTCTGAGGAAGGAGAGGCTATGTGGGGCGGATGGGAACCCACACACCAAGATGAACTCTTCTCTTTCTTCCAGTCTGCACCCACCATCTGACATTCTGGAGTGTAAGGCACTAGAACCTGGCTTAGAGGATAGCGGGGCTCTAAGCTCCAGTTCTTGGTGTGCAAAGGAAATTCTGACATAGATCTTTTGAAAGAGATGCTAAAAAATCCTCCCTATCTCCTGTAATTTCTGTCTTTGACAGACAGGAAAATAAGAAGGCAGAAGATGGTCTGCAAAGGATAAAAACAGGTGCATCTAAGAAAGGGAAAAATGGCCCATGAAGAAATGTGTAACCCTCCAAGAGATGCCGACACTCTGCTCAGAGAAGTCAAGAACCATAAACAACTCTTGATGTTTCACGGACAAAGGGAAGGCAAAGGCATACAAAAATACTTAGTTGTCTTGAAAAAGAGTGTACTGGTAGTGATTGGGGCTGCAAAGGCGAGCCCTGTACTGACAATGGAGGAGCCTTACAACTCAGCACCTTGAAGTGTTGGCCTGAAGTGGTGGCGGGGAGGCAGGCGCTGACAGAGAGACCCATGGCTCACCACTTACTGCGTGTACACAGGGCCTGGGGCAAGCCTCACAAGTCTACCATTTCCTCCACTCAACTGTGCTTCTCCTGAATCCATGTGCCTGAAATGACATGTGCAAGGTGAACATTCTTTATACTGTGTTAATACTGCTTATATCAATGTTCGTGAGGGGTGTGTGGGGGATGGGGTGCAGCAGGAAAATTAGAACGGCAGGTGGTTCTTATTTATTATTAAGCACTGTTGACCAAACCTCTATCTTAGATTTTTTTTTTTTTTTTCTGAGACAAGAGTCTCACTCTGGTACCCAGGCTGGAGTGCAGTGGTGCAATCTCGGCTCACTGCAACCTCTGCCTCCTGGGCTCAAGCGATTCTCCCACCTTGCTGGGCCTCCCAAAGTGCTGGCATTACAGGAGTGAGTGACCACACCCGGCCAACCAAACCTCTATCTTAGATGTTAAAGAAGACCCTTACTGACTACACTGGCCCAGAAGCAACAGAGATACAAAGCTGAATCTTGTAGCTAACCCCTGAAAGCAAGCCAACACAAATTCCTCCACCAGGCCAGTCTTCTAGGGCCAATACGGAGACCACGGGTCACAGAAGATTCCCTTCTATTTCAGGTTCTCAAAAAGTGGTGTAGACTCAGTCAAATGCCAGGAAATGAGTCAATATGCCAGAGACGACGCAGAGCCAGAAATGAAGGCTACAGGTCCTGTCTTCAGTGAAGCACTGAACGCTCTTGGAAAGCTCCCATCATTCCTGCATCGCTACTGCCACCAAGACGGTGGCAAGGGAGGAGGTTAACTTTCAAATGCATGCAACGGCAGGTAATATACTGTGGAAGCTGGAGGTTTATTTTTCATGTTTTAGTTACCTTCTTGGAAACAGCAGTCCAGGAAAGCAAGCAAGCAGGTAAAACTCCGGGTGTGCATGAGGAGACGATCCAAGGCCAGCGTGCCTCCCAATGAGAACCAAACAGGAGTGGCCAGGCTCCACTCCTGGGGCCACAGTAAAGCTGGGGTTTAATCACTGGGCTATGTGGTCTCTGGCCTAAATGAGATCTCTTCAATGTGGGAAGACAGGGATCCCTGGAAGAGCATGAAAAATACAGTGGTCACTGTGCAGTTCTCTCTGCTGGAGCGTGTCCTGCCTTCATATGAGGTGCTGTGACAGCAACGCAAGGTGAAAGGAGATCAAGTGGCCCAGCTCAGCAGTTAGTGTTTGTCCCTTTTTGCTCTTCAGAGTTCCTGAATGAGAGCTTTTCTGGCTTCAGTACCAATGATCACAGAAGGAACATCTTCCTGATGCAAGCTTAGATGGAAGTCAAAGACCCCAGCAGTGCTAAGAACAGAAGTCACACATGGCCTGACAACGAAGGGGAGGTAATTAAGGACATTTCAAGGGAGGGGAAGGCCCAGGGAAAACTGGCAACCCTGGGTCTCCATCTATTTGAGGCCAATACACTTTGTGTTCCTAGGTTCGGATGGCATACACCGACGAGAAAGCAGAGACCATCCTCCATGGTGAGCACAAAATGCTATGAAAGGTAATTGCAGAGAGAACAAAGCACCCAACTCGGCAAAGCCAGGTCCAGTCACCCATTCACAAAAGTCCAAAAATCCTTCAAATCTCTAGGGACAGAAGACAAACAGGCTGCCCAGAATGAGCTGAGACACAAGGCAAACCCTTGGAAATGACACACGGATGAGGAGGCTTTGGTTGTCCCTCCTTATTCCTGCTGGATTTGCAACCACGGCTCTGGATCTGGGGCATCTACTGGCTTCCACTGTTCACTTAAGAGGCCACTGCCTCTCGGGAGTCCAGAATGCTCCGATATCTGACACTGATGTTCAGGAAGTTATGCTGCCCTCTTCTCTTGACCAGCTAAGATACTTGGACACTAGACAGAGGCAAAGCAATTATGCCAGAAGCAGGGAAGAGTCAGTCATTCACTGTCAGATCTGTCCGTTCAAAGAGCTCACATTAGACCAATTACAGAAAACCACCAGACTCACATTGCCTGTATTTGAATGAACCAGGAGAGACTTCAAGGATGAACTCTAAAGTGCTAGAAGAGAAATCTGTGTTTGGGGCACTCAATAAACAAGTGATGTCCTAGAAGATCAACACCCCGTCAGTCTTAGGAGTATGACCCTATTCATGGACAAGGTGTTTCAATGGACAGCCTGAGGGCTCACCCCCCCATCATCCTCTCCTAGCAAGACAAGCAGTCTGTTGCTCAGAGGGGGAAACTGACGTCATTTAACAGGAGGCCAGGACTTCTGGTTCTAGTTCAACAAACAGTGCATAATTTTGGACACAGCATCAGATTTCCTGACTTCTTAGAAAGGACAGCTAATTAAAAACGTGTCAATCTCTAGTAATTAGTTGGAGATTAACAAGGGCAGAAGAGAATCCAAGTCTTACAACTCTATGTGGGATACACTTCTGATGAAGCTTCTATTTGACTAATATACTGTGATGATGGCACTATTCGATTTTAAACTATGGAGACAGCTTTTATTCTTTCGATTTGGATCCTGGTAAGTGGTGATACTGCTATGTAACAGTTAAAGCACAAATGTATTGCCATAGTTAAGGTTGAAGAGTTATGTCTATGTGTAACTAAATTCTTCTAGATTCAATTACAAATACGTTTTCCTTTACAAAGATGGCTTTGGAGGGGTGCAAATGCTACGTGTTTGGAAGAGCAGGGGAGGCCTGCAGCTCTCAGTCACCTGTCTCCATCTTTGGAGGTAAGTCTGCTCTCTGCTGATAATGCCTGCATCTGCCCAAGGGCCTGTTCCTCCTCTCCCAAGGCCTTCACAGCTGCTGTTCACTGGTTGGCCCTCCAGCCGGCAACACCTCTCCTCCTCTCTGCCTAGAGGCAGCATCTCTAGGCTAGTTAAGTACACACTGGCTCCAAGACAACTAGACCTCCAAACAGAATTCTAATCATATGCTCCTTTAATAAGCCAACTAGAACCTTCCACAAAGGTGGACACTAAACTCAGTAATCACTAGGAGTGGTCTAGTTGGGGAAGTGGCAAGAAATGTCTAGAAGGAGCCAGTGTAAGTGTCTAAACAGAGATCCCAAAGAAACACCAGAGAAGGCAGACACCTGAGCATTTTAAGCTGCTCTAATGAAATGGAAGGATCTCCCTTAATACACTTACAGACCTATCAGAGCTAACGCCTCCAAGATACCCACACACCAAAGGCTACAGTTTTACTAACCAAAATGTCTTATAGCAGTTTTTTGCACTTAAAGTCAGATTAGGGCAGTTGATATGCAAGGGGAAAATGAAGCATTGAGGCTGGACAACAGTCCATGATATCTAAGTTTCACCTTGGGAAAACAGACACACTGCCTGAAAGCGCAGGGCACTCCTGGGCACCCACATTGTCTTCTGCTCCAGAGGATATGGAAGGGTGGGTGGAGGGAAACAAAGAGCCTGGGGGGAAAGGAGGAAAAGCGGTCTCTAGCCTTATGCAACGTACACCCCTTGGACTCAGAACTCTCAGTAGACTAATATGGGTCACCTCTGTGTAGCTCTGCTCTGTGCTGAAGAGTCAAACCTGGAATTCCGGCAGCTCTCTGGAACTCAGCACAGCCCGCAAGGTTGAAAGGCTCAGGACAACACACCTGATCCCTTCCCCTCCCTATTCTAAAGGGAGAGAAATATGACTTAATGGGCCAACTGTGAAGGGGACAAGTGAGGCTGACCTGACAAAGTCAAACGCACTGTGAGAAGGGGAGGGAGGGACGGCTGAACTTTGGACAGCTGAGAGAAAAGCAGCATTGTTTCCATAGCAGAACACTCAGTGTCACTGGTGGGGGACTTTCTGAGGTCAGACCCTTTTGACTGGGAAAAGCAACACACAAGGCAACATGGTTTTTCCCTTTCCGACACTGTGGCTTACTTGTTTACTCAACTAAGAAAGAAAAAGCAACCTTATTATAGAGATTAGCAAGAGATGAAGAAAATTATAGGGAGGCTGCCCTGACCCAAAGGTCTGCTAATGGCTTCTGCAGGGAGGATGAGGATGGTGCTAGGTTAACTGCTTATCTCCACTACAGACCAGAGAACGTCCATGCGATGCCTCTCATCAGTGAGGTAGATGATCATCCTCTTGCCAGAGGTATCGAGTGCCAGCCCATAGCACAGCAGAACAGGAGAACGAGCTGCCGGGCTGCAGGCACGAGCTGCCCCTCAGGGCTGCATCCGACACACGGCAACCCCACCAGAACTAATAGGCTGCTCCAAGAAAATGGAACCCAAGGGAGAGGGACTCGTGCCCCGAGACCTGCACCACCCTGGCTTGCCCTGCTTTGAGATGCAGAATTTGAAAGCAGCTGTCACCATCCCTCATGTCCCCAGTGGAGCTTGCTTCTGTCCTGCCTGTCAGACACACCTCCTGCCACCATGAGAAGCTGAGTGGGGGGTGGGAAGGGAAGAAGAGCCTGGAGTGAATATTAGGAGGAGGAGGTGGAAGGACAAGGAAGGCTGCAGAGCAAAAAAGTTTAAAGTAGGTCAAGTTCAAAATTATATCAAGGAGATAAGAGATGGGAGGCAAAGGCTCCAGAAGAGGAACGGAGGCAGAAGGAAGAGAAGCTCCAAGGTGACGCCCACTCTAGGACAAGATGATGGGGAGGAGGTGAGGCTGCCCTGGTGGCATCACTTCCCATGTAAGTCACTCAGCTCCATGTCATCCTTTCGGCGCTTCTGGGTGAAGAGGGAGGCGATGGGGTAGAGCTTGGCCTTGGCCTGGAAGCGGTATCCCGCGATGTCAATCTCATACTCTCCCCGGTTGATGAAATCTGCTGTCACCACCTGCTCTTCCCCCGTGTCCTCAGAAAAATTGTACACAAAACCCAGGCAAACGTGGCGCTCCAGGCTGTAGCTATAGGCACTGCTGGTGGTCTTGCCAACATACTGCCCATTCCGGTAAATGGGCTCTCCCCACCAAGGCCAAAGGTCTAGGTCTGTGTCATGGTCGTCCAGGATGAACATGGTGAGGCGTTTATACACTCCATTCTGCTTCTGCTGCAGGAGGGCGTCGCGACCAATGAAATCCATGCCCTAAGAAAGAAAGGAAACGCCGAGTCATCCAGTGACACTCAGACCCTTGGCACAGAAAGCAGCACCGTGGGAAGGGTCCCCTGGTGTCACTGCAATGGGGCACAGCTGCCTCCTCCCACGACCCTGCCAGCTTTTGGGAAACTGTGCGATTTCTACCATGTGAAAAACTGCATGTGAAATATAAAAGACCCCACGGTAATTTTTGTAACAACAGAGGTACACATTTTGTTTCCTATTTTATAAACATAAAGTCACAAGACCAGATAGAACAAAAACATTTAGGAAAAAAACTCACTCACTTAATAAAATACCTTATCAGTACAGTACTTTAGAAGAATGCTTTTATACTGGCCAGTCGTAGTGGCTCACGCCTTTAGCAGAGTCGAGGCAAAACCTCATCTCTACTAAAAATACAAAAATTAGCTGGGTGTGGTGGAGTGTGCCTATAGTTCTAGCTACTCGGGAGGCTGAGACAGGAAAATCGCTTGAACCTGGGAGGCAGAGGCTGCAGTGAGCCGAGATTGCACCACTGCAGTCCAGCCTTGGTGACACAGCAAAACTGTCTCAAAAAAAAAAGAAGACTTTTTTATATAATCCCAACAAGACCATGCACATCTATATTCAATGCATATACATGTATATATGCATATGTGCAACAAATAAGACTAGAATAAACTAATAACGGTGATTATGGCCAGGCACAGTGGCTCACGCCTGTAATCTCAGCACTTTGGGAGGCTGAGGCGGGGGGATCTCCTGAGGTCAGGAGTTCAAGACCAGCCTGACCAACTTGGAGAAACCCCATCCCTTCCCAAAAAAAGAAAAAATACAAAAATGCCTTCTCATGCTCAAGTGATTCTCCCACTTCAGCCTCCCAGGTAGCTGGTACCACAGATGCACCACGACATCCACCTAATTTTTTATATTTTGGTGAAGACAAAAAAGACAAAAAATACAAAATTAGCTGAGTGACTTCCAGCTACTCGGGAGACTGAGGCAAGAGAATCGCTTGAAGCCAGGAGGCAGAGATTGCGGTGAGCTGAGATCACGCCACTGTACTCCAGCCTGGGCAACAAGAACGAAACTCCGTCTCAAGAAAGAAAAAAAAATAGTGATTACCTTTAAATAGACAAAATATGGGTGATTTTAATTTCCTTCTTTATATTTTCCAAAATGAGTTATTACCTTTTTTTTTTTTTTTGGAGATGGAGCCTTGCTCTGTCACCCAGGTGGGAGTATAGTGGCATGATCTCGGCTCACTGCAACTTCTGCCTCCCAGGTTCAGGCAATTCTCCTGCCTCAGCCTCCCGAGTAGCTGGGATTACAGGTACCTATCACCATGCCCAACTAATTTTTATATTTTTAGCAGATACGAGGTTTCACCGTGTTGGCCAGGCTGGTTTCCAACTCGTGACCTCAGGTGATCCGCCCAAAACAAAAGAAACAAAAAAATCAGGCCGGGTGTGGTGTCTCACACCTGTAATCCCAGCACTTTGGGAGGCCGAGGAGGGTGGATCACCTGAGCTCAGGAGTTTGAGACCACCCTGGCCAATGTGGCAAAACTCTGTCTTTAACAAAATACAAAAAAATTAGCTGGGTGTGGTGGCGCGTCTGTGGTCCCAGCTACTTGGGAGGCTGAAGTGGGAGAATCACTTGAGCATGAGAGGGCATTGCAGTGAGCCAACATCGTGCCACTGCACTCTAACCTGGGTGACAGAATGAGACCCCGCCTCAAAATCAAAAACAAAAGAAAAAAACCACAAAAATTAGGCAGCTGACAGTAAGATGACTAGTTTGTACAAATATTCGTGGCATGTTAATGCATCACCATAATTAACTCAGAATAGCTTCCCAGAAAACACTCAGTCTTTTAGACAGCAGAACACTAGAAATAAGTGGGTTTTTTTGTTTGTTTTTCAATTGTAATTCAGAGACAAGGTCTTGCTGTATTGCCCAGGCTGAGCTCAAGTGATCCTCCTGCCTTGGCCTCCCAAAGTGCTAGGATAACAGTTGTGAGCCACCGCACCTGACCAAGTGTTGTCTATTTATTATGTTTTCTTTTTTTTGGAGACAAGAGTCTTGCTCTGTCACACAGGCTGGAGTGCAGTGGTGCGATTTTGGCTCACTGCAACCTCTGCCTGTTAGGTTCAAGTGATTCTCCTGCCTCAGCCTCCCGAGTAGCTGGAACTACAGGGGCTGGCCACCACGCCCAGCTACTTTTTGTAAAATTTTTTTTTTTTTGAGACGGAGTCTCGCTCTGTCACCCAAGGCTGGAGTGCAGTGGCGTGATCTCGGCTCACTGCAACCTCTGCCTCCCGGGTTCACGCCATTCTCCTGACTACAGGAGCCCGCCACCACACCCGGCTAATTTTTTGTATTTTTAGTAGAGATGGGGTTTCACTGTGTTAGCCAGGATGATCTCAATCTCCTGACCTTGTGATCCGCCCACCTCGGCCTCCCAAAGTGCTGGGATTACAGGCATGAGCCACCGTGCCCAGTCTACTTTTTATATTTTTAGTAGAGATGGGTTTCGCCATGTTGGCCAGACTGGTCTCGAACTCCTGACCTCAGGTGATCCACCTGTCTCAGCCTCCCAAAGTGCTGGGATTCAGGCGTGAGCCACCATTATTATGTTTTCATTTGAAGATATTTTATCCCATAAAGTTTTAATTCTCAGGACACTCTTGTCCTCATTTACCTGATGCTAACATCAAGGCCTCAATCTTTTTCCTCTTTTCCTGTCATATCAGTTCTTCTTCCTAGTCTAGTGCAGATTCACCACTCAGGATGCTGAGTGAAAGTGGAGTCTGGATAAACACAGTACCTTCTCTAATTTCACCCGAGACTCTCGTCCACATTCCAGGGGCGTGGTGAGGTTATTTATATCCTGACCCCAGAAGGCAAAAAACTTCTCAATTCGGAGACTGCGAAGAGCATAATACCCAGCATTCCGGATTCCGTATTTCTGGCCAACACTCATCACTTCATTGTATACATGCAGGGCATACTATAGGAAGAAACAGAAAGTTCATAAGCAGCAGACCTTCAGAATTAAGCACGGAGCATGTCTGGAAGCGCTGATGGCTCACACTATTAATGTGGACAAGAGAGGAGGCGTATAAAACTCCCAGGATGTCTCATCCTTGACATGCTCAGGGCACAGCCCAGGAGTGACGAGCTGGGGTCACCCCAGCCTGGACTTAAGCTCCATGACAACAGGATCCATGTCTTTTCACCTCTCTAAAATGTCTTGTGTGGTGATTCTAGCTTACAGCAATTCTTAAACAATAATTTATAGAAGCTCTCTCACCATTTGGTAAATGGCCAATCTCATCATCATTTCTAAAACAGCCCACTGACCCTCCACGGTCTTCATCTGATTCTGGCTTTGTTCTTTTGCTCCAATTTCCCAACCACTGTTATTCCCTCACGTGCTGGCCCAAGCTGTGAGGCCCAGCTCTCAGACGTTACTCGAGACGTGTGCACACATCGGATGACGGCGGGGGAGCCAGGAAGGCAGGGCTCGCCTGCTCATGTCCCACAGCATTCAGGTTCTCAAGCTGCTCTTTTCTTGGTTTCAGAAACATGTACATTATCAGATCACTGAACAGAAGGTTTTCCAAACTGAAAGCAAATATTCGATCCCTGTCTGAACATACGCTGTTAAGTTTAAAGTCCAACAAAAATGAGACTACACTGTTTGCTTTAAAAACTGTAAAATGAAATCCAAAGCAAGACGTAGCAAAGAACCAGCTTCAGTGTTACTGCAGTTCTTTATCCTAGCACAGTATGTTTCTATAAACTGCACCACTGTAGCTGAACGGGCATCTACCAAACAGACCACTATGGTCAAGACAACTTTATTTATTTATTTATTTTTGAGACAGAGTTTTGCTCTTTTGCCCAGGCTAGAGTGAAGTGGCGTGATCTCGGCTCACTGTAACCTCCACCTCCCGGGTTCAAGCGATTTTCCTGCCTCAGCCTCCCGAGTAGCTGGTACTATAGGTGCCCGCCGCCACACCCAGCTAATTTTTGTATTTTTAGTAGAGACGAGGTTTTGCCATGTTGACCAGGCTGCTCTCGAACTCCTGACCTCAGATGATTCGCCCGCCTTGGCCTCCCAAATTGCTGGAATTACAGGCATGAGCAACCGTGCTGGGAAAACAACTTGAAATGTGGAAAAAAGGAATCCAAGCTATTGCATGCAACACTCGCCTGTGCTATGTGTGTAAGGGAAACACCTGAATCAGCCAAGGTGGGTGCAGGAGACCCACAGAACGCGGCAGGACGAGGAGAATACACAGCTGGCATCTCCAGGGAACGTGGGACTCTCCCACCTCAAGCTCAATCCCTGGTCCTTTAGGTAAGAGGACGACCAAGGAAGAAAGATGTAACCAGGTGACTAGTATTGGGCCAGATCCAACTACGTGACTAATGTTGGGAAAATCAAAGAGAAGAGTGGGTCCCCACCATTTACTCATTATTCGCACAAAATACCAGAGATTTAGCGTGAACAAAACAAGAATCTGCCATCTGCCCCCATGTTTTGGAAGACCTCTTCTCAGAGAGACAAACATAAGCTTCCTGGACAAAAGCCAGCTTATAAAGAACCCAAGCATGGCACAAATAATCTCTTAGACTCATGAAAAATCTTAAGAATGGGAACAGCCCAGGGAAATCAGAAAGCTGAAACCAAGGCCTCCAAGCAAGGACGAAGCTGCTAGAGCCATAGAGCCTCCCCTTCCTGATGAGGTTTGACCACAAGCACCCAGGTGACAACACCTGAACCACTGGGTGGCACTTCAGAATGAACCTGTCTGCACAGGCCAACCATGGCAGCTGCATCTGTTTAAATTCTTCCCAAGTCTTGAACAATCTCTTCATCTTCATATTGTTATAATACTTCTGAGTGTGGAAAAGCAGATGAAATTTCATGCGCTGATATTATCTCTGCTTTAATCATTTAAAAAGGGTTGGGCACAGTGACTCAAATAGTTAAAAGAGGGCCGGACACAGTGGCTCAAGCCGGTAATCCCAACACTTTGGGAGGCTGAGATGAGAGGATCATTTGAGGCTGGAGTTAGAGTCCAGCCTGGGCAACATACTGAGACTCTCAGAGCTACAAAAAATAAAAAATAGGCTGGGCGCAGTGCCTCACGCCTGTAATCCCAGCACTTTGGGAGGCTGAAGCAGGCGGATCACGAGGTCAGGCAATTGAGACCATCCTGGCCAACACGGTGAAACCCTGTCTCTATGAAAAATACAAAAAATTAGCCGAGTGTGGTGGCGTGCGCCCGTAGTCTCAGCTACTCAGGAAGCTGAGGCAGGAGAATCGCTTGAACCCAGGAGGCGGGGCTTGCAGTGAGCCCAGGTCACGCCGCTACACTCCAGCCTGGGCGACAGTGGCAGACTCCGTCTAAAAAAAATTAAAAATAGCTGGGCATCTGTGGTCCTACCTACTCAGGAAGCTGAAGTGGGAGAACTGCTTAAGCCCAGAAGTTCAAGGCTACAGTGAGCTATGATCATCCCACTGCACTAAAAAATAGTAATAGGCCGGGCGCGGTGGCTCACGCTTGTAATCCCAGCACTTTGGGAGGCCGAGGCAGGCGGATCACGAGGTCAGGAGATCGAGACCACGGTGAAACCCCGTCTCTACTAAAAATACAAAAAATTAGCCAGGCGTGGTGGCGGGCGCCTGTAGTCCCAGCTACTCGGAGAGGCTGAGGCAGGAGAATGGCGTGAACCTGGAAGGCGGAGCTTGCAGTGAGCCGAGATAGTGCCACTGCACTCCAGCCTGGGCGACAGAGCAAGACTCCGTCTCAAAAAAAAAAAAAAAAAAAAAAAAGTAATAAATAAGGTCGGGGTAGTGGCTCACACATGTAATCCCAATACTTTGGGAGGCTGAGGTGAGAGTATCACTAGAGTCCAGGAGTCTGAGACCAGCCTAGGCAACATAGCAAGACCCTGCCTCTACAAAAATAAAATTAAAAAATTAGCTGGGGATGTTGGCACATGCCTGTAGTCCCAGCTATTCAGGAGGCTGACACAGGGGGATCGCTTCAGCCTCAGAGGTCAAGCTGCAGTAAGCCAGTCTGGGTGACAGAGCAATGCCCTGTCTCACAAAAAAAAAAAAAAAAAAAAAAAAAAAAAAAAAAAAAAAGAGAAAACCTATCACTACAAGTAGTATGACCAACATCAAGAAGAAAACAAGCATGCCTACAATCATTGATTGCTACCTGTCACAATAGGACAAAGGAAGGAAATTATAGGAAGAAAGACTGTGGGCCGGGTGCAGTGGCTCACGCCTGTAATCCCAGCACTTTGGGAGGCTGAGGTGGGTGGATCACCTAAGGTCAGGAGTTCGAGACCAAGCTGGCCAACATGGTGAAATCCCGTCTCTAATAAAAATACAAAAATTAGTCGGGTGTGGTGGCACGCGCCTGTAATCCCACCTACTCAGGAGGCTGAGGCAGGAGAATTGCTTGAACCCGGGAGGCGGAGGTTGTGGTGAGCCTAGATCATGCCATCGCACTCCAGCCTGGGGGACAAGAGTGAGACTTCATCTCAAAAAGAAAAAAAGAAAAAAGAAAAAAAAAAGCCAGCCGGGCGCAGTGGCTCACGCTTGTAATCCCAGCACTTTGGGAGGCCGAGGCGGGCAGATCACGAGGTAGGAGATCGAGACCATCCTGGCTAACAAGGTGAAACCCTGTCTCTACGAAAAATACAAAAAATTAGCCAGGCGTGGTGGCAGGCGCCTGTAGTCCCAGCTACTAAGGAGGCTGAGGCAGGAGAATGGCGTGAATCCGGGAGGCGGAGCTTGCAGTGAGCTGAGATCGCGCCACTGCACTCCAGCCTGGGTGACAGAGCGAGACTCTGTCTCAAAAAAAAAAAAAAAAAAAAAGGTTCTGGAGAAGGAAGAAACTATTACTATTTGCATATGATTAGACTGAACTCAGCCTGCAGACCTCTTTATAACAGCAAAAGACTAGAAATAACATAAATGTCTATTAGTATCGGAATGACGTACCACAATGGAATGCTATGCCACTGTTAAAAAATAAAGAAAAAAAGAACAAGGAAGCTCTTTTTCTTTAGGTACCAACAAAGAAAGAGCTCTAAGAGAAATTGTGAAGTGAGGCTGGGCACGGTGGCTCAGGCCTGTAATCCTGGCACTTTGGGAGGCGGAGGTGTGTGGACCACTTGGGGTCAGGAGTTGGAGACAAGCCTGGGCAACATGGTGAAGCCCTGTCTGTACTAAAAATACAAAAATTAGCCAGGCGTGGTGGTGTGCACCTGTAATCCCAGCTAAATGGGAGGCTGAAGCAGAAGAATCACTTGAACCTGGGAGGCGAAGGTTGCAGTGAACTGAGATTGTGCCACTACACTCCAGCCTAGGTGGACAGAGTGAGACTCTGTCTCAATTAAAAAAAAAAATTGTGAAGTGAAAAAAAAACAGGATGAAGAATAGCAGTATGCTTCCATTTCTGTTTTTAAAAAGGGGGCTTGGCTGGGTATGGTGGCTCACACCTATAATCCCAGCACTTTGGGAGGACAAGGTGGGTGTATCACCTGAGGTCAGGAGTTTGACACCAGCCTGAGCGACATGGCAAAACCTGTCTCTACAAAAAAATACAAAAATTAGCCAGGCATGGTGGCACATGCCTACAGTCCCAGCTACTCGGGAGGTGGAGCTGGGAGGGTGGCTTGAGCCCAAGAGGTCGAGGCTGCAGTGAGCCACGGTCATGCCACTGCACTCCAGCCTGGGCAACAGAGTGAGACCCTGTCTCAAAAAAAAAAAAAAAATTATGAATTTGCTTGCAATATGCATACAAATCTGAAAGGACATATAAAAGTAATACTAATATTATTGGTGACAGTTGATGAGAACTGATCAGACAGCGCCAAATACTTTTTAAATGTATCACCTATTCAAAAAAAGTTATATAACTTAGTTAAAAATGGTCAAATCTCTTCAACACAGCCTACCTCAGTTCCCAAGGCCCAATGAGATACAGCTCTCCAAACCTGCCAGTGCTGGTGAACGCACTGCTGGGAGTGCCGGCACCCCACAGTGGTTGTGGGAAGGGAGGGGAGGGGAGGGGAGGGGAGGGGAGGGGAGGGGAGGGAACCCTCTCACCTCTATGGGGATGTAGAGCATGAATCCTGGCTCTCCTGTGTGCGTCATGCTCATCACCCGGATCCCATTTGCATAGCCCACGCTCATCTCCTGCAGGGACAAAGGCAGCAGTCAGGCTGGGCACTCACATTGCTTGTCAAGGAAGGGATGCCTGGGGAAACCTTTCATTAGTGCTGCACCCTCTGTTTACTGTTGAGGGAGACAGACGTCAAGGCAAGAATTTCATCCTGAAAGTGGTGAACTTCCAGGTCCTGAGGCACCAAGAATGGAGCAATGCCTCTGTGACATCTCTGCCTGCTACTGTTACCATCTCAGGAGTTTTAGCCAAGCTGATGGTAGAGAGTGGAGGAAAGTCCTTGACAAGCACAAAATATTCCTATTTGCCAGGTCCTTGTGTTAGTCGGGGGTAGCAGGCACAATGAGGACAAGGCGAGTGTCTTCTCTGGGGGAATCGACAGACAAACCCTGGCCACCTGCCATACAAAAGGTGATGCCTGATGCCCACGGACATAATTCATCTGCTATCCTGGGGTCAAAGATGGGCTTCTGATTCTCAGAACATGTTACATAGCAGCTCAGTTCCCTAACAGCAGCCACTGACGCAATCACTGTTCCTATAAAGGAAAGTGGAAAGTCCTGGACAGCACCAAAGCGAACCGCTTCCATAGGAGGCTGACAGGATGCAGCACTCGCCAGGTGTTGAGCATATGGGTCACTCCTCCAAGCAGCAGGGCAAACACTGGGAGGCTAACACTGATCATCCACTGATGGCTAACAGTGGAGAGTTTTCTGTTGCTTTCACTTTGCCTCGGAGAAGAAGGAAAACTGTGAAACAATTTGTACGTGGATCCCAACTTTGGGTGAACTTCAAAGAGTCTCCATCAGTAACGGCCTGGAAGTTGCTTGTTACAGGTTGCCAAGATGTCTGTCTGTTTGGCCCTCTCTAATCAGCAGCTTCCTGTGGAGGATTCCGTTGTCATTGCTTTCATTCGGTTACAGTTTGTTTCACTCAGCTGTGGTTGCCACTTATAGGAAAGAAAATTATGTAAGAAGTTCAGAGATTCACCTACGCCACTTCTTCCCTGAAGATGCCACAGACACAGAAGTTACTCTGTGTACAGAAAAGAGGCCACACTGCATGGAGAGAAGGGACCTAACTTCGACAGGCATTTTTGTGTGTGTCATAATCCTGTAACTTCAAATTTTAATCCAGTGCTACAGAAACCAAAAAGCATACAGACTTTACATTTAGAGAAGCTAAATCCACTTCAAAGATATCCTAATGCTTATTAAATAAGGAAAGCTTGGAGTGTAAAAAATAAACAAATAAGGCCGGGCGCAGTGGCTCACACCTGTAATCCCAGCACTTTGGGAGGCTGAGGCGGGTGGTTCACCTGAGGTCAGGAGTTGGAGACCAGCCTGGCCAACATGGTGAAACCCTGTCTCTACTAAAAATACAAAAAGTTAGCTGGGCATGGTGACGGGTGCTTGTAATCCCAGCTACTCGGGAGGCTGAAACAGGAGAATCGCCTGAACCCGGGAAGTGGAGGTTGCAGTGAGCCGAGATTGCACCATTGCATGCCAACCTGCGCAACAAGAGTGAAACTTTGTCTCAAAATAAATAAATAAATAAATAAATAAATAAATACACTCAGTCACTTCTTTGCTAATGAAGGGCAGCACATTTTTTTTTTTTTTTTTTTGAGACAAAGTCTTGCTCTATCGCCCAGCCTGGAGTGCAATGCCACAGTCTCAGCTCACTGCAACATCTGCCTCCCAGATTCAAGTCATTCTCCTGCCTCAGCCTCCCGAGTAGCTGGGACCACAGGCATGCACCACCACACCTGGCTAATTTTTGTATTTTTATATTTATTTATAAATATAAAATGTAATCCTAAAGTGCTGGGATTACAGGCATGAGCCACTACACCTGGCCAGCACACTCTTTTATTTGAGACGGAGTCTCACTCTGTCACCCAGGTGGAGTGCAGTGGAGTGTTCTCGGCTCACTGCAACCTCTGCCTCCAGAGTTCAAGCGATTCCCGTGCCTCAGCCTCCCAAGTAGCTGGGATTATAGGTGCGTGAGACCACACCCACCTAATTTTTGTATTTTTAACAGAGACAGGGTCTCACCATGTTGGCCAGGCTGGTCTCAAACTCCTGACTTTGGGTGATCCACCTGCCTTGGCCTCCCAAAGTGCTAGGAGTACAGGCATGTGCCACCTCACCCAGCCAAGACACTCTTTGTGGGTGTTAACACCATAGTAAGAATATGTAACTGCCACCGCTATGAAACACACATTCTCTGCCCATTTAAGAAACAGAACTTTATCAGCACTCACCTTGCAAAAGAGGCTTGGGAAGTGATCTGGAGTCATAGGGGCATAGGACAACTCGGACAGCACATCCACAGCTCGAGGGCCAATCAGATTGAGGGCTAAATGGAAAAGAACAAGAGATGTCCAGCTCTCCTTCTGAACAGCTGATCCAATGGGAAAGGTCTACTGTAGACTTGCTCAGCTATAGCCAGGCCTGGGTGCTGAGACCAGGAATATGTCCCTTTGCTTAGACACTCCAAGGATGGATGCTAAGCACCCTGATTCTGGTGAATACACCTCTGCCAACAGGGCCTGCTGAACGCAGCAGGGCTGGCCATAAGCGTCCCACACAATTCCCATTCTCCTCCTTTTCCCAGCAAGGCTACGTGATGGAAGAAGCCCCAACCCCAAATCAGTACCCAGTGGAGATCTGCCCAACCAAAAAGTATACAGACTTTAAATTCAGAGAAGCTAAATCCACTTCAAAGATACCCTAATGCTTACTAGATAAGGAAAGCATTATTCCGGACACCAGTGTTTGTTACATCAGCTCGTGCTAATTACATGTCATCCATCCTAAGACAGGCTAGAACATGACTTTTGTTCAGTAACATTCTGTAGTATGCCAATCCAGGAGCAGGATGTAAATCATATTTGCTACTACAAGGTATTGAGAATGAGGGCCTGGGAGAGCAAACGCTGGTGGGGCCAAGGGGCAAGATCAGTTAGGTGGGAAGGTGGGAGGGGTTAAGCCGAGACTGCTGAGGGTGAGAAAATCAGGGAACCAAGTCAACCTTAAAAATTAGGTACTCACTGGGGCCGGGTGTGGTGGCTCACGCCTGTAATCCCAACACTTTGGGAGGCCAAGGCAGGTGGATCACGAGGTCAGGAGTTCAAGACCAGCCTGGCCAACATGGTGAAACCCCATCTCTACTAAAAATACAAAAATTAGCCCGGCGTGGTGGTGGGCGCCTGTAATCCCAGCTACTTGGGAGGCTGAGGCAGAATTGCTTGAACCCGGGAGGTGGAGGTGCAATGGCATGATCTTGGCTCACTGCAACCTCCTCCTCCCAGATTCAAGCGATTCTCCTGCTTCAGCCTCATGAGTGCTGGGACTACAGGCGTGCACCACCATGTCCAGCTAATTTTTGTATTTTTAGTAGAGATGGGGTTTCACCATGTTGGCCAGGCTGGTCTCGAACTCCTGACCTCGTGATCTGCCCGCCTCAGCCTCCCAAAGTGCTGGGATTACAGGTGTAAGCCACTGTTGTCCAGCCCTCAATTTTCTTTTCTTGTTTTTTGAGACGGAGTCTCACTCGCCTAGGCTGGAGTGCAGTGGTGCAATCTGGGCTCACTGCAACCTCTGCCTCCCAGGTTCAAGTGATTCTCCTGCCTCAGCCTCCCAAGTAGCTGGGATTACAGGCGTGTGCCACCACACTCAGCTAATTTTTGGTATTTCTAGTAGAGACGGGGTTTCACCATATAGTCCAGGTTGGTCTCGAACTCCTGACCTAGTGATCCTCCCACCTCGGCCTCCAAAAGTGCTGGGATTACAGGCGTCAGTCATCACACCCGCTAGAGATCAATTTTCTATGACCAGAGAGCCTCTTTTATGCTAACTCTAATGTTCATTTTTAAGAGTCAAATGTAAAGAAGGCAAACGTGGACACATCTGCATCTGCTGGCCTTTTCCACGTGGCAGAGCCCGAAGCCCCCGTACCTGTGTACTTCCAGGTGACGTCCTCCAGGAGCAGGTTGCTGTCTTTCGGCATGTGTTTCTTAAGCCAGGCCCAACAGTGGACCTGCTGGTCGGTTGGAGAGATCATGAAGAAACTGAAAAGTGAGACACCAAAATAACCAAAACCAGGTAGCAGCAAAAGGATTAGGAAGCAATCAAATCTTATTTGGTTTCAAAGCAATGAGGCAAACACTAGGAAATTATTTCTTAGCTTTCACAGAAGGCCAGTAGCACCATTCTAGGATACACCACCTAACAACAAAACAAAATTCTGGCTTCCTGTTAGTGCCAAGAAATTATACAGATTTACTAACGTAAGACATTGGCTGGGCACAGTGGCTCATGAGCTCATGAGTGCTGTAATCCCAGCACTTTGGAGGCCAAGGTGGACAGATTGCTTGAGCTCAGGTGTTCAAAATCAGCCTGGGCAATGTGGCAAAACCCTATCTCTACAAAATATACAAAAATTGGCTGGGTGTGGTGGCATGTACCTGTGGTCCCAGCTACTTGGAAAGTTGAGGTGGGAGGATCACTTGAGCCCAGGAGGTCAAGGCTGCAGGGATCCATGATCGCATCACTGCACTCCAGCCTGGGTGACAAAGTGAGACCCTGTCTCAAAAAAAAAAAAAAAAAAAAGACAAGGCATCTTCTCCCAGCAGGGTACATAATCTGGTGGGCTTTTTTTTCTTTTCCTCCTGGTGATTTCTTTTTGTTTAGGACTGCTAATAAACTGGCTTTGATTTCATGTAATGATTCTTAGTCCCTGGGATTTACGGTTCCTGGAGAAGCGCCTGAGAGCCTCTGCTACAGTACCCCTAAGGAATCAACACGTTGGAGGGAGCACAGCGGGATGGCAGCTCATCTCACCTGCGCTTGTTCAGTCGTGCTATGCTGCAGTCATTTTCATACCCTCCACCCTCGTTGAGCATGCCGGTATGCACAATGTGGCCCACGGGCACATCCAGGTCATTGGAGAAGAGGTACTGTAGAACTTCTAAAGCCTGATCCCCAGTGGACTGCAGAGTTAGGGAATGAAACAGAGAGAGCCAGCATGAGAGCACCTGGCTGGGCCACATGGCCTCACCAGCAACGAACCTCACTGAGAAAATTCAATCAGCCAATTCCCATGTGACAACATTTGCAGACCTACTCCACTGCAAGAAGCTCCAGGGAACGCTAGCTATTGATTCTTATGATAAACAGGCCTCTCTAGCAAACTAAAAACCGGAAACAAGGAGCTAAAATTTCAGAAAAATGTTAGAATACAGATGAAACACTAAAATATACCAGAATTCTTAAGAAATCAGTGTTTTGTTTTGTTTTGTTTTGTTTTTGAGATGGAGTCTCACTCTGTTGCCCAGGCTGAGTGCAGTGGCGCAACCTCAGTTCACTGCAACCTCCACCTCGTGAGTTCATGCGATTCTCCTGCCTCAGTCTCCTGAGTAGCTGGGATTACAAGTGCCTGCCACCACGCCTGGTTAATTTTTTGTATTTTTGGTAGAGACGGTTTCTCCACGTTGGCCAGGCTGGTCTTGAACTCCTCATCTCAGGTGATCCACTGGTCTCGGCCTCCCAAACTGCTGGGATTACAGGCGTGAGCCACCATTCCTGGCCTTAATTTTTATATTTTTAGTAGAAACAGGGTTTCACCATCTTGGCCAGGCTGGTCTGGAACTCCTGACCTCAGGTGATCCACGCCCCCTTGGCCTCCCAAAGTGCTGGGTATACAGGCATCACCCATTGCACCCAGTCAGGAATCAGTTTTGAAGATGAAAAACAAAAGGCATTCAATAAATATGCAAAGTTTCCTAATCCATTATTTTAGTTCCCAAATACTTACTGTTATCTCAAACTTTGTGAAAGAGGACATGTCAATGACACACACAGCTTCCTTACAGCACTTGACTTCAGACTCCACGATGTCAAACCAATCTGGCTTATAGAAAGTCTTGCTCTGCTCCAATGCCAGGAGGTCTACGGAATGGAAAAATCACAAGGTGGAGAGAAAATGAGGGGACTTAAAATTGGGAGTCTCCCTGTAGAGTTTATGTAGAGTTTAGCGTAGTCCAGTTGGTTCTTATTCTCCTGTGAACACATTCTAGCCTATGCATTTGAAAATATGTTTTATTAATTCCCAGGACCAAAAAAAAAAAAAGAAAAAGGAGCAAAAATGAGAATGTGACTTCTTACCCTTGCCAGGGGGAACAAAGTACTTTGGCCTCTCAAATCCGTGTTTCTCCATCCACCTGGCTCCCTGTGCATCCAGCCGGTCGTAGAGAGGAGAGGTGCGTAACTGCCTACCAGTCTGGAAGTCCCAGCGGGGAACCTTCAGATCATACATCAAAGCTAGAACAGAGAAGAGTAGTCTATCAAAGCCCAAGACACAGATTCTAGACCTGAGTAGCCAATAGCCACTAGACTCTGGAGTTGTTTCTATTCAAAAGACCTTTCCAGGCTAACATAGTCTTTTTTTTTTTTTTTTTTGAGACAGAGTTTTGCTCTTGTTGCCCAGGCTGGAGTGCAGTGGCACAATCTCGGCTCATTGCAACCTCCGCATCCTGGGTTTAAGCGATTCTCCCGCCTCAGCCTCCCGAGTAGCTGGGATTACAGGCACGCGCCACCGTGCCACACTAATTTTTGTATTTTTAGTAGAGACAGGGTTTCTCCATGTTGGTCAGGCTGGTCTCAAACTCCTGACCTCAGGTGATCCGCCCGCCCCGGCCTCCCGAAGTGCTGGGATTAAAGGGATGAGCCACTGCGTCCGGCCCAATTTCCAGGCTAATGTAGTCTAATTTTCAAAATTACCCAGTGTATCCGGCATGCTCCAGAAGGAAAGTCAATCCTGCCAAGCTGCTATCGTCCCTCTCTGGAGGTATAGAGCTACGTGTCACGGCATGACTTGGCCTATATTCACATTCAGCATTCCACATTAGTAGGTAGAAATGATGGGAGAAAGGTCAGGGTCCTAAACCTTACTAGGCTTCATAGCAGAGATGAAGGTTACTAAGTGGGACACAGGTGGTAACAAAGTGTGAAAAAATGGCATTCGATTCTTCCTTGTGCCTGTTAGGATCTCAGACCTATTACAGACATTTCCTCCCTGATAATTAACTCACTTCTGAAGTGAAAGGGTACATGTTGTAGCTTGATTCGTAATTGCGATAAAGCTTCACTTACGCATGACTTCCATGACCCGGTGGCGGAGAAAGGTGCGGCTGCTCTGGAGGGCTCCAAAACGTTTCAGGTCCAATTCCCAAACGTTTTCTGAGGGATAACCATGTACCATCCATTCAGCAAGGTACCTGTATAGACAGAGGGCACTTGTTGGGGCTCAGGTGTGAGATTTGAGAAGATAAAAGTAATATTCTACAAATCGAGAACTAAGAGAATCAAAAGATCCTAAATTGCCATAGACCAGCTGAATAGTTTTGGGCACTTTCCTTAACTTTTCTGAAGAAACGAACATGGGTCTGTGTACTGCTCTCAGAAGACTACCATGAGGATTTTACCCCAGATGGTAAGATTCCCTAGGAAGTATTTAACATAGAAGCCGGCCAGACACATTGGCTGATGCCTGTAATCCCAGAACTTTGGGAGGCTGAGGCAGGGGATTGCTTGAAGTCAGGAGTTTCAGACCAGCCTGGGCAACACAGTAAGACCCCGTCTCTACAAAAAAAAAAAAGCTTCAAAGTGAGCCGGGTGGCTCACACCTGTAATCCCAGCACTTTGGGAGGTCAAGGAGGATGGATCACCTGAGGTCAGGAGTTTGAGACAAGCCTGACCAATGTGGAGAAATCCTGTCTCTATTAAAAATACAAAATTAGCTCGCATGGTGGCACATGCCTGTAATCCCAGCTACTAGGGAGGCTGAGGAAGGAGAATTGCTTGAACCTGGGAGGCGGAGGTTACAGTGAGCCGAGATCATGCCATTGCACTCCAGCCTGGGCAACAAGAGCGAAACTCCACCTCAAAAAAAAAAAAAAAAAAAAATACAAAATTAGTCGGCGTGGTGGCACATGCCTGTAATCCCAGCTACTCGGGAGGCTGAGGCAGGAGAATCGCTTGAACCCGGGAGGCGGAGGTTGCGGTGAGCCGAGATTGTGTCATTGCACTCCAGCCTGGGCAACAAGAGCGAAACTCCGTCTCAAAAAAAAAAAAAAAAAAAAAAAAAAAGCTGGGTATGGTGGCACATGCTTGTAGTTCTAGCTCTTCTGGAGTCTGATGTGGGATGATCCCTTGAGCCCAGGAATTTGACGCTGCAGTGAGCTATGATGGTGCCACTGCACTCCAGCCTGGGTGAGAGTAAGATCTTGTTTCAAAAAAAGTTATAAGCCTCATCTATGAAGAAATAAGACTAAAACACATACAAATATACTCTAAATATCCAATGGGTTTTTTTCTGTCACCTCAAGGAGATTATACAGTTATGTGACCACATCTCCTTTGCTCCAAATGTTTTTGTAACTCCTCTTCTGTAATTGTTTTCAGAGCCATTCTACAAATAACTCGAGAAAACTGGTCTCATAAATTTAAAATAAACTTTTCATCATGGCTACCATCTTACCCATTTGTAAGTGTTCAGTTCAGTGGCAGTGGGTACATTCATGCTGCAGTGTAACCCTCACCACCATCCATCCTAGAACTCTTTTCCTCTTGCATTTCTGGAACTCTGTGCTCATTCAAGAATAGCTCCCCTCCCGCTGCCTCTGGCAACCACCGTTGTACTTTCTGTCTCTATGATCTGACAACTCTAGGAACTTCATATAAGTGGAACCATACAGTATTTGTCCTTTTGTGACTGGCTTATTTAATGTTCATTAGTGTCTTATTTTATTATTTTTTTTTAGATGGAGTCTCGCTCTGTCGCCCAGACTGGAGTGCAGTGGCGCAATCTTGGCTCACTGCAAGCTCTGCCTCCCGGGTTCACGCCATTCTCCTGTCTCAGCCCCCGAGTAGCTGCGACTACAGGCACCCATCACAACGCCCGGCTAATTTTGTTTTTGTATTTTAAGTAGAGACGGGGTTTCACTGTGTTAGCCAGGATGGTCTCGATCTCGTGACCTTGTGATCCGCCCACCTCGGCCTCCCAAAGTGCTGGGATTACAGGCATGAGCCACCATGCCTGGCCTAGTGTCTAATTTTTTTTTTTTTTTTTTTTTTTGAAACGGAGTCTCGCTCTGTCGCCCAGGCTGGAGTGCAGTGGCGCAATGTCGGCTCACTGAAAGCTCTGCCTCCCGGGTTCACGCCATTCTCCTGCCTCAGCCTCTCCGAGTAGCTGGGACTACAGGCGCCCGCCACCACGCCCGGCTAATTTTTTTTGTATTTTTAGTAGAGACGGGGTTTCACCGTGGTCTCGATCTCCTGACCTCGTGATCCGCCCGCCTCGGCCTCCCAAAGTGCTGGGATTACAAGCGTGAGCCACCGCGCCCGGCCTAGTGTCTAATTTTTAAATAAAAACTTGCGGCTGGGCACCGTGGCTCATGCCTGTAATCCCAGCACTTGGGGAGGCCAAGGCAGGTGGATCACTTGAGGTCAGGAGTTCAAGACCAGCCTGGCTAACATGGTGAAACCCTGTCTCTACTAAAAATAAAAAAATTAGCCAGGTGTGCTGGCACACGCCTGTAATCCCAGCTACTTGGGAGGCTGAGGTAGGACAATAGCCTAAACCCAGGAGGTGGGGGTTGCAGTGAGCCAAGATCATGTCACTGCATTCCAGCCTAGGCGACAGAGCAAGACTCTCTAAAAAAACAAACAAACCATGTATTACCTAGTTCAAATACGTACCTCAATCAACATATTTGGCTGCCAAACTCAAATACACACTCAAATGACCAATATTTGTTACAACTGAAAAAATATAAAAGAATATCCCACAGGATCTGTGGCTAACTCCAAAAGACAAGTTGCAAAAACATTTTGCCTGATGACATTTCTGGAATATGGGGAGCCTCCCATACTTAGAAGCGGACAACTCCAAAATTACATGTATCTTCTTATTAGTCTTAACATACTAGATTAAATATACCACATACCATGTTAACAACAAGTAATTCTAGAAGGGAAGAGACCCAGCAAGCTGACTTATGTTCACAGCTGACTTTGAGTGAGAGAGACTTACTTTCCGGCTCCTCCACCAAATGAAAGGCCAGCAGAGTTCATTCCTGCCAGGACAAAGTAGCCCTGCACTGCAGGAGACTCGCCCATGATGCACCTCATGTCTGGTGTGAAGGTCTCTGGGCAATTCACCAACTTCATGATCTCCAGAGTCTCTAATTCTGGCATCCTCCTCAGAAGGGAACTCAACAGAGGCTCTGAGCAATAACAACAAAACCAAATAGAGTTCTCACCTTTAAGGAATTAAGCCACTTTCAACCCCTCTACTTTTTTACACCCTCTCCTTTCAGAAAACCTCTTGAAATTTTTTTTTTTTTTGAGGCGAAGTCTCACTGTCACCCTGGCTGGAGTGCGGTGGCACGATCGCGGCTCACTGCAACCTCTGCCTCCCAGGTTCAAGCGATTCTCTTGCCTCAGCCTGCCAAGTAGCTCGGATTACAGGCGTGCACCACCATGCCCAGCTAATTTTTTTGTATTTTTAGTAGAGATGGGGTTTTACCATGATGGCCACACTAGTTTCGAACTCTTGACCTCAAGTGATCTGCCCGCCTAGGCCTCCCAAAGTGCTAGGATTATAGGTGTGAGCCACTGCGCCCGACTGGAAGAGGTTTTTTTTTAAAGACGAGCCAACTGGGCCATTTATCACAAAGCAGGAACCTTGGTAGAATTACAGGATACAGCTGCAAAATACTTGGTATAAAGACTGAGGAAAAAAGATACTGGTTAGAAAGGAAAGCAGCAGAGAATAGCAAGTAAAACGTAGCTACAGATAATAATCTCAAAGGGATCAGTGTGAGTGGAAAACCTCTTAAATGGCGGCCACAGAGATTTTAATAAAAGGTGATGTTCTGAGCTGGGCACGGTGGCTCGCCTCTGTAACCCCAGCACTTTGGGAGGCCAAGGTGGATGGATCACTTGAGGTCAGGAGTTCAAGAGCAGTCTGGCCAAAATGGTGAAGCCTCGTCGCTACTAAAAATACAAAAATTAGCCAGTCGTGATGGTGGAAGCCTGTAGTCCCAGCTACTCGGGAGGCTGAGGCAGGAAAATCGCCTGAATCTGAGAGGCAGTGGTTGAAGTGAGCAGAGATTGTGACACTGCACTCCAGCCTGGGCAATAGAGTGAAACTCCATCTCAGAAAAAAAAAAAAAAAAAAAAAAAAAAGGCATTGTTCTGCATTGGAATAGCTGCAAAAGACAGACTTTCACCCTGCTTTAAAGGAAATCTACCATCAAGGCATAATCCAGTAGACAGCAGAAAAAGATGAAACCAGACCACAGCTGGATAATGGGTACATGGGGGCTCATCACACTACTCTCACCAGGTTTATTTAGTGGACACACAGTCTCCAGTCTCGACATGTTGCCCAGGCGGGTCTTGACTTCCTGGGCTCCAGTGATCCTCCCATCTCGGCCTCCCAAAGTGACGGAATTACAGGTGCAAGCCACTGTGCCCAGCTTCTACCCACTTTTAAAAGTTTGAAATTTCCCATAAGAATTAAAAAAGCCCATCAAGGGTCAGAGGGAAATTCTACATTAGAGACTCTTTAATCTTTTTAAATTTGGAACTAGGTAACTATATTATTATTATTATTATTATTATTTGAGATGGAGTCTCGCTCTGTCACCCAGGCTGGAGTACAGTGGTGCGATCTTGGCTCACTGCAAGCTCCGCCTCCCGGGTTCACGCCATTCTCCTGCCTCAGCCTCCCGAGTAGCTGGACTACAGGTGCCCACCACCACGCCCAGATAATTTTTCCTATTTTTTTAGTGGAGACGGGGTTTCACCATGTTAGCCATGATGGTCTCCATCTCCTGACCTCGTGATCCGCCCGCCTCGGCCTCCCAAAGTGCTGGGATTACAGGCGTGAGCCACCACGGCAGGCCCTTTTTTTTTTTTTTTTTTTTTGAGATAGCATCTTGCTCTGTCACCCAGGCTGGAGTGCAGTGGTGTGATCTCAGCTCACTGCAGCCTCTGCCTCCCGGTTTCCAGCGATTCTCCTGCCTCAGCCTCCCAGGTAGCTGGGATTACAGATGCACACCACCACATCCAGCTAATTTTTATATTTTTAGTAGAGACAGGTTTTCACCATGTTGGCCAGGCTGGTCTCGAACTCCTGACCTCAGACGATCCACCTGCCTCGGCCTCCCAAAGTGCTGGGATTACAGGCCTTAAAGGCCAGGTGTGGTGGCTCATGCCTGTAATCCCAGCACTTTGGGAGGGCGAGGCGGGCACATCGCTTGAGGTCAGGAGTTCAAGACCAGCCTGGCCAAATTGTGAAACCCCATCTCTACTAAAAACACAAAAATTGGCTCTGCGTTGTGGCAGGCGCCTGTAATTCCAGCTACCCAGGAAGCTGAGGCAGGAGAATTGCTTGAACCCAGCAGGCGGAGGATGCAGTGAGCTAAGATCGCACCACTGCACTCCAGCCTGGCCAACAGAGCGAGACTCCATCTCAAAATGAATAAATGAAGACATAAATAAATAAGTAAAATTATTTTAAAATTTAATAAAAGACTACACTAACAAAACAATTCTGAAAAACAAAACAAAATAATTCTGTTTTCTAAAGAACTCTTCAATTTTATATGAAGTCCTACCGAAAGAAGTCTCCTCCTAAAACCTAAAATCTCAACAATGATTTTAGGTGAATAAAGAATAAGCAGGGGTCGGCCGTGGTGGCTCACGCCCATAATCCCAGCACTTTAGGAGGCCGAGGCGGGCAGATCTCCTGAGGTCGGGAGTTTGAGACCAGCCTGACCAACATGGAGAAACCCTGTCTCTACTAAAAATACAAAATTAGCCGGGCATGGTGGCGCATTCCTGTAATCCCAGCTACTCAGGAGGCTGAGGCAGGAGAATCGCTTGAACCCGGGAGGCGGACGTTGTGGTGAGCCGAGATCGCACCATTGAACTCCAGCCTGGGCAACAAGAGTGAAACTCCATCTCAAAAAAAAAAAAAAAAAGAAGCAGAGCTGGGCACAGTGGCTCACGCCTGTAATCCCAGCACTTTGGGAGACCAAGGCAGGCAGATCACTTGAGGCCAGGATTTCAAGACCAGCCTGGCCAACATGGTAAAACCCCGACTCTACTAAAAATACATAAATTAGCTGGAAATGTTGGTGCATGCCTGTAATCCCAGCTACTCAGGAGGCTGAGGCATGAGAATCACTTGAACCTAGGAGGTGAACGTTGGAGTGAGCCAAGATTGTGCCACTGCACTCCAGTCTGGGTGACAGAGCAAGACTCTTATCTCAAAAAAAAAAAAAAAAAAAAAAAAAAAAAACGGCCAGGAGCATTGGCTCATGCCTGTAATCCCAGCACTTTGGGAGGCCGAGGCAGGCAGATCACCTGAGGTCAGGAGTTCAAGACCAGCCTGATCAACATGGTGAAACCCTGTCTCTACCAAAAATACAAAAATTAGTCGGGAGTGGTGGCAGGCGCTTGTAATCCCACCTACCACCTACTCTGGAGGCTGAGGCAGGAGAATTGCTTGAATCGGTGAGGCAGAGGTTGCAGTGAGCCAAGATCACACCACTGCACTCCAGCCTGGGCAACAGAGTAAGACTCCACCTCAAAAAAAAAAGCAGGTATCATGGCTCATGCCCGTAATCACAGCACTTTGGGAAGCTGAGGCAGGAGGACTGACTGAGCCCAAGAGTTCAAAAGACCAGCCTAGGAAACACAGCGAGACCCCATCTTAACAAAAAATTTAAACATTAGCTGGGCATGGTGGCAAGCACCTGTGGTCCCAGCTGCTTGGGAGGCTGATGTGGCAGGATTGCCTGAGCTCACGAATTTGAGGCTACAGTGAGCTATGATCATGCCACTGCATTCCAGCCTAGGTGATAGGGAAAGAACCCATCTCACACACACACAAAATGATAGAGATGACTACACACACACACAAACACACACACACACACACACAAACACACACACAAAGGGCTAGGCACAGTGGCTCACGTCTGTAATCTTGGCACTTTGGGAAGCCAAGGTGAAAGGATCACTTGAACCTCGGAGCTCGAGATCAACCTGGGCAACATGGTGAGACCATGTCTCTACCAAAAAGAAAAAAAAAAAGCTATGAGACCAGGAGTTTGAGGCTGCAGTGAGCTATAATTGTGCAACTGCACTCCAGTCTGAGCACAGAGCAAGGCTCTGTCTCAAGAAATAAAAAAAAAAAGTAAAACTGAGAATAAAATTTAAAAAGAATAAGGCAAATGTCCATTAACTAAGATTTTAGTCCCCTGAATCTGCTACCTAGTAACTCCATCCTTAGACCAGGCAAACTCACCCTCTGTAACCACTGTTGTACCTCATGTTCTAAACATTAAACAAGGAACTATTCTTCAAAATACTTTTAAAAATGTAACATCTTAAACAAATATAAGCCACTACTGTTATAATGCAGTTCACATACCAAAGTGATCCCAGTCTTCCTGTAGATTCTGAATCTCCAGCTGGTTCTTGCCCTCAGTGAAAATTGGTTTCGGGTTCTTCTCAAAGCCCCCAGACAAGATGCCACCCTGCCAGTTCCGAATATAAATTCTTCCATCAGCATCCACAATAGCTGAGGTGGAGAAATGACATGGGAGTGGGGAGTGGGAGAAAAAACAAGGGTTTAGAGGCAAGTTGGCTTTCTAAATGGACAGAAAAACCAAACAAAAACACCCATTAATGGCTTTACTAATGAAAGAACATTCAATGAACACAGGCATTCATTAGCTTTAAAATACCTTTTGAGGTCAAGGGGGAAGATCCTCCCATTTAGACTTTCAGTGGAGACTGTTTCTCTGATTATCCCTTACCCAGAAGCTTTGACTAGTCCCCACAAGCAAACCACATAACTCCCATTGTGCCAAGCGGAAGTTTAACAGAAAGGGGGATTGCAGAGCCCATTCTAGGCATGAAGACCATCAAAAGGATGTGAGAACCCTCTCCTATAGTGCTTGGAACTACGAACCCACCTAAGTCTATCGTTTACCTATGACATTTCTACAATCTATAGCATTCAAGTTAAAAAGTCAACAAGACAGTCCAAATATTCTCAATGACCTCTGTTTAGGACTAAAATTAGCTTGCAAAACAAAAACAAAAACAAAAAAATTTATTAATGGAAATTTTGGCCATCCTTTCATAAAGAGTTAATAAAGAAAAGTCAGAATTGGGTCCACCTCCCTGTGTAACATGCTCTAGAAATGAGACTCTTTCAGACAGTCTGTCCTTAGCAGAAGTTTTCCTTTTCAGAGGACAGGATATTGGCAAAGAAACAAGATTTTTTAAAAAAGTGCAAGTCCTCACTTGGTGTGCTGCTCTGCAGAGGGGTCTCCAAGGGGCGAGTCAGGAGGTAGAAGTGTTCGCAGGCATGTAGCGGGATACTAACCGGCTCCTCGTTGGACAGACCCAGCTCGTATGCCCACTACAAATGGACAGGTTGATTTGTGGGTAGGAAGAGGAACAGAAATAAAAATGAGCAAGTTCAGCCTCTTGAGATTAATTCCAAGTGGCTTATGTGTGCTCTTGCTACAGTGTCAGGTGTGGGAAGTCAGCCTGCTTTAGTTCAGTTATTTGGATGGGGAGCAATACTACATTTTTTAAGCCATAAAAATTACTTTGAGATCAAAGGAAGAGACATTTACCAGCTAGTCAAAGGAGCTCATGGGAACCAAAGGAGGTCCTTTTGATAAAATGCCTGGGCTCAACTACAAACCCCAAATAGCAATCACTAAATGAACTTCACATGGCAAAAGTATTTCTTAGTTGACTTCGGGATCATAGCATGGAAGGCAAGAGCCAATCTGCTTTAAAAGCAGCAGTGTCCTGGAAATTAGTGTCCACATTCCTGACACAATAAAATAGCCTAATATGTTATTTGCTAGGTTGTAGAATGAAATGTAACACCAAGACCCAGCGCCAAGGATTCACGTCAATGCCTGACCATTTGCTGGCCTTCCTGACCAGGATAGCACCCATCAACCCAGTGTGGAGGAAGGACAAGGTCACACATGCTTCTATTTGCAGACTAAGTATAGGTTTCTGATTTAGAATACCCCACAAGAAACAGCGTAGTTACTGGTATCTGTATAACCAATCACAATACTAATCTTACTTCTCTACACCAAAAAAATCTTGGAGACAAATGTTAAATAAGAAAATCAGTGTTGGTGCTGACCTACCTGGCCAGCACAGTTGACAAAATACTGGCATTCAATCCGTCCTTTATCTGTCTCCACTCCAGTAACTTGACCTTTTTTGACCATTACATGAAGAACAGATGTCCGGTCATAGATCTGAACACCTGTTCCAAGGTAAAGAAAGAGTTGGTGCTTCATCTGATGTTCCAGAATGAAGGCATGTGCAGCAGGTTCTCCACCCGGAAGAAACACTGACAAAGTCAAGTCAATGCTTTAATTTTTTTTTAATTTTATTTTATTTTTGAGACAGAGTCTTGCTTTGTCGCCAAGGGTGGAGTGTAGTGGTGCGATCTTGGCTCGCTCTCTGCCTCCTGGGCTCAAGCAATTCTCCTGCCTCAGCCTCTCAAGTAGCTGGGATTACAGGCATGCACCACCATGCCCGGCTAATTTTTGTATTTTTAATAGAGATGGGGTTTTACCATGTTGGTCAGGCTGGTCTTGAACTCCTGGCCTCAGGTGATCTGCCCGCCTTGGCCTCCCAAAGTGCTGGGATTACAGGCGTTGAGACACCACGCCCGGCTCAATGCTTTCATTTAAAAAAACAAAAAACCCTAGAATCACATCCTGAGACTATGTAAATGGGCCTTGCTCAAGATTGAAAATATCAAGTCAGTTTAAAAACAGACTTTGGAACACAATAATTAAATTCCTGGAATCATAAACTATGGAGCAGAGAGGAGAGGATGTAAATAGTGCGCCTTAAGTGCTAACCTGCTCATACCATGGATATGATACCCTGGACACTAGTTAAGTCTTCCCCTCATTCAGTGCAACATGGGCTCATGATTTCAGGTGTGGATTAAACTTCCAAGGTGTGTTTTCACCTTGAGCTTCTCAAGTCCTGAGGGGGAAAATATTACCTTAAGTCCAAAGGGCATTAATTGGCAGGGCACAGTGGCTCACGCCTGTAATCCCAGCATTTAGGGAGGCTGAGGCAGGTGCATCATCTGAGGTCAGGAGTTCAAGACCAGCCTGGCCAACATGGCGAAACCCCGTCTCTACTAAAAATACACAAAAAAAGTTAGCCGGGTGTAGTGGCGCATGCCTGTAGTCCCACCTACTCGGGAGGCTGAAGCAGGAGGATCACATGAACCCAGGAGGCAAAGGTTGCAGTGAGCCAAGATTGTGCCATTGGCACTCCAGCCTGGGCAAAAAGAGTGAGGCTCCGTCTCCAAAAACGGGGCATTAATTAGCACTAAAAGCATTTCTTTGGAACTTTAAAAATGTGGCCCTGAGGGAAAACACTCATTAACAGATAAATAAAATCGTAAGTGTTCAAAATGGAGGCTGAGTACCCCAAAGAGGATAATCTTTCCAAACTTGAGTTGGTGTCACTACCTACTGTGAGACACTTCCTTAGGTAATGTCTTCCCTGCTAACCTATCTTAAGAAAATGCAAAAACCTGCTCACCATTTTGGGAGGCAGCACTTGCCAGGGCAAGAGCCACGTCAGCGGAAGACACCACTGCATCCTCAGGAACATGCATGGCCCCCACCAGGTCGTGCACGTTGAGGAGATGGTGAAGCTCGGCCACTTTCTTGGGGGAGATGATCTCAGAAGGGATACCTATAACACTGCCATAGAACACAAGGAACAATGACATTCACAGGCTCTTTGGCAGAGGCCAGTGTGGTAAAGTCAGGACACGCTTCTAGACTCTTACGTACTTCAGCCCTGCGTTGATGCGCTTCAGGGAGATCAGTCGATCCTGAGTTTGGGCCAGAAAGATTGAGCCTGTCCTTGTGTAACCTGTAAGAAAAATGAGCCCAAATGAGACAGATCAGACCAAATGTAGGATGGGAGAGTGGAAAATCCACTAGATTATAGGTTAGAAGACCTGTGATGAATCCTGGGACTGCCACTCAATATCCTTGGGCAGGTAAATCAACTTCTCTGAGATTCTATGCAAAATTCTAAGAACTTCAGATACACTAAGGCTCCATGCCCTAACCAAACATTCTCAGCTCACAGTTTTGTGAGGTTGTGAGGATCAAATGAGATTCTAGGCCAGGTGTAGTGGCTCACACTTGTAATCCCAGCACTTTGGGAGGCTGAGTGGGGCGGATGATCTGAGGTCAGTAGTTTGAGACCAGCCTGGCCGGCATGGTGAAACCCCATCCCTACTAAAAATATAAAAATCAGCCAGGTGTAGTGGTGCACGCCTGTAATCCCAGCTGCCGGGGAGGCTGAGGCAGGAGAACTGCTTGAACCCAGGAGGTGGAGGTTAGAGTGGGTCAAAATTGCACCACTGCACTCTAGCCTGGGCGACAGAGCGAGACTTTGTCTTTTAGAAAAAAAAAAAAAAAAAAAAAAAAAAGACGGTTTTGGGCGGGGATTCGACCATCCCTATTCTTCCCTCCTTTTAGGCAATTTCACCCTTTCTCCTCCTAGTCTTGGGGGAGTGTAATCCTTGCCAAAGGCCACTCACAATAACATCAGCTACCAAGGGTCAGATTCTCCCTTCTCCTTCCCCACTATAGCCAAACAGTGGGCATGTGACCTAAGCTTATCCAATCAGACCCTCCTGGAATAGTCAGTCTTGAGCACGTAGGTGAATGGCTAGAGGTCACTATCTCAAGGGCAGCATCATCCAGGCCAGGCTACTCCTGTTCTGGCTGAGGGACTGCCTGCGGTGCAGTCCCCACATCCTGGCTTCCAGGCTGCCTCCAGCTGGCAGCCTCCTGCCAACTCCACAGGCCCGAAGCTCCTCCCAACAAGCTCCAAGTTGTCCAGAGTCAATTTCTGTTGTCTGTAATCAACACACCTGATATAGAACCATAATTATACTTGGGCCAATGACAATCCTCCTAAAATGCAATGACTCTTAACTCTTATGAAGAAAAAGTTGAAGTAATTTGTATCTTATTTTCAAAAGAAGTACAGTAAGGATAATTTACATATTTTCTTAATTTCTTAGTAGAGACGGGGTTTCACCGTGTTAGCCACGATGGTCTCGATCTCCTGACCTCGTGATCCACCCGCCTCGGACTCCCAAAGTGCTGGGATTACAGGCGTGAACCACCATGCCCGGCCAACCCAAGTTTTAATTACCAAAGCAGCAGGCACACCTGGCAGAGGACCAAATACAGAACTAAATATAACAATCTCGGCGACAGGCAAAGCAGTAAATGGAAGATACTTGCTTACCTGTTTGGATCCCTGTTTCTTGCTCTAACTGATGGTAGAGTTTGCTTGAGTAGTCTGCCATCTTCTGCTCAATGGTCAAGTGCCTGGCAGTGCTCAGGATGCCAGCACAGAACCTGGTAGAGCCAGCAGCCAGCCTGCAGGATGGATGCAAAATGCTATTAGGTAGATTGACGTCATCTGTGAATACGAGGTCAAGGTTTCTCATTTAATACTGTTTCTAATACCAAAAGATGGAAACAAGCTGGGCACAGTGGCTCACACTTATAATCCCAGCACTTTAGGAGGCCAAGGGAGGAGGACTGAGGACTGCTTGAGAACAGGGGTTTACGACCAGCCTGGTCAACATAGGGAGAACCCATCTCTACCAACAACAACAACAAAATTAGCCAGGCATGGTAGCACACGCCTGCAGTCCCAGCTACTTGGGAGGCTAAGGCCAGAGGAGCCCTTGAGTTCAGAAGGTAGAGGCTGCAGTGAGCTATGATCACATCTCTGCACTCTAGCTTGGGCAACAGGGTGAGAAAAATGTTCAATGACATGGGACAGATTTAAAATTTTGGATAGTTTAGGCCAGGCACAGTGGCTCATGACTGTAATCCCAGCACTTTGAGGGGCTGAGGTAGGAGGATCACTTGAGGCCAGGAATTCAAGACTGGCCTGGGCAACACAGCCAGACCGTGTCTCTACCAAAAAAATAAAAAATAAAAATAAATAAATGAATAAAAATAAAGGCCAAGTGCAGTGGCTCACGCCTGTAATCCCAGCACTTTGGTAGGCCAAGGCAGGCAGATCACTTGAGGTCAGGCATTCGAGACCAGCCTGGCCAACATGGCAAAACTCCATCTCTACTAAAAATACAAAAATTAGCCGGGCATGGTGGCAGGCGTCAGTAATCCCAGCTATTCAGAAGGCTGAGGCAGGAGGATCGCCTGAACCCAGGAGGCAGAGGTTGCAGGAGTTGAGGCTGTACCACTGCACTTAAGCCTGGGTGACAGAGCAAGACTCCGTCTTAAACAAAAAAAAAAAAAAGAAAAGAAAAGAAGATTGAGAAGGAGTCTTTTTCCTGTATACTCTTTTACATATCTATATCTATATATATATATATTTTTTTTTTTTTTTTGAGATGCGGTTTCGCTCATCACCCAGGCTGGAATGCAATGGCACAATCTCGGCTTACTGCAACCTCTGCCTCCTGGGTTCAAGCTATTCTTCTGCCTCAGCCTCCCGAGTAGCAGGGATTACAGGTGTGTGCCACCACGCCCAGCTAATTTTTTTTGTTTTGTTTTGTTTTGTTTTTTTTAGAGACGGAGTTTTGCTCGTCGCTCAGGTTGGAGTGCAATGGCACAATCTCGGCTCACCGCAACCTCCACCTCCCAGGTTCAGGCAATTCTCCTGCCTCAGCCTCCCAAGTAGCTAGAATTATAGGTGTGCACCACCATGCCTGGCTAAATTTGTATTTTTAGTAGAGATGGGGTTTTGCCATGTTGGCCAGGATGGTTTTGAATTCCTGACCTCAGATGATCTACCCGCTTCAGCCTCCCAAAGTGCTGGGATTACAGGCATGAGCCACCACACCCAGCTTCTTTTACATATTTTCAGTTTTGAATCATATAAATACATTGCCTATTCAAAAGTACATAAACTTTACATTGAAAAAAAGTTCTTTAATTTGTGGTAGCAACAGAATATAAAGAGCTACAGTAATGCTAGGGCCCAAAGACCCAGTTTTGCAAGGGACCCATATGTCAAGAAAGCAGGTAGGGGGTTCCAAGGTCATTTTCCCCAAATTATTTATCACTCAGTAAATAAACTACCATCTGTGTCAGCATGCCTGTCACTTGAGTTTACTGTATTTACTCTAATAATTATATTTTCCACATAAGATTGTCAGCTCCCTAAAGATATTTTTCTATCATCTTTGTAACTGTGTGGAGCTCCACCCCAGGTGGGAGTTCCATTAACTGAGTGGTGGCCAGCACCTACAGCTCTGGTGACGTCTCTGCTGGGATAGCACTCCTTGAGCAGCTCTGACAGTGGCTCTCGCCCTTGGGGGTACATTAGAGTCCCCCGGGAAGCTTTTGAAAATATTGATGCCTGGCCTCACCCCTAGAGATTCTGGTTTGTTCTGGGGAGAGGTCTGGGCATTGGTAAGTGTTAAAAGCTCCCCAGCTGATTCTAATGTGCAGACAGATTTAAGAACCATTAATCTATGAGAACAACAGTAAAGATGTAGAAGAGGAACAATTATAGATAAAGGGAAGTGTAAAACCATTTCACAAGCCATGGATAAGGCATCATAGTAACTATTATTTTTTTGAGACAGTCTCACTCTGTTTCCCAGGCTGGAGGGCAGTGGCACAAACTTGGCTCACTGCAATCTCCACCTCCCAGGTTCAAGCAATTCTCCTGCCTCAGTCTCCTGAGTGGCTGCGATTACAGGCTCATACCACCACGACCAGCTAATTTTTGCATTTTTAGTAGAGATGGGGTTTCGCCATGTTGGGCAGGCTGGTCTCAAACTCCTGACCTCCGGTGATCCACTCGCCTTGGCCTCCCGAAGTGCTGGGATTACAGGCGTGAGCGACCGTGCCTGGCTGGCGCAATTATTTTTAAGTGTGAGGTTTAAATAGTCTGCCTTATATCAATTCTAAGGTATTATATAATCTTGAAGCAACAAATTAAACCAAAATGAACCTCTCTAGGGTCTCCCACTTAGAAACATTTACACTGAAATTAGTTTATCACTTTCTGTGGAAATACCTGATAATTAAATTTAAAAGGATTTCAAAAAATAGGAGAAAGACTTTGACATCAAGGAAGCATTATGAGGCCAGGTGCGGTGGCCCACACCTGTAACCCCAGTACTTTGGGAGGTTGAGGTGGGCGGATCACTTGAGCCCAGGAGTTTGAGGCCAGCCTGGACAACATGGTGAAATCACATCTCTACCAAAAATACAAAAAATTAGCCAGGCGTGGTAATGCATGCCTGTGGTCCCAGCTACTCAGGAGGCTGCGGTGGGAGGATAACTTGAGCCCAGGAGGCAGAGGTTGTAGTGAGCTGAGACTGAACCACTGCACTCCAGCCTGAGTGACAGTGTGAGACCCCGTTTCAAAAACATTAACAAAAACAAAACCCACTTTTGCTCTTAAAAGTATCCACTGCTGGCCGGGCGCAGTGGCTCATGACTGTAATCCCAGCACTTTGGGAGGCTGAGGTGGGTGGATCAGCTGAGGTCAGGAGTTCAAGACCTGCCTGGCCAACATGGTGAAACCCCATCTATACTAAAAATACAAAAATTAGCCAGGTGTGGTGGCACACACCTATTAATCCCAGCTACTTGGGAGCCTGGGGCAGGAGAATCACTGGAATACGGGAGGCACAGGTTGCAGTGGGCCGAGATCACGTCACCGCACTCCAGCCTGGGCGACAGAGCAAGACTCTGTCTCAAAAAAAGAAAAAAAAAAAAACTATCCACTGCATAAAATAGAAATCCATGAGTCTAAACTGGTGTGTGTGTGTGTGTATACAGATATATAACTGAGTAAATAAATGGGGGAGAAGGAAATCTCTTCCTGACAGCAATATGCCAACTATAATAAATGCAGAAGGATGATCAAAAAATCACCATTTGTCAACCATCATGGTGGTGGCTGACTCAGGCAACAGTTGTCAATGGATGCTAAGCCCGGTAGGTGGAGGTCTGATATGAACAAGATATTGGCATAATCTCAGAATCCATCTCTCCTCATAGGGCACTGGCCCGTTACAAGGGGAGAAAACAGGGTCTCTGTGCTAGAGATGCTTGGAAGACACCAATGTAACTGGGTGAGCAGGGTTATCACCACCAGAAGTGAGACAGGACAGCCATACACCTCCTGATGTGGTGCACTGCTGAGAGTCCAGCCTAATTTCTGTGGTCTTACTGCCAAAAATGTATGACCTGGTTATGATGATGGATGCACAACTCTGTGAACAGAATTCAGCACTTAACAAGGATGAGTGGCATGGTATGCAAATTGTATCTCAATACAGTGATGTTTATAAAAGTCTCTAACCCAAGTCTGATCATAAGACAACAGCCTAGGCCAGGTGTGGTGGCTCACGCCTGTAATCCCAGTATTTTGGGAGGCCAAGGTGGGTGGATCACCTGAAGTCAGGAGTCCAAGACCAGCCTGGCTAACATGGTGAAATCCTGTCTCTACAAAAAAAATAGAAATTAGCCAGGCATGGTGGTGGGCACCTATAATCCCAGCTACTCGGGAGGCTGAAGCAGGAGAATCGCTTGAACCCAGGAGGCGGAGGTTGCAGTGAGCGGAAATTGCACCACTGCACTCCAGCCTGGGTGAGAGAGCGAGACTCCATCTAAAAAAAAAAAAAAAAAAAGAAAAAGAAAGAAAAGAAAAGAAAACAGCCTAGGCAACACAGGGAGATCCCATCTCTACAGAAAAATACAAACATCAAGACGTGGTGATGCGTGTCAGTAGTCCCAGCTACTTGGGAGGCTATGGCAGAAGGACTGCTTGAACCCACGAGGTCAAGCCTACAGTCAGCTGTGATAGTGTGACTGCACTCCAGCTTGGGTGACAGAGCAAGACCTCATCTTTAAAAAAAAAAAAAAAAAAAGGGAAGAAGAAAACATTAGCTAAACACAGGTTGAGAATTATCAGAGTGAAAGGCCTGTATTTTTTTTTCTTTTTTTTTGAGACAGTCTTGCTCTGTCACCCAGGCTAGAGTGCAGTGGCATGATCTCCACTCACTGCCACCTCCGCCTCATGGATTCAAGCGATTCTCCTGCCTCAGCCTGCCGAGTAGCTGGGATTACAGGTGAACACCACCACGCCCAGCTAATTTTTGTATTTTTAGTAGAGACGGTTTCACCATGTTGGCCAGCCTGGTCTCGAAATCCTGACCTGAGGTGATCTGCCCACCTCAGCCTCCCAGAGTGCTGGGATTACAAGCGTGAGCCACCATGCCTGGCCAATATTGTTGTATGAATCTAACATTACTTGTATAGTGGTATAATATTAATTAATGATGGATTATAAGAATCCATTTTGTAATCTCTGTAACTATTACAAATTAATATAAAGGGACTTAGCTTACAAGCAAATAGAGCAGAAAATACTTGACCTAAAAGAAGGCGAGCACAGAGAAACTAAGCCTATAGAGCATATTTCTCTTGGGGAATGAGAACAACATTAAGAACCTAGCAATTAAACGAACACATGCAGTTGTCTACTTTCCTGAAGTGCAATCCACATTATTTACAAACACAAATTTTTGTCAAAGTCTAAAATGTTGCTGGGTACAGTGGATCACGCCTGTAGTCCCAGCACTTTGGGAGGCCAAGGTGGGAGGACTGCTTGAGGCCAGGAATTCAAGCTCAGCCTGGGTAAGAAAGCAAGATCCTGCCTACCAAAACACCACCACCAAAAAAAAAAAAGGAAAAGGAAATTTGCCAACTCTCTAAAAACCAGAGAACATGAGCCTTATTAATCATCATTACACAAAATTCAGGAGATTCCACCTTGCTTCTTCTCATGCTACTTAGCAACATTTAGATTAGCTACTGGTGGGGCAGTATCTCTGAAAGGAGAGGGAATCTTATATGATTACTGCAGCACAGCCATGAGCCAAATGCAGTCTGATCCTTACCTGCCCTGCTCCAAAAGGACAATATCCTTCCACCCCATTTTGGAGAGGTGATAGGCCACCGATGTGCCCATGATTCCACCTCCACAGATGACCACCTGTGCCTGGGTGGGCAGGGCCATGGAACGCGCCTCGGCAGCTGACGCGCTGTTGCTTGCAGAGGACCAGTTCTGCCATCCTGGGCTGGCTCTTTGTCTTCCAACAATCGACAGCAACCGGTAGAACATCACGTCTCTCACCAACTAGATCTCAGGAATTCAAACTAGACAGAGAAACCAAACATATTTCATGCCATTCAACTCAGTGCATGGGATTAATGAGAAAGGGATTTGACAAAGAACAACAGTCATTCATTCAGCAAATATTTGAGGGTGGCTGGGCGCAGTGCCTCACACCTGTAATCCCAGCACTCTGGGAGGCCGAGTCAGGCAGATCATGACGTCAGGAGATCGAGACACAGTGAAATCCCGTCTCTACTAAAAATACAAAAAATTAGGCCGGAGGCCGGGCGCGGTGGCTCACGCTTGTAATCCCAGCACTTTGGGAGGCTGAGGCGGGTGGATCACGAGGTCAGGAAATCGAGACCACGGCGAAACCCCGTCTGTACTAAAAATACAAAAAGTTAGCCGGGCATGGTGGCGGGCGCCTGTAGTTCCAGCTACTCGGAGAGGCTGAGGCAGGAGAATGGCGTGAACCCGGGAGGCGGAGCTAGCAGTGAGCCGGGATCGTGCCACTGCATTCCAGCCTGGGTGACAGAGCGAGACCCTGTCTCAAAAAAAAAAAAAAAAAAAAAAAAAAAAAAAAAAAAAAAATTAGGCCGGGCGCGGTGGCTCACACCTGTAATCCCAAAACTTTGGGAGGCCGCAGTGAGTGGATCACAAGGTCACGGATTCAAGATCAGCCTGACCAACATGGTGAAACCCTGTCTCTACTAAAAACACAAAAATTAGCTGGGCATGGTGGCAGGTGCCTGTAATCCCAGCTACTCAGGAGGCTGAGGCAGGAGAATTGTTTGAACCCGGGAGGCGGAGGTTGCAGTGAACAGAGATCGCATCACTGCACTCCAGCCTGGGCGACAGAGCGAGACTCCATCTCAAAAAACAAAACAAAAAAAAAAACAAAACAAAAAATAAAAAACAAATATTTGAGCACCAATCGACATACAAATAAATATACAAATAAAACAAGTAAATAAAGCTAATGTGATAGAGTAACTAGAGGCATATTTAAAATAGGATGGCCAGAAATAGCCTCCAAGGAAGTGACATTTGGAAACAGGCCTGAAGGATAAGAAACTAGCTATACATTTGGCAGACACTGAGACGAGCATGTGCAAAAGCCCTGAGGTAAGACAGACCAAGAACAAAAAGGAGGCCAGCATGTACACAACACGGGGAGTGTAGGGAGATGATCTAAGACAATGCTGGAGAGGCAGGCGGAAGCCAGTTACACACAGCCCTTGGGTGCCATCAGCAGGAGCTGGAATTTTATTCAAAGTACAAAGGAAAATCACTAATGCAGGGGAATCACTAGCAGGGGAATGAGATGATCTGGGATGTTTTTCTTTTCTTTGCTTTTTTTGGCGGTGGCGGGTGGGGGCGGATGTTTTCCAAAGGTCAGTCTGGCTCCATGGTGGAGAGCGGATGGTAGAATTCTAAGAAAAACAGAGTCGACTTCCTAGGTTCAAGCGATCCTCCCATCTTGGTCTCCCAAAGTGTTGAGATTACAGGCATGAACCACTGCCCTTGGCCAAGGCAGGGTTTTAACAAACTTAATCTATCAGCAAAACAGATGACTGTTCAAGTTTCAAGAAACTGAAGAAGAAAGCACCTACTGGCTGTCCATGCAGTCATGTGTACAGGAGGATGAGGACTTTGAGATGAGAGGCAGTAGACAAGGGGGCCTCAGGGCAGCTCACTGCTAGTCATCTCCTTACCACCTCCAATGCCAGCCACAGGACCCACAGACGCTCCACAGTCAGCCAAAATTGTCAAGGCCAAGGTATCTATGTCCATCCATCAGAGAGGACTCTCAGAATTGCAACAAATGCAAGCACAGACTGTGTCCAGGCAGACATCCCATCCAACTGGAAACAAACTGTCTTGGCCACCTTGTGGTTGCCACCATGCCTCTCATCCCTGGACCCGGTTAAGCACCATCTCAAGACAGAAGCTTCTCTACCGGCTAGTCTTTCCATAATCTCATCTCCACGTGACCAATTTATTTCCCGTGGCCCAAGCTCTCTTTGCTTTCCTCTCCTTCAAGCCCCTCTACGGCACCCTCTAGAATACCTTTCCCAAAGGTAAACACCCACCCCCTTGCTGACATTCTCTCTACCCTCTGTCCCAGTGGCAACACAGCTCTCCTGGGGAACTGCCACTGCCAAATGGCCAGCCCCGTCCCATTGACCTCACTGTCAACCTCCTGGCTTCTGACCCATGACCACTTGGTTATACTTGAAAACTGTCCTGCTCCTTCGTGGCTTAGGCTAGCACATGTTAGGCCACAGGTAGAGACCTCTGTCTGTATTCAGGTTCGGAGCCCAGCTGTTCCTCTCTCAACCTTCAACTTCACCTCCTTTCTTCCCTCATTCTAAGCAGATAACCTGTCTCATCTCATTCCCTGAAACCCTTCCTATAGACCCACTTGCATCTGCAACCATCTCTTCCTTCCTTCTTTTATCCACTAGAAAGTTAATCTCCCCCAAGTGCCCTAGATCCTACTTCCTCCTCTCTTCTCTTGACCCTAGCTCCATCAACTGCTCTCTCTTTCATGTACCTGCAATGTTTCCCTCCCTTTTTGCTCCTTTTCCTCAGCAATTTTTTTTTTTTTTTTTTTTTGAGACAGAGTCTCGCTCTGTCGCCCAGTTGGGAGTGCAGCGGTGTGATCTCAGCTCACTGAAACCTCTGCATTCCAGGTTCAAGCAATTCTCCTGCCTCGGCCTCCTGAGCAGCTGGCACTACAGGCAGGCACCACCACACCCAGCTACTTTTTGTATTTTTAGTAGAGACAGGGTTTCACCATGTTGATTAGGCTGGTCTCGAACTCCTGACCTCAGGTGATCCACTGGCCTTGGCCTCCCAAAGTGCTGGGATTACAGGCGTGAGCCACCATACCCACCTTGATGACTTTCTGATGCCCTCAGGAAAAAGGCAAAACTCTTTTCATATCAAGTGCAAGATCCTTCACAGTCTGGTTCTTATCTGTGGTCTCATTTCTCCTCTCCTCACACTCTGATCAAGCCAGACTGAACAACCTGTAATTCCTCAAACATAACAGGTGAGGCGTGAATGTTTTATTCGGCTCCAGGTTCTGTACATGCTGTTCCCTCCTGGCATGGTTCCTGCCATCCCTCCCCCAAATACAGGTAATCTCCTCAGGTCACAGCCTCTTTGACATCTTATTTATTTTTTTTGAGATGGAGTCTCGCTCTGTTGCCCAGGCTGGAGTGCAGTGGTGCGATCTCGGCTCACTGCAAGCTCTGCCTCCTGGGTTCATGCCATTCTCCTGCCTCAGCCTCCTGAGTAGCTGGGACTACAGGCGCCTGCCACCATGACTGGCTAATTTTTTTTTTTTTAATTTTTAGTACAGACGGGGTTTTACCACGTTAGCCAGGATGGTCTCGATCTCCCGACCTCGTGATCCGTCTGCCTTGGCCTCCCAAAGTGCTGGGATTACAGGTGTGAGCCACCGTGGCCAGCCCACTCTTTGACATCTTATCTGACACTCTCCCCCTTCTTCTCCAACACTTGGTTAGGTGGCTCTTCTATGTTCTCCTATAACACACTACACTTCTCCCAGCACAGCACTTACCACACTGCACAATGGTCTGTTTGCCAATCAGAGAAGCAACACGCCAGCCATAGCAGGGAATCCAGGCTTTGGGGGAGGACAGGTCTGGGTTTGAAAATATCCCCACCTCTCACTAGCTGTATGACTTTCAGCAAGTTACTAAATCTCTAGGCTTTGAGCTCCTCATCTGTAACACGGGCTAGGAACAACTACCTCACATGGTTGCTGCAAAGACTAAATCAGACAAGGCAGGAAGAACATGGTACAAGCACCTAAGAAGCACTCAGTAAGTGGTAGTTATTTTTTATTATTTTTTGAGACGAGGTCTGTCACGCAGGCTGGTGTACAGCGGCATGATCATGGCTTACTGCAGTCTCAACCACTCAGACTCAAGCGATCCTCCCACCTCAGCCTCCAGAGTAGCTGGGACCACAGGTGTGCACCATCACACTCAGCTAATTTTAAAATTATGAATATTTGTAGAGGCGAGGTCTTACTGCGTTGCCCAGGATGGTCTGGAATTCCTGACCTCAAGTGATCTGCCCACCTTGGCCTCCCAAAGTGCTGGAATTACAGGCTGAGCCACCACACCTGGCCTATTATTTCCCTATTATAATGGATCTAAGAGCAGAAACCTTATAAATTGCTCAATTTTCCCAGCGTTCAGCATAGGTACCTAGGAAATATATGTTGATGCATGAAAGAGAAAAGAGAACAAAGAAGATGGGGGAAAAAGTCAAAGGTAGGCCCCCAGATTTAAGGAGATATTTAAATACCTGAGATAATTATTTTTATTTTTATTTATTGTGAGACTCTATCGCCCAGGCTGAACTGCAGTGGCGTGATCTCAGCTCACTGCAACCTCTGCCTCCCAGGTTCAAGTGCTTCTCCTGCCTCAGCCTCCCGAGTAGCTGAGATTACAGGCGCACGCCACCGTGCCTGACTAATTTTTTGTATTTTTAGTAGAGATGGAGTTTCACCATGTTGGCCAGGCTGGTCTCGAACTCCTGACCTCAGGTGATCCACCCACCTTGGCCTCCCAAAGTGCTGGGATTACAGGCATGAGCCACTGTGACCGACCAAGAATTATTTTTAAAGCTAATATTTTTTTTTTTTTTTTTTTTGAGACGGAGTCTCGCTCTGTCGCCCAGGCTGGAGTGCAGTGGCGCAATCTCGGCTCACTGCAAGCTCCGCCTCCCAGGTTCACACCATTCTCCTGCCTCAGCCTCTCCGAGTAGCTGGGACTACAGGCGCCCACCACGACGCCCGGCTAATTTTTTGTATTTTTAGTAGAGACGGGGTTTCACCGTTGTCTCACCGTGGTCTCGATCTCCTGACCTCGTGATTCGCCCGCCTCGGCCTCCCAAAGTGCTGGGATTACAAGCTTGAGCCACCGCGCCCGGCCGCTAATATTTTTATAAGTAGTTACAATGCACCAGATACTGCCTATGTACAGAACTAATTTAATCCTCAAAACCTTATGAGGCAGATACTAGCATTTCTATTCTACACTTGAGGAAACAGGCACAGATAAGTGGAAGTGACTCACCCAAGGTCCTACCAAACTGTTGAGTAGCAGAACCCTGCCAATTTGGCATTAGTGGCCTGCTATTTAATCATGACTCCACGCTACCTTTCAAATAAAAGCAGATGGTAAAGAAAGAACAGCTGTGAGGACTGAACCATCAGGCATATTCCCCTAACAGAAAAAGGGAATTGCAAAAGTGGCAGAACAAACACAGTAACAGATGAGTTTAAAGGTGGAATTAAAAAAAACTTTAGGCTGGGCGTGGTGTCTCACTCCTGTAATCTCAGCACTTTGGGAGGCCGAGGTGGGTAGATCATTTGAGGTCGGAAGTTGGGGACCAGCCTGGCAAACATGGTGAAACCTCGTCTCTGCCAAAAATACAAAAAATTAGCTGGGTGTGGTGGCACGAACCTGTGGTCCCAGGTATTCATGGTGCGGCCACCATTGCATCTTGGTCCTCACTATCCAGTTCCTGTTTGTTGGATTCAATACTGTCTCACCACACAGGCCAATCTTGTGTTTTATTAATTAAAAAAAAATTTTTTTTTGTAAAGATGGGCTCACTATGTTGCCCAGGCTGGTCCCGAGCTCCTGAGGTAGGAGGATCACTTGAGCCTGGGAGACAGGCTGCAGTAAGCCGAGATTATGCTACTGCACTCCTGCCTGGGTGACAGAGTGAGACTCTGTCTTAAACAAAACAAAACAAAAAAAGGCCAAGTGCAGTGGCTCACACCTGTAATCCTTGCGCTTTGGGAGGCCAAGGTGGGTGGATCACTTGAGGTCAGGGGTTTGAGACCAGCCTCATCAGCATGGTGAAACCCCGTCTCTACTAAAAACAGAAAAATTAGCCAGGTGTCGTGGCTTGCACCTGTAGTCCCAGCTACTCAGGAGGCTGAGACAGGAGAATTGCTTCAGCCAGGGAGATGGAGGGTGCAGTGGGCAGAGTCGCGCCACTGCCTGGGCGACACAGTTAAGACTCTATCTCAAAAAAGCCCAGGGAGCTTGGCGCCAAAAAAGAGATTTCTGACTGTGTTCATTATGACCTTCAAAAGAGTGAGTGAGTGGTGAGGGCATGAGGGCAGAGGAAAAGAAGGGCTTAAGACAACGAAGGAAAGAAAGGCACCAGAGTCTAGTGCCTTTGCTGCCAAACCTAAGCCTATAGGATTGGCAGCAAAACCAAAGCAAAGCTTGATAGCAAAGGACGTAAAGCCAGGGGAGAAGAAACTGAAGACGTCAAAGACAGAAATGAAGCACATCATCTGGTTTAAAACAAATGATATATTTTTTACAGTTCTGGAAAAAGCATATAATATTCTCTGCTAAGAATAACTTCTGTTAAACAACCATAAGACTGCGGCTGGCTCTACTCAGATGTGCTTATTCCAACAAGACCAAGGTGCTAGTTCTAACTTCGAGTTGTCCCTCTGTATGGCTTCAGCGTTGCGCACAGTGGACTGCCGGTCACAAGGAAGACTGGATGAGCATGGGTGGGTTCACACAACATTTCCCACACTTGCCTCAGCAAAAGAACCACCTGGGACACTTGTTTAAAAACGACAGATTCCCAGGGTCCACCTCTGCAGATTCTGATCCTGCCACTCCAGGGAGCTGTATTTTTCAACAAGTACACCATGTGATCACGCGAGTTTAAGAAATTAACACAAGTTGGCCGGCCGCGGTGGCTCACGCCTGTAATCTCAGCACTTTGGGAGGCTGAGGCGGGCGAATCACGAGGTCAGGAGTTCGAGACCAGCCTGGCCAACATCGTGAAACTCTGTCTCTACTAAAAATACAAAAATTAGCCAGGTGTGGTGGCGCGCACCTGTATTCCCAGCTACTTGGGAGGCTGAGGCAAGAGAATTGCTTGAACCCCGGAGGCAGAGGTTGCAGTGAGCCGAGATCGCGCCACTGCACTCCCGCCTGGGCGACAGAGTGAGACTCCGTCTCGAAAAAAACAAAAAAAAAAAAAAAAGAAAAAAGAAATTAACACAAGTCCCTACCACTGGAAAAGCATATCCGTCGGGCTGGCTCCTCCTCCACCACCAGCCCCCATCCCCGTACATCACGTTTACATGCATGCGGAAAATGGGCTTGGAGATTCTTGATTCAAATCCGAGGTATCACACATCGGCCCCCAAAGGTCAACCATTAAGAAAGAAGCTCACTGCCCTGTCCCAGACTTTTCTAGGTAACTTCTTCCTCCGGACTCTGCAGCAGTCTTACTAGTTCTAAAAGCACAAGCGGACCGCACGTCTCAACGCGGGAAAACAGTTCCACCTGCAGGGATGGAGGACCGGGCTAGACAAGCTGGAGTTGGCTCTGCGCCGCAGGGGTGTGCAAGCCTGAGAGGGGGAAGCCCGAGGTCACCCCGGCCGCCCTGGCATCGGGGCTGAGGTGCAGGCGCCTAGAGGACCGGTGCGCAGGCCCAGGGGTAGCGGAGGACACAAGCCAAGGCACGAGAGGACAACCTTACGGGTACGAGTACTGGCGCCTGGACGCGCCTTCGCGAGAGGCCAGGCGGAACCGACTGGAAGCGTAGGCTAGCGGGGACCACCCCCGGGCGAAACCAAAGGAGAAAGAGGGGAACCCAGGGGTCCCGGGGCGCTTAGGCCCGCGCGGACGGGGAGGCCAGAGTCGCCCCGCAGCTATCTCCTTACCTCACCGGCCCCCACGGGCTCCCCGCTCAGCTACAGCCCGGCGGGAGCAACGCAGCAGCCACAACGGTCGCCGGGGGTCGCCGCGGGCCGGAAAGCGGGATTCGGGGATGGGAAAGGGGCGGGGCGAAGCGAGCAAAAAGTTCCGGGGAAGCTGAGACCGCGACCTTCCGCGCTTTACGGCCCCCGGGCAAGGGTACGGCCCGCGCGTGACCTCAGCCGCGCACGAGCGCGCCGTGACGCTCTCGCGGAGTCCCGCCCCTGCCTCGTGGGCTTGTTTGGGTCTCGCGAGGCACCGACCCCGGGGCCTCTTTCCCAGTCTCAGAGGCGAGCTGTGGAAGCCTTGACTGTTAGGGCCGTTTTAGAACCCGGGCCTCGGACCGGCGGGGTTTCTGCACGTGGAACCGGAACGTCTGAGATGATCGCAGGCCCTGTGGAGTGTGGGGAGCGCCGGAGTTCTTTCTTCCCTCGAGGCCTGTGCCAGGGCTTACTCCAAAGCCAGTGGGTCCCCAGTCCTAAGCCACAAGCAGTCCCGGGGGAAAACGCTTCTCACCGCCGTGGGAGCGCGGATCTTGGAAGTGGCTCTGGGCTTTCTTCAGCGAGGCTCTCACAGAGCAGATCGGAAATCCATTCTGCTGGCCCGCCCCACCTCGGAGGACGGACTAACGGACCTGAGTTCCCGGCCGTATCTTACTCCTCTCAGCTTCTCAGCTTGGCTCAGCTCAGAGGAAGAGGAATCACTCAAGTCTCAGAGAAGTCTCCACTCACCCCTTCCTCACCGTCACATCAGCCTTTTCTTTCCTTCTAGAACTCATCACTGTCTCAAGGATATAAGTTTGATGACTGTCTTTTCCACTGGTGTAACACGGTCTCTGTCGACAGAACCTTAGTCTTATGCACAGCTTTATTCTCAGCACCCAGAACAGTGCCTGGCACCGCATCCACTAAGTATTATGTGGATAAGGGTCTCATGGTGCAGCCACCATTGCATCTGGGGCAACACTATCCAGTTCCCGTTTGTTGGATTCAATACTGTCTCACCACACAAACCAATCTTGTGTTTTATTAATTTTTTAAATAATTTTTTTGTATAGATAGGCTCACTATGTTGCCCAGGCTGGGCCTCAACTCCTGGCCTCAAGTGATCCTTCCATCTCAGCCTCCCAAAGTCCTGGGATTACAGGCGTGAGCCACTGTGCCTGCGCCAATCTTGTGTTTTATTGCTGGCCACCTGTAGCCAGCCACTGTGCAGGATGATGGGATCCAGCAGTGTACAAGAAAGAGGCGGTTTCTGCTCTTAAAGAGTGGCAGTCAAGTTCCAGGGCCCCTCTGTCACAAGGCCAGGCCACAGCCTACATAGTTTATACCCCATTTACTGGCCAGTCAACTCACACGAAGACAGCCCAGATGAGGTCTGCCAGACAGTGGACTGAAACTGTGCCATAGGCTCCTGTGCTAGATAAATATTTTCATATTTTAGCTAGGATTGAATGCTTGGGGACACCTACCTGTCTAAAAAAAGAGAAAATGGCTGACCGATTTGAGACATTCTCTGGGAAGTCTTTCCTGATGCCCAGATGTGGCAATTTCATGAAAAATATCATAAGTTTTCCTCATGAACCATTAGGTTCAAGCCATTTCCAGGCACATGAATTTGGGAGAAACCTGGTTGTCTGCAGGAGATGGTGGATGAAATGAAGTGAAATACTTAATGTGTTGATTTCACTCTGTTTACATGCAGTAAGTAGCAAACAAATAGTATAGATCTGTCCCTGATTTCCTTCTCCATCACCATGATCGGCCTCCACTCCAAAATGCTAAGTCTGGCTGGGTGCGGTGGCTCACGCTTGTAATGCCAGCACTTTGGGAGGCCAAGGCAGCTGGATCACCTGAGGTCAGAAGTTCGGGACCAGCCTGATCAATATGGTGAAACCCCATCTCTACTAAAAATACAAAAATTAGCTGGGCATGGTGGTACACGCCTGTAATCCCAGCTACTTGGGAGGCTGAGACAGGAGAACTGCTTGACCCCAGGAGGCGGAGGTTGCAGTGAGCCAAGATTGTGTCACTGCACTCTAGCCTAGGCTACAGAGTGAGATTGTCTCAAAAAAAAAAAGGAAATAAGTCCTAAGGCCCCTTTCATTGTCAATGATGGCTCTTGTCCTTAGTAGGTTCTTATAACCACTGATGCACTATTTTTTCTAGGGGGTTGAGTGTTTTTATTTTATTATTATTTTTTAGATGGAGTCTCACTCTGTCGCCCAGGCTGGAGTGCAATGGCGTGGTCTCGGTTCACTGCAACCTCCACCTCCCAGGTTCAGGCAATTCTCCTACCTCAGCCTCCCCAGTAGCTGGGACTACAGGCGTGTGCCACCATGCTGGGCTAATTTTTTTTTTTTTTTTTTGAGACGGAGTCTCGCTCTGTCGCCCAGGCTGGAGTGTAGCGGCATGATCTCGGCTCACTGCAAGCTCTGCCTCCTGGGTTCACGCCATTCTCCTGCCTCTGCCTCCCGAGTAGCTGGGACTACAGGCGCCCGCCACCACGCCTGGCTAATTTTTTGTATTTTTAGTAGAGACAGGGTTTCACTGTGTTAACCAGGATGGTCTCGATCTCCTGACTTCGTGATCCTCCTGCCTCGGCCTCCCAAAGTGCTGGGATTACAGGCGTGAGCCACCGCGCCCAGCCTCACGCTGGGCTAATTTTTGTATTTTTATTAGAGACAGGGTTTCACTATGTTGGCCAGGCTGGTATCAAACTCCTGACCTCGTGATCCGCCCACCTAGGCCTCCCAAAGTGCTGGAATTACAGGTGTGAGCCACCGCGCCCAGCCTATTTTTATTTTTTGAGATTAGTTCTCACTCTGTCACCCAGGCTGGAGCACAGTGGTGCAATCACGGCTCACTGCAGTCTTAACTTCCTGGGCTCTAGCGATTCTCCCACCTCAGCCTCCCGAATAGCTGAGACCTCAGGCGTGTGCCACCATCCCCGGCTAACTTTTGTATTTTTTGGTAGAGGAGGGGTTTCACTATGTTGCTGAGGCTGGCATTAAACTCCTGACCTCAAGAGATCCACCTGCCTTGGCCTCCCAATGTGCTGGGATTAGAGGCATGAGCCACCACGTCCTGCCCTAAACAGACGTTTTAGTTATGCTTGTCAAGTCCTCTTGAGAAATTTTCATCTGCAGTGACTTGGTAAATATATTTGCTACCACACAGGATAAACAGTGTACAGACAAACATTTGACATACCTATGTTACCACAGTGTAAGAATGAATTTGGATCTGAGGTCGCTAAGATGCAGGCGTTTATCTTACCTCCCTGCAGCACCAGCATGGCTGTGGGGAAGGCCTCCCTCCTCCCTCTAAAGTTCTTGTCGCCATCAGTAGACTGGACATCTGCCTACAACCGACTTCACAGAAAGGACCTGACACCTGGCGTGCTTCTCGTGTGCTTGTGAGCCTATGTTTGTGTGGAAAGTAGGGATGTTCTCATTCACACCATGGGAAGAGAAGAATGTTGCGAGTAGCAATCAGTACTTTTCTTTTCTTTTTTTTTTTTTTTTTGTGAGACGGAGTCTCGCTTTGTCGCCCAGGCTGGAGTGCAGTGGCGCGATCTTAGCTCACTGCAAGCTCTGCCTCCTGGGTTCAGCCATTCTTTTGCCTCAGCCTCCCGAGTAGCTGGGACTACAGGCACCCGCCACCATGCCCGGCTAATTTTTTGTATTTTTAGTAGAGATGGGGTTTCACCATGTTAGCCAGGATGGTCTCGATCTCCTGACATTGTGATCCTCCCACCTCGGCCTCCCAAAGTGCTGGGATTACAGGTGTGAGCCACCGCGCCCGGCCACAATCAGTACTTTTACGACACCAACTTCCATCCAAAAGTCACAGTGCATTTCTGCAGTAAATCAGCTGTGATGGACTTAGACCTGTGCTGGTGCTATTTCATAGAGTCCACATAAGACAGAATAATAGTAAAACCAGCTGCCTTGCCAGGCACTGTGCCAAATGCCCTAACTGTGTTATCTCATTAAAACATCCCTGAAACTGGACACGAGAAAATTCCTGCTTCACCAATGAGGAAAGTGAGGCTTAGAAAAGTATATTCTCAAGTTGCAGAAAATAAAAATTAGGACTCCCATCCAAGTCTTTAATGCATGAAATAGTGACCTATTCAAGTAAGAGCGAAGTAATGGAGAGACCGGTACATTTGGATCACTGGGGAAATCTGAAACAACATCCACTGAGTAAAGTGAGAGCAACAGGGCTGGAGGACAGACTCAGTGTTTCTAAAGAATTTTCCCCAGGGCTGGGTGTGATGACTCATACCTGTAATCCCAGCACTCTGGGAGGCTGAGGCGAGAGGATAACCCAAAGCCAAGAGTTTGAGACCAGCCTGGGCAACATAGTGAGACCCCACGTCTACAAAATAAAAAAAGAATAGGGTCAGGCGCTGTGGCTCACGCCTGTAATCCCAGCACTTTGGGAGGCTGAGGCGGGCGGATCATGAGGTCAGGAGATCGAGACTGTCCTGGCTAACATGGTGAAACCCCATCTCTACTAAAAATACAAAAAATTAGCCAGACATGGTGGCGGGTGCCTGTAGTCCCAGCTACTTGGGAGGCTGAGGCAGGAGAATGGCGTGAACCCGGGAGGCGGAGCTTGCAGTGAGCCAAAATCGTGCCGCTGCACTCCAGCCTGGGCGACAGAGCAAGACTCCATGTCAAAAAAAAAAAAAAAAAAAAAGAATAAGTCAGTATAGTGGTGCACATCTGTAGTCCCAGCTACTCAGGAGGCTGAGGCAGGAGGATTACTTGAACCTAGTAATTAGAAGTTACAGTGAGCTATGATTACACCACTGTGCTCCAGCCTGGGTGACAGAGCAACACTGTGTCTCTAAAAATAAATTTTTTTTTTTTGAGACAGGGTCTTTGCTCTGTTGCCCAGGCTGGAGTGCAGTGGCACGATCTTTGCCCACTGCAACTTCCACCTCCCAGGCTTAAGCAATTCTCATATCTCAGCCTCCCAAATAGCAGGGAGTACAGGTGTGTGCCACCTAGCCCAGGTAATTTTTGTATTTTAGTAGAGATGGGGCTTTGCCATGTTGGCTAGGCTGGTCTCCAAATCCTGGCCTCATGTGAACCACCCACTTCAGCCTCCCAAAATACTGGGATTACAGGTGTGAACCACTGTACCTGGCTAAATTTAAGTTTTCAAAAAAGAATTCTCCAGGAATTTCTCTTTTTTTTTTTTTTTTTTTTGAGAGGAAGTCTCACTCTGTTGCCCAAGCTGGAGTGCAGTGGTGTGATCTCAGCTCACTGCAACCTCTGCCTCCCTGGTTCAAGCGATTCTCCTGCCTCAGCCTCCTGAGCAGCTGGGACTACAGGCACATGCCACCATGCCCAGCTAATTTTTGTATTTTTATATTTTTAGTAGAGAAGGGGTTTCACCATGTTGGCCAGGCTGGTCTCAATCTCTTGATCCGCCACGCCCAGTAGGAACTTCTCTTTTTTTTTTTTTGAGACGGAGTCTCACTGTGTTGCCAGGCTAGACTGCTGTGGCGTGATCTCGGCTCACTGCAACCTCCAACTCCCTGGTTCAAGGGATTCTCCTGCCTCTGCCTCCTGAGTAGCTGGGACTACAGGCATGTGCCACCACACCCGGCTAAATTTTGTATTTTTAGTAGAGATGGGGTTTCACTATGTTGGCCAGGATGGTCTCGATCTCCTGACCTCGTGATCCGCTTGCCTCGGCCTCCCAGAGTGTTGGGATTACAGGCATGAACCACCACGCCCGGCCTGGAACTTCTCTTTTTTTTTTTTTTTTTTTTTGAGATGGGGTCTCGCTCAGTAGCCCAGGCTGGAGTGCAGTGGCACCATCTCGGCTCACTGCAAGCTCCATCTCCCGGGTTCACGCCATTCTCCTGCCTCAGCCTCCCGAGTAGCTGGGACTACAGGCGCCCACCACTATGCCCAGCTAATTTTTTTGTATTTTTAGTAGAGATGGGGTTTCACCGTGTTAGCCAGGATGGTCTCGATCTCCTGACCTCATGATCCGCCCGCCTCAGCCTCCCAAAGTGCTGGGATTACAGGCGTGAGCCACAGCGCCTGGCCCAGGAACTTCTCTTATATCTAGAAGCCACCGGATGTTAACTAAGAGTCCTGGGGAGAAATGGTAGTCATTTAAAGCTTTTTTAAGAGGGAAGACTTGCACTGGGTCTTAATGAAAATACATAGGACAAAATTTTTCCTTCTGTATCAGTTCACGTAATCTTTCTGGCAATCTCATGAAGTAAATTTTTAGCAGATAGAGTAGACACAGACGTAACATGACTTTTCCAAGATCACACACCTAGGAGGAAGGACCAGAAATGGAGCTGTTCCCATGTTGAATATCTGAATCCAATGATCTTTGCACTATGCCATAGGACAGGTGGCAAGGAGGGCATCTGAGACTGGATGATGTAATGGCTGGACACAGAGACAGAAAAGAGCAGGCAGTGTATCAGGAAGGAATACAGCTAGCTATGGTACATTGGATGTTGTTTTCAATTCCTCATTCCCTATTGCCATATGACCTTGCAGTGCATGAAATGGGGGAAGTAGGATTCCTGTCCCACTGATGTTGGTTGGCTTCAATCAAACTTACTATTATTATTATTTTGAGATGGAGTCTTGCTCTGTCCCTAGGCTGGAGTGCAGTGGCGCAATCTCGGCTCACTGCAAACTCTGCCTCCCGGGTTCAAGCAATTCTTCTGCCTCAGCCTCCCGATTAGCTGGTACTACAGGAGCACGCCACCACACCCAGCTAATTTTTGTATATATAAATTTTTTTAGTTGAGACAGGGTTTCACCATGTTGGCCAGGATGGCCTCAATCTCTTGACCTTGTGATCCGCCTGCCTCGGCCTCCCAACGTGCTGGGATTACAGGCATGAGCCATTGCACCTGGCCAACCAAACTTATTTTTTTAAGGTGGGTAGAAGCCATAGTGTGCAGATCTGGAGACTGGCCTTAAGAGGTGTTGAGCATGTCATCAGCCCTCGTCACAAGTTTATGCCCTGAGAAGCTGTTGAATCATGGAAGGTGAAAGGCACTTGAAACAGACCTGAACTCAGCCTGAAGCCAAGCCTGCTGACCCTCAGCCTGAAACAAAGCTGTCCAAGCCTGCTGACCCTCAGCCTGAAACAAAGCTGTCCAAGCCTGCTGACCCTCAGTTTGAAACACAGCTGTCCAGCCAGACCATAGTCACCTGCAGTCTCATGAGCATGGCACTGAAAGCTCTGTTGTAAGGCACTGAGTTTTGGGCTGGTTTACTAGGTAGCCTTTTTTGCAGCTGAAATAAAGGCTCTCTGATAGTGCAATTATATAAGAATGGTGAAATCAGGGCCCGCGCCTTCTTAAGGAAATCTTCACTCACTGCAGTCTTGCAAGTCAATGGTTTTATTCTGCTTATCCAACTAATTCTGGAACAGCTACATCTGGGAATCCTGTAGGCTCACGTCTACAACAGTGTCTTCGTCCTGTCTTCTAAATCAGCCCCTTCTATTCCAGTTCCAGGAATGGTCAACCACACCAGAAACCTGGGACTCACCTGGTCTCCCCACTCGCCTCTCCCTCCACCTCCCGCTCATCACCCAGCCTCAAAGGGTCTGTCTCCTCAGTGCCTCTCCTCTGTTCAGACCTGTCCCCACCAGTGCTGCTGTGGTTGAGAGGGTTGTCAGCCCTGACTTCGAGGACAATCTTTTTTTTTTTGAGACACAGTCTCAGTCTGTTGCCCAGGCTGGAGTGCAGTGGTGCGATCTTGGCTCACTGCAACCTCCACCTCCCGGGTTGAAGTGATTCTCCTACCTCAGCCTCCTGAGTAGCTGAGATTACAGGCATGCACCACCACGCTCGGCTAATTTTTATATGTTTAGTAGAGACTGGGTTTCACCATATTGGTCAGGCTGGTCTCGAACTCCAAACCTTGTGATCCACCCGCCTTGGCCTCCCAAGTGCTGGGATTACAGGCGTGAGCCACTGCGCCCAGCCTGAGAACAATCTCTTACTGATTTTCCTGTTTCTCATGTCATCCTGTCCTCCTTCTGCAGAGCTGTCTTTGTACAACACGGGAGGTCACTTTACTCACTGCCTTGAAACCCTTGAGGGACTCCCCTTTGTCATGAGCCAAAGCTCCAAGTCCTTAGCCTGGCCAGCCAGGGTCTCCAGGTTATGGCCGGCCGCACTGCCCCAGGGCTCCAGCCCACGCTGCGTGTGATGCGGGGCCTGCAGCCGGGTGTGTGCTCCCCATCACAGCTGGATCTCACCTCACATCTTGCTCTCCAGTCACACTGAGAGGTTTCTCACTCCCATCTTTTGCTTACTAAAATGCCTCCTGGCAGCCATCCCCTGTGCTTGTGGAAAGTCTCGAATTGAGGATCACATGAACCCCCCTCCCCCAAGTCATCCTGACAGAGCCCTCCTGTCTTTCAAAACCCCAGCCCAAGACCACCACCATACCACAGCGGAGCCTTTCTTTCCAAAAGAATGCCCCCTTCTGGGGTCCCCACACGCCCATTTCTGATATGTCTTTATTTGGTTCTCTGCCCTGCTGGTTCTATAAATGCCTCTGAGAAGGACTTGAAACTCCCAACACCTCGCATTGTGCCTGGCATTTAACAGATGATTAAATGAATGGGGAAAAGTGGAGAGCAAAATCTTTAAAATGTCCTTTAAAATGTAAAGATTTTAGGCCAGGCACTGTGGCTCACACCTGTAATCCCAACCCTTTGGGAGGCCGAGGCCGGTGGATCACCTGAGGTCAGGAGTTTGAGACCAGCCTGGCCTACATGACAAACCCTTTCTCTACCAGAAATACAAAAATTAGCCAGGTGTGGTGGTACATGCCTGTAGACCCAGCTACTCGGGAGGCTGAGGCAGGAGAATCACTTAAGCCCAGGAGGCAGAGATTGCAGTGCGCCAAGATCGCACCACTGCACTCCAGCCTGGGCAACACAGTGAGACTCCACTTCAAAAAAAAAAAAAGTAAGAATTTTTAACGTTTTGAAATGTTTAGGCTGGGTGTGGTGGCTCACGCCTGTAAGCCCAGCACTTTGGGACACCAAGGCAGGTAGACCACCTGAGATCAGGAGTTCGAGACCAGCCTGGCCAATATGGTGAAACCTCGTCTCTACTAAAAATACAAAAATTAGTCGGGCATGGTGGTGGGTGCCTGTAATCTCAGCTGCTCGGGAGGCTGAGGCAGGAGAATCGCTTGAACCTGGGAGGCGGAGGTTACAGTGAGCCAAGATCCCGCTACTGCACTCCAGCCTGGGCAACAGAGTGAGACTCCATCTCAAAAAAAAAAAAAAATTAAATGATTGTTTGCCAACTTTACAATGGGACGATGTAGTTGCTCCATATCATGCGATTCCTTTACTGCCTTAGTCCACATTCCCGCACCAGTAGGCGGCGCTGTAGCGCATGATTTGAGCCTCCTGGGTTCACACAGGCCCTCTTGCGGAGAGTCCTGTGCTGGCACCCATTAGCAACCGAGTAAGGCTACGCAAGTCTCCCTCCCAAGGCTGATCACCTAGCGTGGCCCCAGTGGCACAGGGGGACAGAGATTGAGGCTCCTTTGGTGCAGCCTCGAGAAGAGCGACGTGCCCTTTTCCTTCATTGCCTCTTCTTGGTGTATGACCTTGGGAGGTTACCTTTCCTAGGCCTATTATGTCCTCCTGAGAAACAGAACCAATAGGAGATGTAAAATGTGGATGTAATTAGGAGATGTAATTAGTCTCTCTATATATAGAGAGGAATTATATAAGGAATTGACTCACGTGATTGTGCAGACCGGCAAGTCTGAAATTTGCAGGGCAGGCTGGAAACTCAGGGAAGAGTTGATGTTGCTGTTCGTCTTGAGTTGAAGGCAGTCTGGAAGCCCAAATCCTTCTTCCTGGAGGAACTTTAGTCTTTTCTCTTAAGGTCTTCAACTGATTGGGTGAGGCCCACCCATATTATGGAAGGCTTTACTGCTTTACTCAAAGTCTACTGACTTAAATGTTAATCACATCCAAAAAGTATCTTCACAATAATATCTAGGCTGATGTTTGCCAAACATCTGGGCACCAAAGCCTAGCGAAGTTGACACATAAAATTAGCCAGCACAGCATCCACTTACTTGCTTGTAAAATGGGCAGTGACACACCTTTTTTTGAGACTCAGTTAATGCACATAAAATACGTGGCCTGTTGTAAAAATCTTCCCATACATGACAACTGCTTTTTTCCTTCTTTTTTTTTCTTTGAGATGAAGTCTCCCTCTTGTCGCCCAGGCTGGAGTGCAATGGTGTGATCTCGGCTTATTGCAACCAGCGCCTCCTGGGTTGAAGCGGTACTCCTGCCTCAGCCTCCTGAGTAGCTGGGATTACAGGTGCCTGCCACCATGCGTAGTTGATTTTTTTTATTTTTAGTAGAGACGGAGTTTCACTATGTTGGCCAGGCTGATCTTGAACTCCCAATCTCAGGTGATCCACCCATCTTGGCCTCCCAAAGTGCTGGGATTACAGGTGTGAGCCACTGCGCCCAGCCTACTTTTAAAATTAGTCTTGCAGAACGAGCTGCATGGCCTAGCCCCTTGGATTTCCAGGCTGTGGCAGATGACTGGAGATGAGTAAAATGAAATGACCCAAGGAGGCCCAGAGACATTCAGCTCGAGATGCAAATAACCCAGGCCCAGGTGTGTTGGTCAGTTGCTTGTGATGAACGCTGGGCTGGAGTCCACAAGTGCCACTGGCACTGACGTCTTCTAACCGAGCTCCTTGTATCTGTTTACTAACTGTGTGGGCTTAGTGTAGACTTCCTCTAGGATGCAGCCTGGGAGTTGGTGCAATGGTCTGATTGCAGGGAGCTATCTTTGCATGCCCAGGACACGCTCCTGTGTGCACATCCTATGTGAGCAGCTCTCCTCCTGGCCCCTGGGGATATTGGCTAGCATGGGCCCTATGCTTTCCAGCATCTTCTGGGCCCTGCATGTAGCTCGAAGTTTGTGCTTCATTTCCTCCTCAGACTGGCTGGCCCACTCTGCTGCTGTGCTCCAGAACCTCTCCACTGTGTGACCAGTTTGAACACCCAACCTCTGCACCTATCGTCTGGGTTAGAACCTTTCAGCAGCCTCACAGGAAAGCTTTGTGCCCAGTCTTCCCCAGCCCATCTGCACAGGGACCAACTGCTGCCAGCCTTGCAGAGCAAAGGTGGCCAGGATGGTTGGCCACAGAAAAGGGTGCAGACATGGGGAAGGCTGGCTAGAGTCTCATCCAGAGAGGAGAGCCCATACTTGTGACCCATTCCACATTCACCTTTACCAGGCAGCTTCTTTTTTTTTTTTAAACAGGGTCTCACTTTATCTCCCAGGCTGGAGTGCAGTGACACAATCACAGCTCACTGCAGCCTCGACCCCTGGGCTGGAGCAACCCTCCTGTTGACAGCTATTGTGAGGCCTCGGTTCTTGTCTTCTTGGTTTAAAAGAATTTAAACGAGACACACTGCAAAAGAAGTGCAGCATAGAGTCACTTATTGTAAAGAAAAAAGAGTATTTTGAAAGTTAAGTATAGGCTGGGTGCGGTGGCTCACGCCTGTAATCCCAGCACTTTGGGAGGCCGAGGCAGGCAGATCACAAGGTCAGGAGTTCGAGACCAGCCTGGCCAATATGGTGAAATGCCGTCTCTGCTAAAAATACAAAAATTAGCCGGGCATGGTGGCAAGCGCCTGTAGTCCCAGCTACTTGGGAGGCTGAGGCAGGAGTATCGCTTGAACACAGGAGGCAGAGGTTGCAGTCAGCCAAGATCGCGCCACTGCACTCCAGTCTGGCCAACAGAGAGAGACTCCATCTCAAAAAAAAAAAAAGTTAAGTACAGAATAGACAGTGCCCTGAGATAAAGCATTCGTTAGGATGAGACAGCAAAGACTGGCGCTAGGGAGGCTCCCTTTCTGGAAGTCTTTCATGATTATCATAAGGGAGTGGGAAGAGGCGTTACTAGTAGGCATGGTCTGGATGGTCTTCTTGGTGCACATGTGCAGTAGTTGTACATGCTTGATTATACATCGCATGTCTCTGTAGCATCTTTTTTTTTTTTTTTTGAGACGGAGTCTCACTCTGTCGCCCGGGCTGGAGTACAGTAGTGCGATCTCAGCTCACTGCAACCTCCACTTCCCAAGTTCAAGCAATTCTCCTGCCTCAGCTTCCCGAATAGCTGGGATTACAAGCATGTGCCACTACCCCTGGCTAATTTTTGTACTTTTAGCAGAGACAGGGTTTCACCATATTGGCCAGGCTGGTCTCAAACTCCAACCTCAAGTGGCCTGCCCTCCTTGGCCTCCCAAAGTGCTGGGATTACAGGTGTGAGCCACAGCACCTGGCATCTTTAGCATCTTAAATCTCCACCCAGGGGTGTTTTTTTTTTTTTTTTTTTTGGGACGGAGTCTTGCTCTGTCGCCCAGGCTGGAGTGCAGTGGCGCGATCTTGGCTCACTCTAAGCTCCGCCTCCCAGGTTCACGCCATTCTCCTGCCTCAGCTTCCTGATAGCTGGGACTACAGGCGCCCGCCACCACGCCCGGCTAATTTTTTGTATTTTTAGATGGGGTTTCCCCGTGTTAGCCAGGATGGTCTTGATCTCCTGACCTCGTGATCCGCCTGCCTCGGCCTCCCAAAGTGTTGGGATTACAGGCGTGAGCCACTGCGCCCAGCCTATTTTTTACTATTAAAATGAGCAATGTGTTGGTTTGAGGACAGGTAAAATCAAAATGTGAATGCTCTCTACAGGGGCAATCGCCTACTGAAGATAGCTTTGCTTGAAGGAGCTCGATTACAATGCGAATGCTGAGGCTTATTGTGTTGATTGTACAGTCACCACGTTTGCTGCGTTTGCAGGACATGGTCATTTCCTTAAGTACCTATCCTGCCTCACGCCCACCCCAGCCTCTTGAGTAGCTGACACTACAGGTGTGCAACACCACACCTGGCTAATTTCTTTTTTCTTTTTTTTAGACAGTCTCGCTCTTTTGCCCAGGCTGGAGTGCAGTGGTGCAATCTTGGCTCACTGCAACCTCTGCCTCCCGGGTTCATGTGATTCTCCTGCCTCAGCCCCCGGAGTAGCTGGGATTACAGGCATGCACCACCATGCCCAGGTAATTTTTGTATTTTTAGTAGAGACAGGGTTTCATCATGTTGGCCAGGCTGGTCTCGAACTCTTGACCTCAGGTGATCCACTGGCCTCGGCCTCCCAAAGTGTTGGGATTACAGGCGTGAGCCACTGCGCCTGGCTCCTTTTCATTTCTTGTAGAGACAAGGTCTCACTATGTTGCTCAGGCTGGTCTCGAACTCCCGGCTTCAAGCCATCCTCCCAAAGTGCTAGGATTACAGGCATGAGTCACTGCACCCAGCCACTACCTGGCAGCTTTTAAGCCAAAGCTTAGTGGAATTATGGGAGGGAGAAATCCTAGTGTCAGCAAGTGAGGAGGACTCGGGCAAGGAAAAGCAGACCTGGCTCTCCTCTCCAGGTCCACTTAGTGCCAGAGCTCTGGGCCTCACAACACACTGCTTGTTCCAGGCTCCACTTTTTCTTCTCAAAATGCTTTATAAATGCCTGGTCCCCATCCTCTTTGGAGTAAGGGTTAACACTATTATTCAGGTAATAAAATAAGGCACAGACTCTCTTCATATGACCTGGTACAACACCTCATCCCAGATGTGAAATCCTCTTTGCCTAGCCAGGCCATGCTTTCCTCCTCCAGGCAGGCTTCCAGATCTCCAGCTGCAGCTACTCAACCAGTCAGGAGCCAAGAGAACAAGAGAGGCAGACAAGGTGCAGCCTGCAGCCTTCTGCAACCTCCAGCCCCAGAACCCCTCAGCACCAGGTTATAAATGAAAGAGGTTTAATTGACTCACAGTTCCACGTGGCTGGGGAGGCCTCAGGAAACTTACAATCATGGTGGAAGCGGAAGCAGGCACATCTTACATGGTGGCAGGCAAAAGACGGTAAGAGCAAGAGCAAGGAAAACTGCTTTATAAAACCATCAGATCTTGTGAGAACTCACTCATATCACAAGAACAGCATGGGGGAAACTGCCCCCATGATCCAATGATTTCCCTTCCTTTCCTTACAGGTCCCTCCCTCGACACCTGGGGATTACAATTAGAGATGAGATTTGGATGGGGACACAGAGAGAAACCATGACAGGGGCTCTCCAGAGAAGCAGCCCAGCCTTGGGCAACTTAGTTCTCCCATCTGACCATCCAACCTAACAAGGCTGCTGACTCGCGTAGGACCAGCTTAGTATTTTTCTTAAAGGCACTACCTTTTTGTGACTAATTTTTAGAATTTATTTTTAATGGTGGCGCACGCCTGTAGTCCCAACTACTTAGGAGGCTGAGGCAGAAGAATCTCTTCAACCCGGGAAGCGGAGGTTGCAGTGAGCCAAAATCAAGCCACTGCACTCTAGCCTGGGCGACAGAGCGAGACTTCGTCTCAAAAAAAAAAAAAAAAAAGAAAATTCTTGCTTTTCATCCCCTCCTTCCCCTTGGGGTTTGGTTTTAGGCTGTCTGATAATAGCCTATGATCACAATGCTTATGTAAAACCACTCTGGCTTTATCTGCTGATTGATCAGTGCTAACAGCCCTATAGGCTGTAGGTTTTCTGTTTCATATCTGACAGTGGTCACTTCTCAGAATATTCTTTTCCTATCAACATGTAATTAAAGCCTTTTACTGTTGCTCTTGTGAACACTTTTGGACACTGACAGTTACACCGATATGTAATTGAGCAAACTTTGCTTTGCCGTTATTTTGAAGTTGCCTGTACTCACCAGATGATGGAGAAGCTCCGACCTCAGGGTTGTGGGAGTGTTTTTAATTGTTTCCTGCGTTTCTTACCAGGCATTGCCAAGTGACCAGACTTAACCTTCTCAGGAAGACTCCAATGCTTTCCCCTCTCTTACCCCACCCCCTCATTAAGGCATAGCAGATCCTCAAGTTGACCTTTCATACTACTGACTCTCACGTCAGTCTGCCCATTGGTCGGTTTATGCTTAGTGACTTGTTCTTCAGTTAGGAGACTTGATGTATGCTTGTTTGTTTTTTTGAGACAGAGTCTCACTCAGTCACCCAAGCTGAGTGCAGTGGTGCAATCACAGTCACTGCAGTCTTGACCTGCTGGCTCAAGCGATCTTCCCACCTCAGCCTCCTGAGTAGCTGGGACTACAGGCGTGCACCACCACATCCAGATAAATTTTTTTAAGAGATGGGGGTCTCACTATGTTGCCCAGGCAGGTCTCAAACTCCTGGCCTCAAGTTATCCTCCCACCTCAGCCTCTGTTTTTTCCCTGTGAGTTGCAATTATAGCTGAGTGAAACAAACTGTAACCGAATGAAAGCAATGACAACGGACTCTTCCCTAGGAAGCTGCTGATTAGAGAGGACCAAACGGACAGACATCTTGGCAACCTGTAACCAGCAACTTCTGGGAAGTTACTGATGGAGACTCTTTGAAGTTCAACCAAAGTTGGGATCCACCTGGCTGGGCACGGTGGCTCACTTGAGGTTAGGAGTTTGAGACCAGCCTGGCCAACACGGTCAAACTCTGTCTCTACTAAAAACACAAAAATTAGCTGGGCATGGTGGTGCGTGCCTGTAATCCCAGCTACTTGGGAGGCCGAGGCAGGAGAATAGCTTGAACCCAGGAGGCGGAGGTTGCAGTGAGCTGAGATTGCGTCACTGCACTCCACCCCGGGTGACTCTTGTCTCAAAAAAAAAAAAAAAAAAAAAAAAGGTTGGGATCCACCTACAAATTATTTTAGTTTCCTTCTCTGTGGCAGAGTGAGAGCAACAGAAAACTCTCCACTGTTAGCTGTTAGCGGACCCCTCTCAGTGTTCTCTGCCGCTTGGAGGAGTGACCCATATACTTGTGTCCAGTGAGTGCTGCACCATGTTGGCCCTTAAGAAAGCACTTCGCTTCAGTGCTGTCCAGGACTTCCCACTTTCTTTTACAAGAACAGTGATTACATCAGTGGCCCCTGTTAGGGGACTGCTGTAATGTGTTTTAAAAATTAGGTGCCAAGAATATGTACAAGAATGTTCACAGCAGCATTACTCTTAAGAGCCAAGGTGGAAACAATGCAAACATCTTTTTTTTTTTGAGACAGGATCTCGCTCTGTCGCCCAGGCTGGAGTACAGTGGCGTGATCTCAGCTCACTGCAACCTCCACCTCCTGGGTTCACGCCATTCTCCTGCCTCAGCCTCCCAAGTAGCTCGGACTACAGGCGCCCACCACCACACCCAGCTAATTTTTGTATTTTTAGTAGAGACAGTTTCACCATGTTGGCCAGGCTGGTCTCAAACTCCTGACCTCAGCTGATCCACGCACCTCAGCCTCCCAAAGTGCTGGGACTACAGGTGTGAGCCACCGCACCTGGCCTGAAACAATGCAAACATCTATCAACTAATGAATGGATAAAAAAAAGTACATCCACACAATGGACTACTACTCTACAATGAAAAGGAGTACATTTCTGATACATGCCACAACCTCAATGAACCTTGAAAACATTATGTGAAAGAATCCAGTCACAAAAGGTGATGTATTATGTGATTCCATTTATTGGAAGTGTCCAGAATAGACAAATCCATAAAGACAGAAAGTTTCATGGGTACAAAAGGAGTTGGGGTGAATGGGGGGTACATTTTAATTTTTTTGAGCTGGAGTCTCACTCTGTTGTCCAGGCTGGAGTGCAGTGGTGCAATCTTGGCTCACTGCAACTTTCACCTCCTGGGTCAAGTGATGCTCCTGCCTTAGCCTCCTAAGTAACTGCGATTATAGGTGTGCACCACCACACCCAGCTAATTTTTGTAATTTTATTAGAGACAGGGTTTCGCTATATTGGCCAGCATGGTCTCGAACTCCTGACCTCAAGTGACCAGTCTGCCTCAGCCTCCCAAAGTGCTGCGATTACAGGCATGAGCCACCACACCCGGCCAGGGGGTATACTTTAAATGGCTGAATTGAATGAAATGTGTTATATCTCAATAAAGCTGTTTTTTAAAAAAGTTAGATGCCAGGTTTTTTTTTTTTTTTTTTGAGATGGAGTCTTGCTCTGTCACCCAGGCTGGAGTGCAGTGGTGCAATCTCGGCTCACTGTAACCTTCGCTTCCCGGGTTCAAGTGATTCTCCTGCCTCAGCCTCCTGAGTAGCTGGGATTACAGGCATGCACCACCACACCCAGCTAATTTTTTTTGCATTTTTAGTAGGGACGGGGTTTCAGTGTTAGCCAGGATGGTCTCGATCTCCTGACCTCGTGATCCACCCGCCTTGGCCTCCCAAGGTGCTGGGATTACAGGCATGAGCCACCACGCCCGGCCAGATGCCAGGTTTCTGACCCCATGGTGGCAGGCAATGACCCTGTTCTGTGAGCATCCGGGATCATTTTTGGTATGGCAGGTGCCCAGGATTTTTGTGTAGAGCCTTCATACCTGTCACTGATGGAGGCTCTCTGAAGTTCAAACCAAAGTTGGGATCCGCCTACAAACTGTTTTACAGTTTTCCTTCTTCTCCAAGGTGGAGTGAAAGCAAAGGAACGCTGCTGGACATGGTGAGACCTGGAGGACTTTGTATGGGATAACCTTCGGTTCCCTGATTTTTTGACATGAATCTAATGCTCTGCACCTTGCTCCATCTTCTTGACAGTGACATTCATAAAGGCCAGAAGGCGGTGTTTTTGTTTCTGTTGTTGTCTGTATTCTGTTCCACTAGTCCATCTATCCATCCTTGTACCAATACTTCACTGTCTTCACATTACAGTAACTTTTTAGTCTTGGTTCCTGGTAGAATAAGTCGGAGGTTTGTTGTTCTTCAAGATCACCTTGGATATTCTAGGTCCTTTACATTTCCATATAACATTTTAGAAACAGCTTGCCATTTTTCCACCCACAAAAACCATGCTGGGATTTGGTTGAGATGACTTTGACACCACACATCAGTTTGGGAAGAACCAACAACTTTATAATACTGAGTCTTCCAATGCATATACATAGTATATCCCTCCATTTAGTTACATTTTGTTAGACTTATTTCTAAGTATTTGATGCTTTTTGATGCTATCATAAATTATATTATTTTGGCAATTTCATTTTCTATTTGTAGCTGTTAGGTATAAATACAGTTTGTTTTTCTGTGTTCACCTGATACTCAGTGACCTTGCTAAACTAACTTATTAATTCTAATGGTTTATATATATAAAAATTTACTGTATATTCCATCAAGTTGTCTGGAAATAATACAAGTTTTATTTCTTCCTTTCCAATCTATGCTTTGTTTTTTGAGACAGGTCTCATTTTGTCACTCAGGCTGGAGTGCAGTGTCAGATCTCTGCTCACCACAACCTCCACCTCTTGGGCTCAAGCGATCCTCCTGCCTCAGCCTCCTGAGTAGCGGGAACTACAGGAGTATGCCACCAAACCCGGCTAATTTTCGTATCTCTTTTGGTACAGACAGGCTTTCACCATGTTGCCCAGGTTGGGCTCAAGCAATCTGCCTGCCTAGGCCTCCCAAAGTGCAAGGATTATAGGCATGAGCCGCCATGCCCAGCCAAAAAAAAAAAATTATTTTTTAAAGCTTTTCTCAAGTGGTTTTTGTTGTTGTTGTTGTTGTTTGTTTTAGACAGGGCCTCACTCTGTCACCCAGACTGGAGTGCAGCAGCATGATCACAGATCACCCCAGGCTCAGGTGATCCTCTTACCTGAGTCTCCCACGTAGCTTGGACTATAGGGATGCACCACCACACCTGGCTAATTTTTGTATTTTTGGTAGACATGAGGTTTCACCATTTCGCCCAGGCTGTGAAGTTTTTTTTAAAATTATTGATTAAGACAAGCTTTCACTGTCACCCAGGCTGGAGGGCAGTGCGATCACGGAACACTGTAGCCTCAACCTCCAGCGATCCTCCCACCTCAGCTTCCTGAGTAGCTGGGACTACAGGCGCAAACCACCACGCCCAATTAAAAAAGTTTTTTTTTGTAGAGATTGGGGGGTGGGTCTTGCTATGTTGCCTAGGCTGGTGTTTCATTTAAAAAAATCCAATCTGACTTTTATCTGAGGTATTAGTCTGTTCTTGCATTGCTATAAGTAACTACCTGAAACTGGGTAATTTATGAAGAAAAGAGGTTTAATTGACTCACAGTTCTGTAGGCTGTACAGGATGCGTGGCTGGGGAAGCCTCAGGAAATTTACAATCATGGGGGAAGGTGAAAGGGAAGCAGGGAAATCTTCCATGGCACAGCAGGAGATAGAGAAGGGAGAAGAGTTACATGCTTTTAAACAACCACATTTTGTGAGAACTCACTATCACGAGGACAGCAAGAGGGAAGTCCGCTCTCATGATCCAATCACCTCCCCCCTGGCCCATCCTCCAATAATGGGAAATACAATTCGACATGAGATTTGGGTGGAGATACAGAGTCAAACCATATAAAGGCGTTTAGACCATTTACAATACAATTGTTGACATGGTTTGGTCTATGTCTTTCTGATGGATTGACTCCTTTATATTATTAAGTGTACATCTTTATTAATGTTTTCTGGTCTTAAAGTCTACTTTGTCTGATATAATATAGCTACATCAACTGATATCTTTATTATTTTTTTAATTGAAACAGGGTCTCACTGTTGCCCAGGCTGGAGTGCAGTGGCGTGATCTCAGCTGACTGCAACTTCCGCCTCCTGGGTTCAAGCGACTCTCCTGCCTCAGCCTCCTGAGTAGTTGGGATTATAGGCACGAAGCACGACACCCGGCTAATTTTTGTATTTTTAGTAGAGATGGGGTTTCACCATGTTGGCCAGGCTGGTCTTCAATTCCTGACCTCAAGTTATCCGCCTGCCTTGGCCTCCCAAAGTGCTGGGATTAGAGGCATGAGCCACTACACCCAGCCTCACTAGTTTTATTATCCACTGACATGACTTGCTTGAGAAGATTTGGCATGAGCCACCACACCCAGCCGCACAAGTTTTACTATCCACTGACGCGACTTGCTTGAGAAATCCCGTAGTATTCCCCAGGTTCCCTCCTTTTGAGAGTTCTTGAAAACTGTCTACTCAGCTCATTGCAACCTCCACCTCCCAGGCTCAAGCGATTCTCCTTCTTCAGCCTCCTGAGCTGGGATTACAGGCACATGCCACCATGCCCGGCTAATTTTTGTATTTTTAGTAGAGATGGGGTTTCTCCATGTTGGCCAGGTTGGTCTTGCACTCCTAACCTCAAGTGATCCACCCGCCTTGGCCTCCCAAAGTGTTGGAATTACTGGTTTCTTCCTTTTTTTTTTTTTGAGACAGGGTTTCACTCTGCTGCCCAGGCTGGAGTGCAGTGATGCGATCTCAGCTCACTGCAACCTCCGCCTCCTGGGTTCTAGCGATTCTCGTGCCTCAGCCTCTAGAGTAGCTGGGTAATTTTTTTACTCAGCACTGTGACTCTGCAAAATTCTGCTCTGCTTTAGAGAGGTCTAAGCTTAGTGTTTCAGGTTCGCATCTTGTACATTCAGATTTCACCAGATGGCTTGAGACCTAGCCATCTATTCGAGGCCATTCAAGCCTCCAAATTTTGTCACTCCAGCTGGTGAGACTATAAAAACATAAAAAACCTGGATCCTCACCCTCTGGCCAGAGTTGGCAAATGCAAGTGGCTGCAGGCTGTCAGATCTCCTCTCTACAATCCAGACCCTTTAGTTACTGTTGCCTCTGCAACTCACTTAAACCAAAACCTCACCTCTGGCTTTCATTTTCCTTTGTAAATCTGCATCTTAAGGACTTCACAGGCCAGGCGAGGCGGCTCACGCCTGTAATCTCAGCACTTTGGGAGGCCGAGGAGGGAGGATCACCTGAGGTCAGGAGTTCAAGACCAGCCTGGCCAACATGGCAAAACCTCGTCTCTACTAAAAATATAAAAATTACCCAGGAATGGTGGCAGGTGCCTGTAATCCCAGTTACTCGAGAGGCTGAGGCACGAGAATCGCTAGAACCCAGGAGGCAGAGGTTGCAGTGAGCTGAGATCGCATCACTGCACTCCAGCCTGGGCGACAGAGTGAAACCCTGTCTCAAAAAGAAACCAGTAATTCCAGCACTTTGGGAGGCCAAGGCGGGTGGATCACTTGAGGTTAGGAGTTCAAGACCAACCTGGCCAACACGGAGAAAACCCATCTCTACTAAAAATACAAAAATTAGCCGGGCATGGTGGCATGTGCCTGTAATCCCAGCTCAGGAGGCCGAAGAAGGAGAATCGCTTGAGCCTGGGAGGCAGAGGTTGCAATGAGCTGAGATTGCACCACTGTATTTCAGCCTGGGTGACAAAGTGAGACTGTCCTAAAAAAAAAAAAAAAAAAAAGAAAAAAAGAAAAAAAGAAAAACATCTGGGAAAGTGTTAGACCCAGTCTCTGGTTCTGTCCCCAACTCTCTGGGGCCCCTCGGGTGAGTCTTTTACCTTCTCTGGGCCTCAGATCCACCCGCCTACTTATTATACCCAGTTCTGAGGCTACAGAGTGAACAGAAAAGAAAACCACTGCTGTCCTTACAGAACTTAAGCCTAACTGTTCCATCTATAAAATGGGGATACTACAACCTCCCGGAGAATAAGTGAGCCAGAGAGCTCGCCCTTTGGGAGGTGGCAGTGGCAGACAGGAAACGCCCATGGAAACACAATGTCAGAGGTCAGCCCAACCTTTCACCTGGGCCTGTGTGCCCTGCAGTGAAACTTGAACAGACCTTCACTGCTGTCACCTATTGCTACCTGGGGCTGTTGGGTGCAGCTCAGTTCTATGGCCTGATCCTGGTTGCTCTCTGGAGAAATCCCTGCTATTCGGCCCACCCTAAGGGGTCTCCCAGCCAAATGGGTCAAGGAGCAGTCCCTGGCTCCAAGACCCAGGCAGGAGAAAGGCATACTCCTGCCAGGGCCCTAGAGTATGACAGCCAAGCCCTAGCCTAGTCCTCAGAAGAGCTGCCTGTGCTCCAGCCTCTACCTCCTCGTTTGAGCCAGCTTCCTCCTAGTCTGCTGCCCCCGTTGCCCCTCTCCTCCTGGCTTTTCTCTTCCACATTGTCCAAGTGTCTCCCCAAGTACAGGGTGTTTCAGAAGACACTGTTGTGCTGTGGGTTGTTGTGGGCAAGTGAGGTAGGGATTTAGGGCCGAGGCCGAGAGCTCCCAGGGAAGGCCTGTCTGGGGACTTTGCAGCATCCTGGGTTGAGGATTTTCCTATCTTCTCCCGAAACCTGATGGAAGCTGGGGTTTTAGTTTGGTCATTCAGGTCCCCAAGCTAATCTGGCCAGTGAGAGGGACAGTGCCTGGTGGGGCAGGCATTCCTGGGCACTGCTGATCAGCTGCCTGAGAAGGGCTTCCCCTCTCTGCACCTCACTTTTTCATCAAGTGAGAGTTGGATGTCTAAGGTTCTCCTCATTTTGGCTAAAACTCTTTAATTCCTAGCCCCTTTTGAGGACAAATGCCAAATGCCTCTGAGGATTACGTTGGCCAAGGATTTTTTACCCGAAACATCTTCAGACATAAAATGTAAGGGTGGGGGCGATACATTCAGACTACTAAGGCGTCAGCTGGGCAGCTGTCTCCATCACTGCCAGGGCCTTTGGGGCTGTGGCGTCCACTTATGGGGCAGAGTGGAACTGGGGTAGGTGAGCCAAAATCTCCCTTGTAGGGTGCACTGGTGACGAGGAGCCTGAACCATGGACTCCACCTTCCTAAGCTTAGATCAAAGCAGGCAGCCTCTCCAAGACACTCACGGACAGGCTCCCCACATGCAGAGACTGATGGCTGCCTTGGGCTCCCTAGACAGAGCAAGATCTGCAGTGACGACTCACAAGGACCCCAAGTCCCTCCTTCTACTTCCTCCTCTACTCTTCACCTTCTCCCGGTCTCTCCTCTATGTCCGGGCCCACAGCCTCCTAGGTGACAACTGCCTATGATGGGCGTGAGTTTTGAGAACAAACCCTGAGTCCCAAGTAACTGCCTTCTCTCACAGCACATCTCATTCCTCAAATTGTAGTATGGATATTACCACTTCAAGAAACCCCTGCTACCATGCAAATTCCTGAAGCCATTCCTTTTTAACATGCAGATGCAAAATTAACTTTGCCGAGAGCGGAAGGAGCAGAAGGCTCAGGGAGGAGGTCTGGTAAAGGCTACTGACCCAGGGACTGGGCTGCTGGAATGTAAGGGAGAGGACTGACAAGGGGGTGATGGGGAAGGGTGGCCAATGAAGACCAGGCGCCTCTCAGGACCAGTCATCCACGTGTCAGATCTGTACACAGAGCTGCCAGGTTCTGCTCTCCCCAGGACAGAGCCTCATGACGTGGGCTTAAACATATCAGTAGAATGAATGATTCTGGACACGCTGGCTCAAGAGTCAGAAAACCCCAGATGTGACTTCCAGCTCTGCCACTAGCTTACAGAAACCAAGGGGATCAAGGTCCCTAGTCCTCTAGAAGTCCTTGAGTCTTACTCTGCTGGACCCAACTGGTCAAGAACTGAAGACCTGATTAGCCAGGTTTGTGAGCATCGGTTGGCAAGTTCAAGGCCACTGCTCCCACTAGCAGAGAGGTGGTTAAGGTTCCTCCCAGTCACCACAGAGAAGATTTAACAAGTAAAAACCTGCAAACTCTTTATTAAATTCTCCCATTTCATCTGTACAGAAAAAAATGCACATTATGTTCAGAACATATCTCAGTAACATCTCAAAATTACACAACGTGAACATGTAAAAACAAGGGACCACCAGGATTTTATACATAGAAAGGAAATCCATTTACAAAAGAGGCTTGTTAATTGTACTTTTTTTCTTTCTTTCAAAAACAAAACAAAACAAAACAAAAAAAGTGAAAAGCCTAAGATCTCACACAGCATTTGCTGTACAGACTGTTTTCCGGCTGGACTGGCTTGGGAACACTGTGCTGGGGGAAGCTGCCCAGGAAGCGCTCCCGCTGCCGGCTTTCCAGGGGCCTCCACCCAGTGCACTACAGGGGGACCTGGAGGACCCGTTTCCACCACCCTAGCATGTCTGACAGAAAGCCCTGCTGGGCTCTGGGGTCCAGATGTCAACTCTACATTGGAGAAGGCAAAACACAGTCTAGAGGCACTGTCTGAACTTTCTCCTGGCCCAGGGAGATTTCTCCACTGCACACAGCACAGTGTCCTACACATGTGTCATGGTAGAGCAGAGGGAGCGGGAGAGGACCACCAGTCAGGGTCCTGTCACCACCAGCCTGAGCAGACAGTCCCATCTTTGTGATGCAGGTGACAAATAGTCCCTGGTCCCCACAATGAACTCACCAGATGGCTTTGGGGAGCTCTTCACCCTGAAGATTCAGTCTGGTTTGCTAATGACTTATTTATTATCTGAAGTCTGCAGAGGAAGCACCAAGGGGTGCAGTTAGAGGGATGAGCAACCAAAGACCAATGGGAGGGAAGGAAGGCAAGAACCTCAGACCAGGCCCCAGGCCCTCTAGGAACCAAAGTCTAGTGGAGAGGAGGCAAGTGGGGAGGAAGGAAGTGTCCCTCAAGGCCTGAGAGACCCACAGCACCAGATGCTGCATTTTACAAAACCACTTAGGTGCTGCCCAAATGGTGAGAAATAAAAGGAAGCATTCTGATCTTTCAAGTTTTTCAAACTCACAAGATGTTGAAATACAAGTAAATACACCAAAATGCACATAATTGAGGCCAAGGTGGGTGGACCACATGTGGTCAGGAGTTCGAAACCAGCGTAGCCAACATGATGAAATCCTCTCTACTAAAAATAAGAAAAAATTATCCAGGCATGTGGTGCATGCCTGTAATCCCAACTACTTGGGAGGCTGAGGCAGGAGAATTGCTTGAACCTAGGAGGCAGAAGTTGCAGTGAGCCGAGATCGCGCCACTGCACTCCAGCCTGGGCAACAAGAGTGAAACTCTGTCTCAAAAAAAAAAAAAAAAAAAAGCCAGGCCAGGCGTGGTGGCTCACGCCTGTAATGCCAGCACTTTGAAAGGCCGAGGTGGGCGGATCACGAGGTCAGGAGATCGAGACCATCCTGGCCAACATGGTAAAACCCCGTCTCTACTAAAAATACAAAAATTAGCTGGGCGTGGTGGTGCATGCTTGTAATCCCAGCTACTTGGGAGGCTGAGGCAGGAGAACTGCTTGAACCAGGGAGTCGGAGGATTCAGTAAGCTGAGATTGTGCCACAGCACTCTAGCCTGGCAACAGAGTGAGACTCCATCTCCAAAAAAAAAAAAAAAAAGCCATTATGGCCAAAATTTAGGCTGACTGTTCTAGGGCTGGCTGACTTCCAAGGTTCCTGGTCCAGCCTCCTTCTCCTAAGATTAAGTTCTGACTTATGTTCTAAGGTGGCAGGGGAGGAAATGGGAAGGGACGGCCTCTTTTCAATGGCCTCTCCCCAGATGACTCACTGTAGTAGGAACTTCGGGGCAGAAGTCACACCACAGGCCTGGAGGATGGGAGGACGGGAGGATAGGAGACACTTCCAGAAGTCACATAAGAAGAGAATCCAGAAGCCACATAAGAAGAGAATCTTCTCTTGCGAAGGCCAAGGGAAGTCAGCCACATTAATTCCCTTTCCAATCTGCCTTGATAAAATGTAAAACATGAATGAAGACACCCTCATCATTGGATTCTTCTGTTAGTTGATCTCAGGAAACAGAAACAAATGAAATCTGACAGTAACTTTCTGTAGCATCTTCAGGGAAAGCTGTCTCTTCACCAGGATGCATCCCCACCCTGGCCGGCTGAGTGACTCACTGTTCCCAAGAAGAGTAAGGACAGCATGACACAGCCAAAGGCCTGCAGTGTGTTCAAGTCAATACCTGCTCACTCAATACTAGCTCACTGGCCACCCTAGAATTCTCCTAGCTTCCAAGGATGCACTGGCTCAGAACTGCAGCTGGGGGTGGTAGCCCGGGGAAGATCGCTTTCCTGGGGGTGATCCCAAGCCTATGGAGTGCACGGCTCCCCTGCCGGCGCTTCTTGCTAACAGGCTTGTCTAGGGACAGCAGCAACAGCAGTGGAAGTCCAACATGCACCCAGGTGAAGGCCTCACAGAGCTCCCCGTCTGTGGGAGAAGCTCCACTGGGAACAGTTCATCTTGTTCTTAACAGTTTGCCCAGACAGCTCACCTTCAGTACACCAGAGCCTCCAGCCTGGCAGCCCGGGCTCCACGTGCCTCTAGAGGGCTGTGGGGCACACTATGCATAAGAGTCACAGGGACACTGGCATGAACTGGTAAGTCCAGATGACAGCGACCCAGCTGCTGTAACTGTTAGCAAGTACCTGAAGCCTTAGCCTTGGCAAAACCCCCTACCCTCTACTTCTATTACTGTTGGTGGGCCACACATCAGGAGAGTAGACATAGGCCAGAGTCCATCATCCGCTCACATCCACAGAAGGGTCACTGTTACTCTTCTTGACCATTTCTCAGCCAGTTGACTGACCTATGAGGCCAGGAATGAGAGGTGCCCCAGGCCCTGTTTTGTTTTGCCAGATGAGGGACTTAATGAGTGCGGCCAGTTCAGACTTTGCTGGCCTTGGAACTTAGAAAAACTTGCTCAGGGCCCTGCCTGGGGCTCTCAAGAGCAAGTCATTGGAAAATGCTCCAAGTAAGATGATGAAAGACATTCTTGTAATAAGTAATTGAAGATACTGGCAGAGCTATCTTTTCTATTCTGACCATTTATAAAGATGACAAATGTTTTGGCCGGGCATGGTGGCTCACACCTGTAATCCCAGCACTTTGGGAGGCTGAGGTGGGTGGATCATGAGTTCAGGAGTTCAAGATCAGCCTGGCCAAGATGGTGAAACCCCGTCTCTACTAAAAATAGAAAAATTAGCCAGGCGTGGTGGCGGGTGCCTGGAATCCCAGCTACTCAGGAGGCTGAGGCAGAGAATTGCTTGAACCCAGGAGGTGGAGGTTGCAGTGAGCTGAGATCGCGCCACTGCACTGCAGCCTGGGCAACAGAGCGATACTGTCTAAAAAAAAAAAAAAAAAAAAAAGACAGATATTTCAATAACCAAATTCCTCATCAAACTTCCAAATCTGCAGACAACGAATGGGATTTTCTCTCAATTCAGAAAGAACAGAAATATCGAGACAATTAGAACTATAAGGGTGTTTATGCATACTGGGAAGGAGACTGCAGAGAGGAAGGATACCCCACCCGGTTAAACAGTGAACATCCATCCTACCTGCAAACCACACCAGACATGTCTGTAGGCACCTGCATGTACATGACATTCCTGGCTCTTGATATTAGGCCTCAGCGGCCCCCAGCCCCCAGGGGAACCTGCAGAGACTCTCGGGCCGCTCAGTCCAGCTGGCAGTGGCAGGAAGCAGTGTGTGCTGCTCGCACCCTGCGTTTCCAGTTTTAGGAGACTGAAGCATCCCAGACAGCTGTGGACAATCAGGAAGACCCTATGAGCAGGAGCGAGGGGACTAAGCGCGGCTTCCCTTGGTGACTTGGCAGGGGGACAATCAGTTGGCTTCTGGAACCCACTGCCTCCAGGAAGGGCAGCAAAATAGAAAAAAAGAAAGAAAACCACAGTATTCAAATATATGTCAGTCAGGTTACACAAGGAGTAACTTGGATCACTTGATCCACAAACTGACACGCCTTGTACTGAACACCCTTCAGGGAAGACACGTGTCGCTCTGGTCCTGCAGTGCGCGTGGACTGTGCAGAGCAGAGGCAGGAGTGGGGGGCGCCGAGGGCGGGCCTTGGTCTACGTAGACAGTTTTAGGCACGTGATTTATAATACTTTGTGGACATCTAACAGGTTAATAAAATATATATTATATAAATGTATCTCCTACTGTACACACTGCTCTCTTGTGCAGCCACTGTGATCTCATGCCCCAAACTCAACCAAAGGAGTGTCAGGCTGAACCATGATGCCCGGACCCCTCCCTCTCACACCCCAGACTTGGCATCTCCACACTGGAGGAATGAGGCAGGATGGCCAAGAATATTGCTTCTATGAAGCCCATATTCTGCAAAGGTTGATGAATCACCAAAATACAACATTTAGCCAATGCCTACTAGAGTGTGTACACGCAGCAAACGGACAGAAAGAAAAAAAAAAACAGAGCAAATCCTCCATCTTTTAATGTGATAACTTTCCACACCCTCTCCACGTAGAGGCACAAAGGAGCTTGTCTGGGAAGTTTGTCTGGAGTGTGCAGAAAGGTCAGGCTGGACTGCCTGTCACATCCTGAGACCACACTAAACCTTTATAAGCCATTGTCTCTGACCTGTATTGTAGCCTGAAAAATAAAGCAAAGTGAGTCAAACCTCTGGCTCTCCCTTCCTGCCCCACTGCTCCCCACACCCATCTTCAAGGATCCCTCCCGCCACAGTCCCGCCTCCTGATGAAGCGCAGAGCTTCCGGAGTGACGGTAGCCTCAGCAGGGCCGGTCCAGACACGGCTGAGTCCTGTGCTGCCCTGGAGGAGGAAGGTTCCTGGGATCCTGCTGCCCCGGGACTCGGGATCCAGCCTCTCAGTGCAGATGGATGGACTGTTCAACTTCACAAACTTCCAGTTCCTTTCCCTCCCCAGCTGCCCTTGTCTAGGGAGGCTCATGCTTTGCTTCAATGAAGTAAGGAGACCACAGAAATACCCACGGCCGTGGGGCTGTGACCAGCAGTGGCTGATTAGGGTGGAAACTGGAAAGCGTCACTGTCTCAGCAGAAGAAAGCAGGACTCTACACAGCCTGGGGAACAGCTGCCCACCCACTACTCGGTGAAGACCACGGCCCTGGCAAGGCCCCAAAGTGCTTCTGAGAGATGAACGAGACACCTCAGTCATGGCACACTGGGTGGTGTGCTTCCCCTCCAAGTCCTGTCTTTGTTTTACACATTCATATGAAAGAAATAACCCCATTGCCCAAATCAAGCCTGGAGGAGATGCGTTACTATATACATTTTTTTCTTTAAAAAAATTTTTTTTTTTTGGTGGTTTCCTTAAAAAAAGCCTTTGAGTTGCAGGTCAGGTAAGTTGGTTCTGGAAGTACCGGAAGTTCTGTTGGTATGAGAGAGACTTGTCTACAGGCAGGTAAACCCAAGTTTGCCAAACAAAGGCAGTAACCCCAGCGGCCAGCTGCTGCTGCTGCACGGTGAGGAGGAGGAGGACACCATGGACACGAGTGGAGGCTGGACGGGACAACGCAGTGGACACCTGCTGATGCTCTAACACGGGGTTGGTGTCACCTCTGAGAAGAGCGAGGTGAGTGGGGATGCTATACAAGAGGGCTGTACAAACTGGGCACTGGATAGGTAGTTCCTTTGGTGGTCAAGGTGGCTCTACCTGTCCTTGAGCTCTCGTGTCACTCGCTTGGTGATCCGTCCACACATCAGGCCAATCAGGAATAATATACAGATGCTCCCACTGATCACAGAGAGAATGTAGTTCTTAGATGGAGATGTCATTACTTGCATGGCAAGATCAGAGAAGCCATCTGCTGGGGCCACCTAGAATGACACAAGGCAACGTGATTCTCTGAGAGAGCACTGGGCTGGTGGCAGTGCTAGGTCTAACTTATCCCTCTCAGTTCCTAGTTTAATTTATGTTTTTTCTTTTGGAGAGGGAGGGCAGGAGATAAGAAAAATCAACACAGAGCTACAACTCTTTTTCCTGATCATAGAACTATACACATGTCTACTGCACAAAATTAGAAATACAGAAAGAGACAAAGTGATGCAGTCACCCACAATTCCACCACAGTGATCACCACTAACATCACGACACTGAAGATGTGTCGGGCCCTGGACGAAGGGCTCCCCCTGCTCTCGCTCATTTAGCACTCACACCAAGCCTAGCAGGCCGATTTCACCACTCCCATACTCTGAGTGGAGAGTCAGTGCCTGAGGGTGAGCATGGTTAAATGACTTCTATAAGGCCATGGGTTCTTCTATCTTTTGATTTATGCTCTTTAACTGCGTTTGCTGCCTTTCTTTAAAAAACAAAGATAAAAGTTGAGATTGTTTTATATATTCTATATTTTGTAAATTCTATTTTTTTTTTTTTTTTTTTTTGAGATGGAGTCTCACTGTTACCCAGGCATTGTGCACTGGCACAATGTCAGCTCACCACAACCTCCACCTCCCGGGTTTAAGCGATTCTCCTCCCTCACCCACATGCGTAGCTGGGACTGCAGGTGCACGCCACCATGCACAGCTAATTTTTTTGGTATTTTTAGTAGAGACGGGGTTTCACTATGTTGGGCAGGCTGGTCTCAAACTCCTGACCTCGTGATCCACCCGCCTCAGCCTCCCAAGGTGCTGGGATTACAGGCATGAGCCACTGCGCCCGGCCTTGTAAATTCTCTATTATTTGTAAATTCTATATTTTGGCTTTTTTTTCATTGAGTTGGGGTCTCGCTCTGTTGCCCAGGTTGGTGTACAGTGGTGTGATCACAGCTCACTACAGCCTCAAACTCCTGGGCTCAAGGGATCCTCCTACCTCAGCCTCCTGAGTAGCTGAGACTACAAGTGCACCACCACGCCTGGCTAATTAAAAAAATTTTTTTGGCCAGGCATGGTGGCTCACGCCTGTAATCCCAGCACTATGGGAGGCCGAGGTGGTGGACCATGAAGTCAGGAGTTTGAGACCAGCCTGGCCAACATGGTGAAACCCTGTCTCTACTAAAAATACAAAAATTAGCTGGGCGTGGTGGTGCTCGCCTGCAGTCCCAGCTACTGGGGAGGCTGAGGCAGGAGAATCACTTGAACCCGGGAGGTGGAGGTTGCAGTGAGCCGAGACTGCACTACTGGACTCCAGCGTGGGAAACAGGGTGAGAATCTGTCCCAAAAAAAAAAAAAAAAAATTTTTTTTTGGTAGAGATGGGGTCTCCCTATGTTGCCCAAGCTGGTCTTGAACTTCTGGGCTCAAGTGATCCACCTGCCTTGGTCTCCCAAGGTGCTGGGATTATAGGTGTGAGCCACTGCACCCAGCCTGTATTTTGACTTTTTTCATTCACCATCATATCATAAGCACTTCCTACATCAAAAACAATGTGCAGGCCGAGACCAGCCTGGACAACATAGCCAAGACCTTGTCTCCACAAAAAGTTATAAAATTAGCTGGGTGTGGTGGCATTCACCTGTGGTCCCAGCTACTCAAGGAGGATCACTTGAGCCCAGGAGTTCGAGGCTGCAGTGAGCCATGTTCACACCACTGCACTGCAAACAAGACTTATATTGACAGAATATATTTAACTGCCCTCCACTTGTGGACATTTATAATTTAACCTCAGCTAGTTTTCATCCTCAATTTTCCACTGCTTTCCCTAACGGACCTTGATGGTAGCCTGCTATGGCAGAATCAGGACCGAAAGGGCCCCCAGGTGCACATGTCCCCATTCTTTTGCATCCCAGCCTGGCTGCTGAGATGGTGTGGCCCAGAGGCATCTGGGCTGTTTCTATGCTCATATTATGTACACAGAACAGAGTAGGGAGGCGTGAGATGAATGAGATTTGAGCTCCAATAGTTGCCAACACAAAACAAGCCGTGAATTACTCTGAGTCACTCTGAAGCAATAATACACAGCTCAAAGGACTGGACACGATGAGGCAGAATGAAGTAACGCAGCATCTCCTGCTGCGGCTTCCCTGAGCCACTGGCTTTAAAGGCAACTTTCTTCCCTTGGGAGAAGGGTGAGGAGAGTGTTGCCTACTGTGACAAACAGGAGCCCTCCCTTGTACCTTCCTGCTGTCGAGCTATAAAGACTTTCTCTGATTGTTCCTCTTGCCTTGTTACCCTTGACCTGGAAGTACATGGGTGATAAAATTGGCCAGGAAGGAGGGGCGGTCCTGGGATTACTCTCTTGATCTCGGGCCACTGCAAATGTCTATCCCAATATGAGTTGATACAAAAGCATGGATCTAAAAACCAGAGGGACTACGGGCAAGTCATGACCTCTAAAGTCAGTTTCCTTTACTGTAAAGTGAGGAAATAGTCATTCTAATTACCTCACAGGGTTTCAAGGTTCAAATGAGGCAATATGTCCACCAAAGTGTTATGTAAACTACAAAGCAATGTATACATGAGAAGAACTGTTATTCTTCTCACTGAGGCTGAACCTCTGTAGGAAAAATTTCCCCTAGCCCAAGTCTCCCTGGGTATCATACACATTCACGAGTGTCCTACAGTCTCTCTTCATCCCCTCCTTCTCCATGTTCCAGACCAGATGAGTACTGGCCTCACTTATGTATTTTTCTCCTAAAGACTGTAAAATGATAAAAACAAGCTTCAACATAGGTGAGGCTGGATTTCTTTCTTTTGCCATGGGTGTGACATCTCTTTTCTCTTTGGGTCACTCACTTTTCAGTGGTGAACAGTGGGCGAACTGAGAAAGGAGTGGCCCTGGCAAAGCCTTGCAGACAGCCCGATGTACAGGGAGACGGCTCCAGGCTCACAGACAGCCAGTGAATTCTAAAAGCACACTGACCACGTTTACTATTTTTTAGTAGAGACAGGGTTTCACCGTGTTAGCCAGGTTGGTCTTGATCTCCTGACCTTGTGATCTGCCCGCCTCGGCCTCCCAAAACGCTGAGATTACAGGCGTGAGCCACTGCGCCCGGCCCTGACCACGTTTTCAAACACACTTATTGCTAGTCTCACAATAAGGACAAGACCAGTGCAATATCTAAAAGAGGCTGGACAGCCACAGCAAGGAGAGAGGCATGGCCTTTGCTCAAGGATGACATGCAAATTGGTGAAGTGTTCCATATTTTTTTATTTTTTTAAAAAAGGAGATTCTCTTGGTCATTACCTTTGCTGCGTAACTCCACATCTCAATCCGGTCATTGAGGCGCTTTTTGCACTCGGGCTGTAACCTCACCCGCTTATCCTCCAGTGCTTCCATGAGACAGGACATTTCTGTGGGAGGAAACAAATAAGAAGAAGAACCTGAAACTGTACAGAATAGAGAAATTTCTGTAAAGATGGGGAAAAAGGTGCACAACCACCAGAGAATTCAGATCTGTAGGCTCAACAAAGTTAAATACATACTAGAAAACTTGACCCAGGATCCAACAATGGAGAGAAATGATATGTAACCTCCAGGGTTGGCGTCCAAAGCCTCTCTTAAAACCTCCTTATTTTTAGAGCCAGGTGTGGTGGCAAACACTTGTAATCCCAGATACTTGGGAAGCTGAGGCAGGAGGATCCCTTGAGCCCAGGAGTTTCAGACTACAATATAGTAAGACCTTGTTTCAAAAAATTAAAATGAAAACAGGCTGGGCATAGTGGCTCATGTCTGTAATCCCAGCACTTTGGGAGGCTGAGGTGGGTGGATCGCTTGAAGTCAGTAGTTTGAGACTAGCCTGGCCAACATGGCAAAACCCTGTCTCTACTTAAAAAATACAAAAATGAGCCAGGCATGGTGGTGGGTGCCTGTAGTCTCAGTTACTCAGGAGGTTAAGGTGGGAAAATCACTTGAACCCAGGAGGCGGAGGTTGCAGTGAGCTGAGATCATGCCACCACACTCCAGCCTGGGCGACAGAGTGAGACTCTGTCTCAAAAAAATAAATAAAAATAAAAACAACTTCTATTAGTTTTACTGGGCATATGTGGCTCAAAAAGAACTCTCACACTTGCCTTGGCTCCCTCCTCACACAAAACCTGTCTACTGAGTCCACTGTGGCCACCGGGGAAGTGTATGAAGCTGGCTTCTAGTTTGGGCACCAGGAAAAGGACCACGATGATGACTTTAACTTCTGCTTCCCGAATAAATACCTCAACTCTCCCTGTTTATCAAATCTTTAGCTCCAGTCATGACAACGTCAGTTCAAACTTGCCGGCTTATTCCTAAATTCGTGATGCCATAAAGGCCTAGTTTTGGCATCACCTAGGTCCCCAGGGAATGTTGTCTATGACTGGGCTACAACTATAGACCATACAGACCACAGTAGCTGCAACTGATGTCTAAGAGGGAGTCTTTGCTCTTCCCAATAGAGTTCAGACAGGATCAGAGTGAACATAGAGACTTACGACGCCCGCGGCCAGGGGTGATGGCTGCACAGTGGTGTTTAATGTCCAGGGCACAAGCAGTATGAAGTACCGGGTCAACAAAGATGTCTGCTTTGCTTTCCTTCAGCATGTTTAACACTTCCTGGAAAGGGAGGGTGATTGCGGACAGAGCTTTTGAAGGGGAAATGCATCAGATCTGTTGTCTGTAAATACTTCATATACAAATAAAAAAGGGGGGAAAGTTGAGGGCTAACAACAGAGACCACTTTGGGACAGGTTGCAAGGTGGTGATGATGTACAGAATGCAGAATTTAATTGAGTAACTAACTACCTTTTAGGGATACAAAACTATGTGTTTAAAAAAAGCAGGGGACTGTAAATGACTATAAGATCAGATTTGGGTTTTTGGCATTCCCATACGTCATGTCATATCATTTTAAAATACCTATATGTTAATATTTTTATTGGTGTGATACAATTACTGTGTTACTTTAAGAAATATGAAAACATGTGAAATCTTAAAATCAGAGTAATATGCTATATTAAAATTATCAATCAGGACTGGGGGTGGTGGCTCATGCCTGTAATCCCAGCACTTTGGGAGGCCGAGGTAGGAGTTTGAGACCCGTGTGGGTAACACAGCAAGACCGCCATCTCTACAGAAAATTATTAAAAAAAAAAATTAGCTGGGCATAATCGTGTGCCCTGTGGTCCTAGCCACCTAGGAGGTTGAGGTGGGAGGATCACTTGAGCCCAGTTTGAGGTCCAGTGAGCTATGACTGCACTACTGCGCTTCATCCTGGGAGACAGAGTGAGACCCTATCTCAAACAAAAACAAAAACAAAAAAATCCCAATTAGATAAAGGCAGATTTGTTTACAAAATGTTCTACTTTACCTCTGTTGTCCTCAGAAAGAAAAACAGAATGGACAGGGCATAACATCTACTACAAGTGCAATTCTTATTTGTGTTTACAGATGTCCTGAATGAGAGGAATATCAACATGATGGAACTGAAATCAACTCTGCAGATTCTCCATTTATACATAAGGGAACTATGGGAGGTAAAGATAGGCCAGAAATGCTTCCATAAATAAAAGTTAGTATGCTCCAGACAAGACTCTACTCCCTATAAAACAACAGTAAGAGAAATTAAAACCATAAACCAAAGGCCAAATAATATTCTAAAATCCTCCCCAAAGTTATATGGGATCATGTGATGATAAAGGAGGCAAAGGAAAATATACCGATCTAGCTTTCAACATTTTTAACAGATGAAAAAATGTGCACACAATATTCTCAATTATTCCATAATGACATCAATGAAATTCTTTTTTAAAAGGTTAATTTTGGCTGGGCGTGGTGGCTCACACCTGTAATCCCAGCACTTTGGAAGGCCGAGGCGGGTGGATTACGAGGTCAGGAGATTGAGACCATCCTGGCTAATACAGTGAACCCCCGTCTCTACTAAAAATACAGAAAATTAGTCAGGCGTGGTGATGGGCGCCTATAGTCCCAGCTACTTGGGAGGCTGAGGCAGGAGAATGGCATGAACCCGGGAAGCAGAGCTTGCAGTGAGCTGAGATGGCGCCACTGCACTCCAGCCTGGGAAACAGAGAGAGACTCCATCTCAAAAAAAAAAATTTAAAAAGTTACTTTTTTTTTTTTTTAAAAAAGATCAAGTATATTATTTCATTTTCAATTTTGCAAGATAATGTATGCTTAGTGATCATATTTTGACAAAAAATTTTTTTTTTTTGAGACGGAGTCTCACTCTGTTGCCAGGCTGGAGTGCAGTGATACGATCTCAGCTCACTGTAACCTCCGCCTCCTGGGTTCAAGCGATTCTTCTGCCTCAGCCTCCCGAGTAGCTGGGACTACAGGTATGCGCCACCATGCCCAGCTAATTTTTGTACTTTTAGTAAAGACAGGGTTTCACCATGTTGGCCAGGATGGTCTCCATCTCTTGACCTTGTGATGTGGCCACCTCGGCCTCCCAAAGTGCTGGGATCATAGGCATGAGCCACCGGCCTGGCCGACAAATGTTTTTATATAACATTTCTGAAACAAACTAGTTTTAGTTTCACTGACTTCTATGAATGTGGAACACTTACTGATATATTGTGCCTGGCATTTTGCTTTGGCATTACACTCACAGTATCTTTAAACAACGATCTAGTCATGGGGATGAGACATACTCATGTAATTAGTACATGTGAAAAGAATATTCATGGCCGGGCGCGGTGGCTCACGCCTGTAATCCTAGCATTTTGGGAGGCCAAAGTGGGCGGATCACGAGGTCAGAAGATCGAGACCATCCTGGCTAACACGGTGAAACCCCGTCTCTACTAAAAATACAAAAAATTAGCCAGGCTTGGTGGCGGGTGCCTGTAGTCCCAGCTACTTGGGAGGCTGAGGCAGGAGAATGGCGTGAACCCGGGAGGCAGAGCTTCAGTGAGATCATGCCACTGCACTCCAGCCTGGGCGACAGAACGAGACTCCGTCTCAAAAAAAAAAAAAAAGAATATTCACATTATAGGAGATGACCAGTCAAAACCAAATGCAAGTTTGGTAAGAAGGAACAGCAAGAAAAGAGTGCTGGGCAGAAGGTTGAGATTTTCAGTTTTATTACCAAGGTAGGCAGACTACAGCATTAAAAGGAACAAGAGGGAAAAAAAAAAAAGAAAATGAAGTGAGGAAAACAAGGTGACAGTGGTTACCTTTTTACATAATTCTGTTTTGATCTTGAGCAAGTTGACCTTGAGGCACTCCTCCACCTGACCTGTCTGCTCTTGGGCTGCTGCTTCTTCAGCACATAGACTGGAGATCTGTTCAGGAGACACAAAAAACAAAGCCACCCCACTGAGCACAGAAATGAACTGAGTTTCTTCTTTTTTTTTTTGTTTTGTTTTTTGAAACACAGCCAAGCTCTGTCACCCAGGCTGGAGTGCAGCAGTACGATCTTGGCTCACTGCAACCTCTGCCTCCCAGGTTCAAGTGATTCTCCTGCCTCAGCCTCCTGAGTAGCTGGGACTACAGGCGCATGCTACCGTGCCTGGCTGATTTTTTTTTTTTTTTTTTTTTTTTTTAGACAGAGCCTTACTCTTGTTGTCCAGGCTGAAGTACAATGGCACGATCTCGGCTCACCACAACCTCCGCCTCTCGTGTTCAGGTGATTCTCCTGCCTCAGCCTCCTGAGTAGCTGGAATTACAGGTATGTGCCACCACGCCCAGCTAATTTTATACTTTTAATAGAGACAGAGTTTCTCCATGTTGGTCAGGCTGGTCTCGAACTCCTGATATCAGGTGATCACCCACCTCAGCTTCCCAAAGGGCTGAGATTACAGGGCATGAGCCACCGCAACTGGCCTGATTTCTGTATTTTTAGTAGAGATGGGGTTTCGCCATGTTGGCCAGGCTGGTCTCGAACTCTTCACCTCAGGTGATCCTCCTACCTTGGCCTCCCAAAGTGCTGAGATTATAGGCATGAGTCACCACACCCAGCCCGAACTGAGTTTCAAAAGCAGATAAGTCCAATGATTCCAATCAGCTCTGGACACCGCAGGTTCTGTGCCCCCCCTTCACTGGCCTACTGCTGTTTTACAAGCCAGGGGCAGTAGCCCTGCTATCACCAGAACCCTTGGTCTCTAAACATGTCAGTTTGATGATCCTCCCACACCTGTGCCAGGGCTCATCTCAAACAGTTTCCTGGTAGGTTTCTTTTTTTTTTTCTTTCTTTTTTTTTTTATGGAGCTGGAGTTTTGCTCTTGTTGCCCAGGCTGGAGTGCAATGGCGCGATCTCGGCTCACTGCAACCTCCGCCTCCCAGGTTCAAGCAATTCTCCTACCTCAGCCTCCCGAATAGCTGGGATTACAGGCATGCACCACCACACCCAGCTAATTTTGTATTTTTAGTAGAGACGGGGTTTCTCCATGTTGAGGCTGGTCTCGAACTCTTGACCTCAGGTGATCCGCCCACCTCGGCCTCCCAACCTGGTAGGTTTCATGCCCCTCCTCCTGTATTGGATGCCAGGCTTCATTCTTCACAAGGACTGGCACACAGAGTGGAAAATCAATAAATGTCGTATCTTTACGCTGTCTACACTGAAACTTGAGTCAGATCTCAGGACTTGTCAAAAAGAAGGCTGCTACTTGATTCCAGAGGAGCAAGATTATATATAACCAAATAAAATACGAAAAGCAAATGTTTGACATTCACATAGGTTCAGGGTCAAACCAGACTCACAACTTGAAAGTGTGCACATGTGCGTACCTGCACATACACGCACACATACACAGGAGTTGAGAAACACAGCCCACAGCAAAGACAAAAACATTAACTTTCTTTGGACAGTTTTATGAGTGAGCTTTTTTATAACGGCTTTTGTTATGAGCTCCTGAAATTAACATATGTTGAACACGGCTCTCCACAAGGCCTTTTCTAGCTAAGAAGTCCAATAATTTCCAAAGATGGGCACTTCCTTCTAGGGCCATTATAGAACTACTTTTTTTTTTCTTTTGTTGAGACGGAATCTCGCTCTGTCGCCCAGGCTGGAGTGCAGTGGTGCGATCTTGGCTCACTACAAGCTCTGCCTCCTGGGTTCATGCCATTCTCCTGTCTTAGCCTCCGGGGTAGCTGGGACTACAGGCGCACACCACCAGGTCGGGCCAATTTTTTTTTTTTTTTTTTTTTTTTAGTAGAGACGGGGTTTCACCATGTTAGCCAGGATGGTCTCGATCTCCTGACCTCATGATCTGCCCACCTTGGCCTCCCTAAGTGATGGGATTACAGGGGTGAGCCACCGCGCCCGGACTTTTTTTTTTTTTTGAGACAGGGTCTTCCTCTGTCGCCCAGGCTGGGGTGCACTGGCATGATCTCAGCTCACTGCAACCTCCGCCTCCTGGGTTCAAGCGATTCTCCTGCCTCAACCTCCTGAGTAGCTAGGATTACTGGTGCGTGCCACCACACCTTGCTAATTTTTTGTATTTTTAGTGGAGACAGATTTCTCCATGTTAGCCAGGCTGGTCTCGAACTCCTGACCTCAGGTGATCCACCTCCTTGGCTTCCCAAAGTGCTGGGATTACAGGCATGAGCCACTGTGCCCAGCTGGAAGTACTTTTATTTTTCTGGCAAGTCTTGGGTTTACCATCCAGAACAAGGAGAAGGGAAGAACAAATTTACAGAGAGCTATAATGAAAGAACACCCTTGTTCAACAGAGAAATATGGAACAACGCTTTAGAGTGTCAGGACTAACGCCAAGTTGAATTCAGTGTTACAGAGAACAGAAATGCAGACCATGGAGAGCTTAGAAGATGGCCTTCAATTCACCGGATCACTCACGGCTGAAGGGAGAGAAAGTAAACAACTTTTCTCCAATGGAAACTTCTCTGAACACCTCTGTGCGTAACCAGTTTTGCACGCAAATCCCACCTCGTCTGAGCAGTGCAGCTGGAGCTGAGGATCCAGGCGGTAGTCCAGGGCGGACTCCTGGATAATGATTCGGATCTGGTCTTCGCAGTCTGAAGACAGGCGCTGCATGTGACAAAGGGAGGATACATGCGCTGATCAGAAAACGAAGCTTTTATACAAAAGCAGGACATGAAAAACAATAACAACAAAAAGAACAAGAAAAAACAAAATGCCTGCTTTTGATCTGGCCCCTTAGCCCCCCACGTTCAGGAAGATATGAAAAAGGTCTTGGGAAAACGGGAGCAAGCTAGGGATTTCAAAAGAGAAAATTCCCAGGGACAGAGGCTCCATAAATACACCTTTGTGGAGAGCTCAGGCCAGTTTACCTGGTCAGCATATCTCAGCTTGAGGCAAGAGATGACTTGTCCTTCTAATTCTGAATCATCCTTGGCCTTAGTCAGGATACCGTGACAGAATTTAGGAATGTCAGCTTTACAGGCTTTTCTTAGCATGGGGTTTAAGCGGTAATCTAGAGTAGAAAGCAGTGAGCATGTGACAAAACATTCCACCTGATTCACACATTTTTAGATATCCACCTTCCTAAAGGGAGCATATTATGTCAATGACCATGACTACAACCATGGATTTGTCTATTCAATAAACATTTACTGAGCTCTCACTACACTGTTTTTTTTTTTTTTTCTTTTTTATTATACTTTAGGGTTTTAGGGTACATGTGCACAATGTGCAGGTTTGTTACATATGTATCCATGTGCCATGTTGATTTCCTGTACCCATTAACTCGTCATTTAGCATTAGGTTTATCTCCTAATGCTGTCCCTCCCCCCTCCCCCCACCCCACAACAGTCCCCGGAGTGTGATGTTCCCCTTCCTGTGTCCATGAGTTCTCATTGTTCAATTCCCACCTATGAGTGAGAACATGCGGTGTTTGGTTTTTTGTCCTTGCGATAGTTTACTGAGAATGATGTTTTCCAGTTTCATCCATGTCCCTACAAAGGACACGAACTCATCATTTTTTATGGCTGCATAGTATTCCATGGTGTATATGTGCCACATTTTCTTAATCCAGTCTATCGTTGTTGGACATTTGGGTTGGTTCCAAGTCTTTGCTATTGTGAATAGTGCCGCAATAAACATACGTGTGCATGTGTCTTTATAGCAGCATGATTTATAGTCCTTTGGGTATATACCCAGTAATGGGATGGCTGGGTCAAATGGTATTTCTAGTTCGAGATCCCTGAGGAATCGAGTCACTACACTGTTAACGAGTACTTTTAGAGGTCCTCAGGAATCTTTCTACTCTGCGGGGTTTTGTGGGGACTCCAATACTCTAAGGAGTCCTCAGAAAAATCAAGGGCACATCAGCAACCTTCCCCATAACAGATACTTTTGAGAACACTGAAGAAGAAATACAATATCCAACTCACTGTGACCATTAACTTACGAGGTCTTCCAACCCAGAGGTGAAATATTTCTGTTCCAAACCAGATTACCTGTACATTCTCCTGGCACACTCATGAAGTTTTATTGAATTTCTAGATTTTTCTTTCCAAGGATTGCCGGCCCTGATTCCTCTGAACGTTCTTTAAGGGCTGTTTTCTGGTTCTTGTGGCATCCTCTCTCCCCTGACTCTCCCTCCATTTTTCTGGATGCTCCTCAAAGGAGGAAGTCTTCCTGCTTACACTCAGACTCCTCCCTTAAAATTCCCAGGCAACAAAGCCCTGGGAGTTTGAGTAGGTCACTCTACAGCCACTGAATTCCTTTTCAGATACTCCACAGGGCCAGGAGAGCCAAGCCAAGATCTTACCTGTGTTCTGGGTGATCTGGCGCTTGGTTATCATCTGTTTGCATTTGGGATCCATCAATTCACTGTTTTTATTTTGCTTCAAGCACTGCAACATGGTTTTAGAATCTGCTTCTGGACAGAACCTCTGCAAAGAAACAATTTTATAAAAACAGCTATCTAAATATGGCGATTAACTCCATCTGCGACCACTTTTTTTTTTTCTGGAGAGAGTCTTGCTGTGTCACCCAGGCTGGAGTGCAGTGGCGCGATCTCGGCTTACTGCAACCTCCGCCTCCCGAGTTCAAGCAATTCTCCTGCCTCAGCCTCCCAAGTCAGCCTCCTGAGTAGCGGGGATTACAGGCATGCGACACCACGGCCAGCTCATTTTTGTGTTTTTTTTTTTTTTTTTTAGTAGAGACGAGGTTTCACCACGCGTTGGCCAGGCTGGTCTTGAATTCCTGGTATCAGGTGATCCACCTGCCTCAGCTTCCCAAAGTGCGGGGGATTACAGGCATGAGCCACCAGCCTGGCCACTTTTTTTTTTTTTTTTTTTTTTTTTTTAAGGCTAGTCAAGTGAAGCAACAGGAATGTAGAAGAACAAATAAATCTGTAAGTAGCTGTGATCAATTAGTTGTAAACAGCACTGCACTTGGACCAGCCTGTGATCACCCTTAACATCTATCGGAAAGCTGATGAAAGCAGCAGCATGAAAGCATCACGTGGTACAAGAGGAGTAGGCAGGCCTGAACAAGCACCCCACCCCAACTTCCCCTTTCTTACTTATTCTCTACTACTTCTCACATTTCTTTCTACTGCCTCACTGTTTCTTACACAGGATTGGTTCCCTATCTAGAGGGTGATGTTAAGTTCGATGGCATCTCAGGAACTTACTTATTGTTTAAGCATGAATGTAACACTGTACTAGGTGGCTGTACAGCCCTCAAGCCCTACCTACCCAACTCTAGTGGGAAAACCTAGGAATTCTCCACTAACCAATGTGAACAAGGATGTGGGGTAAGGACCCACTTGGTTCATCTTAACTAAAGGGCTATAATCCTACCAGGCAGTAAAGGGCTAGGGTCCTATACACTTATTGCTGTCCTTTAAGTCAGGGATCAGTTGTGGACTAGTAATAAACTCCCTATCCGTTCTGCTAATCCGCAAGTCTTCAAGTGTCACAGTGTCTGATAAACTCTGGTTGAGACACTTGAGCATTGAGCCTCTCTTCCTAGTTCTGTTTCTAGTTCTCTAAAGAGTGTGATTATGATCTGCTGACATCTTGTTATGGAGACATGGATTGCTCACTGACTTTTAGAAAATTTTCCAAAGCTCTCTCACATCAGAGCCTGACATTTCCATTTTCACATATGACTCAATTTCATCAGGCCAGTTAAAAAGACTTACATTGTAACTTGCAAAATTCTCTCTGGAATTTATTTGATAGTGTAAAAAGTAGCATTTTACTTTAAAGGAAAGCTGAAATAAAGGAGCTAGAACCTTTAGTTTAAGTTTTAAAATTTTTTTTTTTTTCTTTTTTGAGACAGTCTTGCTCTGTTGCTCAGGCTGGAGTGCAGTGGCATGATCTCGGCTCACTGCAGCCTGCGCCTCCCGGGAGCGATTCTCCTGCCTCAGCCTCCTAAGTAGCTGGGACTACAGGCATGTGCCACCACACCTGGCTAATTTTTGTATTTTTAGTAGAGATGGGGTTTTCACGATGTTGGCCAGGCTGGCCTCGAACTCCTGACCTCAGGTGATCCTCCCGCCTTGGCCTCTGAAAGCGCTGGGATTACAGGCGTGAGCCACCGTGCCCGGCCGAACCTTGAGTTTAATGCATGTGTGGCGAGATCAAGGAACTGATATCTAGGTACTCAGATCAGCCCTGTTGCAGGGAATATCTGCTGGAGGAGGGAATGAAGCAAAACAACCTGTAGTACAGAAAAATCTTCTGAATGTGCCAGATGGATGATCAGGACACTAGATGGTGACTTTCTCAGTATAGCTACCATTAATCGTCTTCAAAACCAATCATTTATTTATTGCACATCCATTTACTTGTGCCTCAGGTCAAAGTGAGGTCAGTTATCCCGGCTCTGTGGTTTCCAAACTTGAGCCTGCATCAGAACCCCCTAGGGAGGCTGCTAAGGCAGGCTTTGTGCTCTACTCCCAGAGTTTCCGATTCAGCAGATCTGGATGGGGGCCCAGGAACCCACTGGCTCCCAGGGGGTGCTGCTGCTGCTGCTGCTCGTCTAGGGACCACACTTTGAGAAAGCTGAGCCTGAGGAAGTCGCTGCCATTGTTTGTGCTTTGTTGTTTTGCTGTTCATCCATGCTCGGCCTTTGGTGTCAGCCCCTCACCTTTATCATCTGCTTGCAGACCCTCATGAGGGTGTAGTCTAGCTCTGGGTCCATCATCTCTGTCTCCTGCAGCTTAAATACTTTCTGGTGGCAGCGGGTACTTAGCTGCTTCTTGTTTTCTTTCAGACATTCAATAATCTATGGCAAAAGAGTTATAGTCAAGTTGAGAGATGTCAGAGACTGCTCATCCATGTGTTCTGACTGAAGCATTTAGCTCCACTGTGCCTCCCATTTCTTTATCCATTTCTCATTCTCAGGCAATAGGAATCAGGATTTCCTTACCAAAGATAAGGATTTACAACCTTATAGCTGACAACAAACCCAACTAGATAAAAACTCAGGATGACTGGCAGGCTGTGCTGGAGTCTAACGGAAAAGAAACACACCCAGGATTTCTGGTTTCTTCTGCCTTCCAGAGCTGCTCCTTGTCCACATTCGTTTTGGAGCACATGATAGGCTCTCTGCATTTTCCCGGAGCAACAGCTCTGACTAGACAGTGGGCACAAACCAGGAGTTCAATTCAACCCACTATTTACCACCTGAGAAAGACTGCTGGATGCTAGATATGAATCAGACCCAATTCTCAGCCTGATAAATTCACAGCTGCACATGGCAAACTTATGTAAACAAGTAACTATGATTAAAAAAAGATGAGTTATCACTCAAAATACAAAAGCATAAAGTGTCACGAGATGAATTTTAAGGTAGTGAATTAAGTATATCCTGAAATCTTCCCTTCCCTAAACCTTTAGATATGATGAAAAGAAAGAAGGAAAGCAGATGGGAAGGTGCAGCAGCTAGGGCTATCGCAGGAAGCCGTAAGATTTCCGGGAAATCCTCAAGACATGGCCAAGAAGCACTAACTAGTTGAGGAACACTAATATCGTAAGAAAGATGATAAATAAAATGAACCAAGGAGTCAAAAACTGAGGGAAAGGGGTAATAAAGCAATCAAAACAGAATTTTAAAATATATTTAAAATCCTCAGAACAACATAGAAGACAACAGTAAATAAGAATCAAGAATAGGTAGTTATGAAAAGAAGCAATGAGAAAGCTAGGAAATGAAAAACAAAACTTGACTGGTGGTCTCCTACAGCAGAATGGACAAAGCTGAAGAATAAATTATATGCTGGGAAAGAGAACTGAGGAATTACCTAAAAAGTAGTATAAAGAAAAGTACCAAAGAAAAAGTTAAAGAGACATAGAAGACGGACTCAGATGCTCCAGTTGTCTAAAAGGAGTTCCAGAAGGAAGGAAAGGGAAAGCAGTATGTGAAAGAGCAATGACTGAGAATGTCCCAGAACTGAAGGAAGACACAGATTGTGAGATTGAAAGAGCCAACCGGAAACACACACAAAACAAAAGCCACACCTAACCACATCATACTGAAATTACAGATAGAGAACACTCTATAACCCATCAGAAATGGATTAACTACAAAGCAATGAGACTTACACTGACATCAGACTGCATCAGCAACAGTCTGATACAAGAGGACAATGAAGTAATTATCTCAAAGGCTGAAGCCCCATGGCAATGCCCTCAACTAGAAGAGGTAGCCGAGTAGTAAGGAGAACATTTTTTTAAAAATCACTTGTTTGTACTTCACTCCTGGCAATTCTGGATAGGGTCCTGTTTCTGTGTATTAAAAAAAAGGGTCCTAGGTGATTCTGATGTGACGTCTAGTTAAGAACTTCTGTGCAATGGGAACACAGTGAAGTAACGGTTAATTTTGGAGGTGCAGAGTATTGAGAATGCTACAGAGAAGGAAGCATCTGAAGGATCATTAGGAGTTTACTAGGCAGACAAGGTAGGGAAGGATGAGGTAACGTGAAAGAGGGAAGAAAATGAATTAGAGAGGAGTGCAGGTGAAGAACTCAGGGAAACGCAGCCTGATGTAGCTTAAGAAGGGATGATTACGTTGGAAGGGATGAGATGGGTCCTGTCTCACCAGCAAAAAATTCATGACTAAAATGTTACCTTCTTATGGGCACCAGCTTTTGAGAAAAGATTAAATGTTACCTTCACATTACTTTTACAATTAAAAAAAAAAAAGCAAAAAGTTACCTGAGCGTTGCCATATTGCACAGTGGAACAGTAGTTTTTGATGTCACTTTTGCAGGCTTCATATAGATCTGGCTCCAGGCGGATGTCCTCCGTCTGCATGAGGGAGCCAGCATGGAAAGGTGAGCTTGGTTTAGGCTGGAGATGTCATATGTTCTATAAGCTTATTTGTTGACTGCATCTTGTCTAGTGACCCTGGCTTCTACATAGCAAAGTGGCCTTGCAGCAAGAGAATCAGGCTTTACTTTCAATTCTGTCACCAACTAGCTGCAAGGCCTTGGACCTTCTTTGCAAAACAGAATGCCAAGTCTACCCTGAAACACCTTATTTAGTCCTTCACAGGACTGCTGAGATGTGAAAATCACTTTGGAAAGTCAAAACCATTATATAAATGTAGAGTTCTACTTTTATTATTACTTTAATGAAAGAGCTAGGCTCAAAGTTAGGGAACCAAATCTTCCAGCTTGAAATAAGTCTCTCTCTCTTTTTTTTTTTTTTTTTGTGAGACAGTCTCGCTCTGTCACCCAGGCTGGAGTACAGTGGCACCATCTCGGCTCACTGCAACCTCCATCTCCCGGTTCAAGTGATTCTCCTGCCTCGGTCTCTCAAGTAGCTGGGATTACAGGTATGTGCCACCACAGCTGGCTAAGTTTTGTATTTTTAGTAGAGATGGGGTATCGCCATGTTGGCCAGGCTGGTCTTGAATTCCAGACCTCAAGTGATTTGACCGCACTGGCCTCCCAAAGTGCTGGAATTACAGGCATGAGCCACCTCGCTGGCCTAAGTCTCTTTTAGTACAGGCAGGGTTTCATCACGTTGGCCAGGCTGGTTTTGAACTCCTGACCTCAAGTGATCCACCTGCCTCAGCCTCCCAAAGTGCTGGGATTACCTGCATGAGCCACCGAACCCGGCCCCTGAGGGCATTACTGATCCAGTGATTGGATCACATGCTTAGTTAGAGCCTGTCTTACAGCTGGACTTCCAGTTATATGTGGGAAGAAAGGTTTTATCATTCAAAATCAAAAGAATGCCCTAGGAAGCTAATGGTCGTATGGTAAAACTTTTGCACAGGACTTCAAGTCTTAACCATCACAGTAGTGGATAAAATGCCTCCCCCTTGCCCTAGCCTCTCCCCAACTTTCCAAGCCCTGGCCCACTGTGGTTTCTGGGAGCAGAGGCTGGGAGGCATTACCATCTCCAGCTCCTCCACGCGGAGCTGCCTGCGGCACTTCAGGGACACCCTGTGCTCCTTGGCTTCCTGCAGAGTGTCGTTGCGCACAGTCGTGCTCAGGCAGATCACCACGTCCACCCTGCAGACGAAAGGAGAAGCTGGAGGCTGGCTGGGGCCACACAAGGGCAGATGGCCTGAGAGCCGGGCTGCGGGGGGGTCACACCATTAAGAATTCAAGATGCCCTTTTGGGGAATGTCTTTCCTGTAAGGCTGTTTTTTTTTTTTTTTTTCAGGGTGCTAAAAGCTGCAATTTGACTGTGGGTGTCATGAAAGGCAGGCAGCAGCATGAACGCTGACTACATTCCTGACGGAAGGGGAAGCCAGACAGGGCACACGTGTGCAAGGACAGTTCAACATCTGTGTTAAAAACATGTGACCACAGAGGAATGCTGCTAACTCTAGGACTGTACCTTTGACCTACTGTGAAACTCACTCCTGAAAGGTAGAGAAACCAGAGCAAATTGGGAATTTGGTTTATATTAGGGCAAGTGTTCTAGAAATGGCCCTTTCAAATAGCAACATGGAAGAATCTGGGCAGCCACGCTGAAAAAGCTTATCAGTTTCCTCATTAAGACTTAATTCTTAAATTAATAAAGATTCTGTTTCTTCACTAAATATCTAACCCAATACAAAAACTGCTGCATCTTAGATGAGATGACATAACAGGACGACGCAGGGAAGAGGTCAGTTCACCTCTTTCACTCACACTGCACCCTGCTTCTCTAAGTACATAATCCACCCCTACTTCATCAGTTAGATGGCCTGACCTGGAAAGAAAAATTAAAAATGCTCCTTTAGCCTGTGGGACCTCCATGTGAGAACTACCATCGCCAGATGCTCTGTCCAGACAGTTGAAGTGCTTGCCACGCTAATCAAAGGAGAGACGCGGGAGACCTCCAGGGCTAACCCCACCAGGCAGCAGGAGGGCTGCCTGACATCGCGCATACTCATTCCGGAGCTAAGAGGGACTTCGGGAAAGTGGAATGAAACAACTACAAGCTACATACTTCTTTTTTATGTTTGGGCAAAGCTTCAACACGTCCTCCTTGCAGGCCATTTTAAACTTGTAAGAAAACCGAAAATCCTTCATCTGCACCTGAAAGGTGAAGAGAAAGAAAGTCAGAAGTTTTGTGGCAACTTGTGGTCAGTAGTGGTAGGGGGCACTTTTTCATATAGCTCTTACAAGCCTGTTTACAAGACCCTGCATGGCTTGCCCCACACCTGAGACATCATGACCTGCTCATCTCTCCAGTACTCCCCCTACAACAGGCAGGCTTCCTTCCTTCCTTCCCTCCTTCCTTCCCTCCCTCCCTCCTTCCCTCCCTCCTTCCTTCCTTCCTCCCTCCCTTCCTTCCTTTCCTTCCTTCCCTCCCTCCCTCTTTCCTTCCCTCCCTCCCTCCTTCCCTCCCTTCTTCCTTCCCTCCTTCCTTTCTTCCATCCATCCATCCATCCATCCATCCATCCATCCTAAATAAAAATACGACATATATTTGAAAAAAATTTTTTTTTTTTTTTTTAGACAAAGCCTTTCTCATCATCCAGGCTGGAGTGCAGTTGTGCGATCTCGGCTCACTGCAACCTCTGCCTCCCGGTTCAAGTGATTCTCCTGCCTCAGTTTCCCGAGTAGCTGGGATTACAGGCACCCGCCATCACACCCAGCTAATTTTGTATTTTTTATAGAGACAGGGTTTCACCATGTTGGCCAGGCTGGTCTCGAGTTCCTGACCTCAGGTGATCAGCCTGCCTCAGCCTCCCAAAGTGCTGGAATTACAGGCGTGAGCCACCATGCCCGGCTGGAAAAAATGATTTTTTTGTTGTTGTTAAGATGGAATCTTGCTCTGTTGCCCAGGCTGGAGTGCAGTGGCGATCTCGGCTCACTACAACCTCCGCCTCCCAGGTTCAAGCAATTCTCCTGCCTCAGCCTTTGAAACAGCTGGGATTACAGGTGTGGGTCACCATGCCCGGCTAATTTTGTATTTTCAGTAGAGATGGAATTTCACCATGTTGCCCAGGTTGGTCTCGAACTCCTGGCCTCAAGTGATCCACCCACCTCGGCCTCCCAAAGTGCTGGGATTACAGGCGTGAGCCACCGTGCCTGGCTGGAAAAAAAGGATTTTTAACAGAACATCAGAGGTGCTCTGATGTTCCAAAAAAGGAAAGGATTCAGTCAACATCCAGGCAGCTATGATGGGATATCGGCAGCCAGGTGTCACTGACCAGTTGGAAGTGGGTGACTCCGATGGCACACTTCTCATTCATGTCCTTCTGGTGTTTGTTCTGTATCAGACACTCCATCAGGTCCCCAGAGTCTATCTGGTTATCTGCCACATCCTGGGGAAGACAGCAAGCATTTACACTTCATTGGTAACAATTAATGAACAAAACGTGTAGCCCAGTCCGAAACAAATGCAAGCAGGGTTGATTCTAGAAGCCCTCACAAAAAAAAAAGATACACCATAAATTGTAATCAAAATAAGCCCGAAGAATCACAGTGGTATACATTCAGTGGCATAAAACTGACACAGCATTGTGTTCTGTATGAGACAAGAATATATGCTTTTTTTGTTCACTTTCCGAAAAGCAGCTGGCTTTTGGGATAATATCTAACATAGCCTCCCAAGTGTCAGATCCTAAAGGTTCCTGGGTATGTTTCACTCCCACAATTTAAACAGTTCAGTAAATGAATATGAAATAATCAGAATTCACTCAATATTGAGGTACTAGGAGACAGTTGGAAGGAGGAGCCACTATTACTGCTAACAATTCCTAGGCTGATGCTAACAATTCCTAGGCTGATGTACTGGAATCAACCCTGCATACTAATGGGGGTTTCCCTGTTCCATCTCTTCTTAAAAAGGGCAACTCAGTAACTGCTGCTAGACACATACCTGCTTTTACCTACAAAAGCTAATCAAACACAGGTTCCAGGATGGTGGCACTTCTCTCTTGATCTTGTTTACATTTTCTTTTTTCTTTTTTAGACAGGGTCTCACTCTGTTGCCTAGGCTGGAGTGCAGTGGCACAATCACTGCTCACTGCAGCCTCGACCTCCTGAGCTCAAGTGATCCTCCCACCTCTGCCCCCTAGGTAACTGAACTACAGGTGTGTACCACCACGCCCAGCTAATTTTTTCTATTTTTTGTAGAGACAGAATTTTGCCATGTTGCCCAGGCTGGTCTTGAAATCCTGGGCTCCAGTGCTCCTCCTTGGCTTCAAAGTGCTGGGATTACAGGTATTGGCCACCACATCTGGCCTGTTTACATTTTTAATTTTAACTTGTCAAAGCTGGCTAACACTCAAAAGTAACACATGCTGAAGACAGAGATGAGTCTGAGATACTCGGGGGAGAGTCCCCGTCAATTTATTTCTGTTTTTAACCCTTGCTCCTCCAGACATCACTTACGTGGCAAAAGTTCTGAATTATGGGCTCACAGGCTCTCATCAGCAAGGCTTCTATTTGAATATCCTGTAGAAGATTAAATATATTAATACTTCTGCTTTAGAAAGAGCATGGGTGGAGGAGGAGCAGTTCCTCTTTCTGAATCAGTAATATCTGATGGGCAAATAATCTAATACATACTTTTGGAAACGATTCTAGTATTTGAAGTAGATAGCCCCAGAATAAACATAGAACTGCTCCTCTGTTATACTTTGAAAGGCAAATTTTTAGAGACATACTTGCTTTCGGCCTGAACAAATGAGAAGGCAGAATTAAGAAAAGTGAGGTAAAAACACATGTAGCTGGCCGGGCGCGGTGGCTCAAGCCTGTAATCCCAGCACTTTGGGAGGCCGAGGCGGGTGGATCACGAGGTCAGGAGATCGAGACCATCCTGGCTAACACAGTGAAACCCCGTCTCTACTAAAAAATACAAAAAATTAGCCAGGCGTGTTGGCGGGCGCCTGTGGTCCCAGCTACTCGGGAGGCTGAGGCAGGAGAATGGCGTGAACCCAGGAGGTGGAGGTTGTGGTGAGCCGAGATCGCGCCACTGCACTCCAGCCTGGGGGACAGAGAAAGACTCCGTCTCAAAAAAAAAAAAAAAAAAAAAAAAAAAAAAAAAACACATGTAGCAATAACATTAGAGTATGCAAAGCCTTTGGAGATTTTCCCAAAATGCTAAGTAGTTCAAAATGAAAATAGGGGTAACTGATATCTATCTTCAGTTTATAAGCTCATAAGCCAGAGCACTGCCCTCAAAGCAGATGCCAAATCACTGTTTCTGGGGAACACATACTAATAATGCCTTTAAACAGAGGTTTCTCTGTGCAACACTAGCTCCTGAAAAAACACCTTCCTTTAAAGAGCTATACACCCAGACTGCTCTCATAAGTCCATGATGATAATGATAATGATAATGTGAGAGGAGATGACAAAATGAGAGAAGGCAATGAACTCCTGAAAACTAGAAAGCAAAAAAGAACTGGTTGAGAAGTGTAATTTTACATAATGCCAATTATGATAATTCAAATGGAGTACTAAAAGGTTTAAGACAAAATGGTAGTTCCCCACTTCTCTGATTTCTGGCCCCACAAAATAACTTTAACATGTTTAGCTGCCCTCCTCTGTATTTCTAAATAACATCCCAGTGCTTTATGAGGGTTTCTAATCCCTTTTTTTTTCTTTTTATTGAGACGGAGTCTGGCTCTGTGGCCCAGGCGGGAGTGCAATGGCGCAATCTCGGTTCACTGCAACCTCTGCCTCCCGGGTTCAAGTGATTCTCCTGCCTCAGCCTCCCAAGTACCTGGCAATACAGGCCTGTTTCACCATGCCCAGCTAATTTAATTTTTGTATTTTTAGTAGAGATGGGGTTTCACTGTGTTGGCCAGGATGGTCTTGACCTTTTTTTTTTTTTTTTTGAGACACAGTCTCACTCTGTTGCTCGAGCTGGAGTGCAGTGGTGTGATCTCGGCTCACTGCAAGCTCCACCTCCCGGGTTCACGCCATTCTCCTGCCTCAGCCTCCTGAGTAGCTGGGACTACAGGCACCCGCCACCACACCTGGCTAATTTTTTTGTATTTTTAGTAGAGATGGGGTTTCACCATGTTAGCCAGGATGGTCTCGATCTCCTGACCTTGTGATCCGCCCGCCTTGGCCTCCCAAAGTGCTGGGATTACAGGCGTGAGCCACTGCACCTGGCCTCTAATCCCATTTTTAAAATATTTTAGTGGGTTTCAGCATGGAACAGGGATAAACACAGGTATTCAATCTTCCATGCTGAGCTGGAAGTCCTCAGCTTTTATGTTCTGAAACACACAAACATTACCAAATGACCTAACTAAAAGAGCGAGGGATGAGAGAATGGGAATGTGTAGATTGCTCTTGAATGTGACTGTGATGTGAAGTACTGCTGCTATTTTTTTTTTTTTTTTTGAGACAGAGTCTCCCCCTCTGTTGCCCAGGCTGGAGTACAGTGGCACAATCTAGGCTTACTGCAACCTCCGCCTCCCGGGTTCAAGTGATTCTCCTGCCTCAGCCTCCCAAGTACCTGGCACTACAGGCGTGTTTCACCACGCCCAGCTAATTTTTGTATTTTTAGTAGAGACGGGGTTTCACTATGTTGGGCAAGTTGGTCTTGAACTCCTGACCTCGTGATCCGCCCGCCTCGGCCTCCCAAAGTGCTGGGATTCAAGGCATGAGCCACCGCGCCCGGCCGTACAGCTGCTATCTTAAGGGGGAAACAGAGGCAAGTCTAATGAGTATGATAAATCTAATTTATGAAGAAAACCAAAGAGCTGTATAGAGTGTTTTTCTAGAGAAATGAGGGAAGGGGCTCACAAAGCAACATAATATACTTCTTTATAAAACAAATATGGAAAATTTGATCAGGTTTCTTTTGATTGACAGAGAATCTGCACTCTCAGGAGTCTAGAAACAGCAGAACCAAACACAAAAGGCCAGGATGCTGGCAGCCACTCTCCTCCAATGAGTAAGCTGCATACCACTTACCTCTGATTCTAACTCAGTGAGGTTGCCAACTATATCTCTACATTCCACCACCAAGTCATCCAGATGGTCCTGGAGGCACTCCAGCTCCTGCAAATATAAAGGCAAGCCACTGGCATTTATCAGTCACATACATGAACAAGGGAAGGGGAGATATCAGCATCATGACACTTCCCTTTTCAGTGGTCCTCCTTTCTCCTTTTTAAAACTACCTCACTGAACAGGACACAAAAGCTTTGCTTAATTCCCCAGACTAAGATTGTTGAAAAGATAATTACTTCATGTAGCAGGTTGGTTATGAGGGCCAAGTGGGCACAAGAGCCATGCAAAGGCTGGGCACGGTGGCTCACGCCTTTGATCCCAGCACTTTGGGAGGCTGAGGTGGGCAGATCACCTGGGGTCAGGAGTTCGAGACCAGCCTGGCCAACACAGCGAAACCCCATCCCTACTAAAAATACAAAAACTACCCAGGTGCGGTGGTGGGCGCCTGTAATCCCAGCAACTCAGGAGGCTAAGGCAGGAGAATCGCTTGAACCCAGGAGGCGGAGGCTGCACTAAGCCAGGATCGTGCCACTGCACCGCAGCCTGGGCAACAAGAGTGAAACTCCATCTCAAAAAAAAAAAAAAAAAAAAAAGAGCCGTGCAAATCCCTCAGAAGACCAAATCTACAAGTGCAAGGAGAATCAATCTTCAAGTGTCCTCAAAGTCTAAAAACCTTATCAGGCCTTGATTCCATTTTTAATCTGTGCTTTGATAATTTGTCACCTCTCATTTTAAATATGCACTTTAATAATGATCATCAGACAAATTCACAGTGAAGAGCACAGATTATTTTAAGATTCTTTATTGGCAAAGTAATTGGGAGCAGGGGTCTGGAACACAGGATAGAACTGATAGCTCCTGCAAGTCAGATCTGGGATTCTAACTCCAGTATACATCAAAAGGGTCCTCTGAAGAAAAACAAGTGAACACACTAGAGTTTGGGTACCTAAAAGCTATCTTGTCTGGGCTTTGGAAACCAAGCTGGAGCTATCTGTAGCATTAGTCTATTACTATTCCTTCTAGAGGTTTACAGGTTTAGAGGTTTCAAGTATCGTATCAGCTCACTTTCACAAAGCATATCAACAGCTATTTCTCAGCAAAGTGCTCCGTTAAAGGATCAAGTTTAACTTACTATTCTGCAAGAATCTCTCTGTTTCAGAATTAGAATGTGAGGGGAAGAGAGGAGTTGTAGGAATTATAGAATAAAAGAAAAAAAAAAAAAGCTAAAGGAAAATACCCCAAACTTTTGGGAGTAAAATAAATGGCTAAGAGAAAGATCCTATTAACAGAATCCTGGCTGGTCACAGTGGCTCACACCAGTAATCCTAGCACTTTGGGAGGCCGAGACGGGTAGACTGCCTGAGCTCAGGAGTTCGAGACCAGCCTGGGCAACATGGTGAAACCCTGTCTCTACTAAAATACAAAAAATCAGGTGGGTGTGGTGGCAGGTGCCTGTAATCCCAGCTACTAAGGAGTCTGGGGCACGAGATTTGCTTGAACCCGGGAGGTAGAGGTTGCAGTGAGCCGAGATCGTGCCTCTGCACTCCAGCATGGGTGACAAAGCGAAACTGTCTCAAAATAAAAAAAAAAAAAGAATTCTTAAGTTTAGCTTCTCCATGACGGACTGCAATATAGTGCAGCTTTCTAAAGTTTACTTTACTCGGGGTTCTAAAGGAAACTATTTTCTGAGATTCCAAATCACCATATCCCTTGTTTCATTGGACAGAGGCAACAGAAAGCTCAACTATAAGCATTTTCTAACAATATACCCAACAGAATTGTAGCAGGCTCAGGAAACAGACTGCCAAACATGATAGTACTATGCTCAACAGACCTGAGTAGGCAACCACGTTTCTTCTTTAAAAAGTCCAATTCCTGTACGTGTAACTTTTTCATACTGTACTTCCAGAGGGGGTTTTGTAGTGGTACAAATAGAACCCAGAAACCTGAGTTCACTCCTTGAGTATTTATGTGGCTTTAAACACGCAGCTACTCCTACTGCTGAGTATCCTGCATTCAGATGGAAGACAGCTAGCTTCTCACATGACCTGCAGTCATGCATCTTTCCTTCTTTCCCTTATATTGGGACACAATCCTAAGGAGCCAATCATAGCACTCAGGGAATTCTTGGGGGCTGCTCCTTCCCTCTGCTTCCCAGATAGAGAGGCTATATAATGAACTGAACTGAATTTTAGGTAAGGAAACGTATACACTTAACTTTTCTGAGCTTCAATTTGTCAACCAGGTGAGAAAAAATTCCATTTCTATATGTTTTGTGGGACTGTTCTAGGGCATGCCCACTATTCATGCAGACCAGTACTCACATATGCACAGATTTACACCCTGCTTATCTCAAAAGGACTTAATGGAGAAAATGAATTAAAAATGAGTAAAACGAATAAAGATGAGAAACAAAAAGGAAAGGAAAATACGTTAAGAGGATGTGAAATGTACCCAGTAGTAAGCTTTCTACAAAAATGCCTACCATGAAATCTTATATACCTGTAAGAGGCAGGCCATACCTTTGGCTCTAGAAGTTTTAATAAGCAACAGGAAGAGGGAAAATAATCAAATACAAAATACAAAAACCATAATGCAAAGACAAACTCGCTGCCAACTATTCCTGATACAAAGACCAGAGAGAAAATTTTCCTGAGAATTTCTTCCAGAGAAAATATTGAATAATACAACAAATCAGGTCTGTAAGGTAAAGAAAGATGGATTTTATGGTGTTTGTACTCTGCATAAAACGTTAAACATTAACATCATCATTATTGTAAGATAAACAGAAAGCGATGTCACCTACCTGTCCAGTCTCTGTTTTCTCACTGCACCATTTTCCCAGATCAATCAGGCACTTATCCTGGAGGGCAGGATCCAGCTTGACGTCCATGGCACGCTGGTGTAGGATCCTTTGGACTTCAGCTCGGCACTCCCGTGAGAGCTGCATGAGAAAAAATGAGCTAAATACTTGAAAGGTAACAAAACAAAAACACAAAGATATGAGATAAACCTGTTATGCGGAAACTAACAAATAACCCTGTATTTTATTTCCCAAATTTTACACCTCCAATATCTTCCAGAATAAAAATTAAATGTTGCGGCCAGGTGCGGTGGCTCACGCCTGTAATCCCAGCACTCTGGGAGGCTGAGGCAGGCAGATCACCTGAGGTCGGGAGTTCAAGACCAGCCCGACCAACATGGAGAAACCCCGTCTCTACTAAAAATACAAAATTAGCCAGGCATGGTGGCACATGCCTGTAATCCTAGCTGCTCGGGAGGCTGAGGCAGAAGAATTGCTTGAACCTGGGAGGCGGAGGTTGTGGTGAGCCAAGAATGCACCATTGCACTCCAGCTTGGGCAACAAGAGCGAAACTCCGTCTCAAAAAAAAAAAATACATAAGCCGGGCGTGGTGGCTCACGCTTGTAATCCCAGCACTTTGGGAGGCCGAGGCGGGCGGATCACGAGGTCAGGAGATCGAGACCACGGTGAAATCCCGTCTCTACTAAAAATACAAAAAAATTAGCCGGGCGCGGTGGCGGGCGCCTGTAGTCCCAGCTACTCGGAGAGGCTGAGGCAGGAGAATGGCGTGAACCCGGGAGGCGGAGCTTGCAGTGAGCCGAGATTGCGCCACTGCACTCCAGCCTGGGCGACAGAGCGAGACTCCGTCTCAAAAAAAAAAAAAAAAAAAAAAAAAAAATACATAAAAAAAAAATAAATCAAAAAATAAAATGTGAAGGAGGCTTCAAAAAGCCCGTATCTTTAGGAATGCAATTATACATATTCAGCAGTTTCTAATATACCATATAAAACAACATTCTTTTATGAGAGTATCCTGATAAAAGTGAACTGGCTTCATTCAGACTAGGTTAGTTGGAGAGTTTTATGTTTGTTTTGTTTAGCAAAACTAATTTGTCAGTCTATGAACGCCAAGTAGAAGGTCAGATCCAATTCAAGAGAGTATATATACTTGACTCAGGAGAAATGAGCTCAAATTGACCTAAATCAGAAAAAGCAGGAAAACGTAGATATAACAGTTATTATGAGACAGGACTGGACTCTTCTGGATGAGCTATGAAGAATTAGCAGAGGGTAAAGCAGGCGAAAACTAGTATTTTTCCAAGGGCCATGACAAAGCTGTTATTGACAGATACAGTTACTCTCTCTTGCAAAAAAGAAAAAAAAAGCCAGCATACCTGGGGCAGGAAGGATGGAAAGTAACTGTCTACAGAACACAGGATTTCCTTTTGGAGTCATGGAGTGTTTTGAAACTAGATAGACATGATTACCACACAACATTGTAAATGTACTAAATGTCACTGAATTTTTCTCTTTAAAATGGTTAAGGCCGGGCGCGGTGGCTCACACCTGTAATCTCAGCTCTTTGGGAGGCTGAGGCGGGCGGATCACCTGAGGTCTGAAGTTTGAGACCAGCCTGACCAACATGGAGAAACCCCGTCTCTACTAAAAATACAAAAATTAGCCGGGCGTAGTGGCACATGCCTGTAATCCCAGCTATTCGGGAGGCTGAGGCAGGAAAATCACTTGAACCCAGGAGGCGGAGATTGTGGTGAGCCACGATCGCGCCACTGCACTCCAGCCTGGGTCAACAAGAGCGAAACTCCATCTCAAAAAAAAAAAAAAGTTATTATGGCCAGGCGCGGTGGCTCATGCCTGTAATCCCAGTGCTTTGGGAGGCCCAAATGGGTGGATCACCTGAGGTCAGGAGTTCAAGACCAACCTGGCCAACATGGTGAAACCCCGTCTCTATTAAAAATACAAAAAAAAAAAAAAAAAAATTAGCCAGGCATGATGGCAGGCACCTGTAATCCCAGCTACTCGGGAGGCTGAGGCAGGAGAATCAGTTGAATCCAGGAAGAAGAGGTTGCAGTGAGCCAAGATTGCGCCACTGCACTCCAGCCTGGTGTGCAGTGAGACACATTCGAGAGTGAGACTTTGTCTCAAAAAAAAAAAACAAGGTTAATTTTATGTTACGCGAATTTCACCTCAATTAAAAAAAAAAAAAAGAAAAAAGAACACTAGCACCCTAGACTCCAACTCCTTCTTATTTAAAAGAGAAGAAACCTCCTACCCCCTAGTCACTATAGTGACTAGAAAGATGCCAGGATTTAGGAGCCCCCATGGTTAATGAGAGGCTCATTATATGGAGAGAAAAAAAAAAAAAATTCCCCCGTTTTCTCACACAGCAGTATAAACACTGGGTTAGGGTGTAGCAACTGAAGTACGCCATTTCCTTCTGAGTCCCCTCATTCTGGATTCGAGATAGCCAGGCTTTTGCATTAAGCTCAGAAGGCATATTTCTAAGGATGGATGAGAAGTGATACCATCTCAACTCTCTGGAACAAAGGCAGACTGATAATGGAGCATCTCAGAAGGTAGAGAAAGCCATCATGGAGAACAAGTGCATGTCAGTATGCACCGGGAAGCAGCCGATGCTGCCGAGAGCCAAGCACACACAAACCTCCCAAACAAAGCAGTTGGGGCAGATAAATACCAAGAGACTGAGGTATGGAGGTTTCTGCTCCAACCAGTCCATGGGCAGACAATGCGAATGTGTTCAGCTGCCAAGAGGAGAAGCCTAAAAGCCTGGCTAAAAGCTTCTAATGGATCCTTAAACCTAAATAAAGTTAGGACAGCAGAATTTAACTGTCCATTTGTGATTCAGATTTTGGGAATTAAAAAAAAAATCTGGAAATCTTCCCCCAACCACTTTGTTAAAAACATAAAATCAGATGATAGAAGCTGGTAGGGCAACTCTAAGTGCACTTATGGAAGGAAGAAATTTCTAGAAGTGCAGCAATCCTCTCCCCACAAAATAGTCTAAAAAGTTTTCTTAAGATGACTGAAATCAGAAGAATATACAGCAAACAATTTAAAAAACAAATGACAATAAGAAGAAATGAAGTCGATATTCACTGCATACCCTCCTTCCCTGTTCCTCAGTGCGGTAGGCGTGTCTGTATAAACAAGAGAACACAGCTCCCTGAGGCATAAATTCACTGGTCTCATTCCAACCGTGGGTGTGGCAAAGACGAGAAGCGTCTCCCTGGCACTTGCGGTATAGTACAGGGTCCAGCCTATAAGGTTAAGAGTTAAAAGATAACCACTAATTAATAGACATTTCCTTCTAACATAGGCTCAGGGTTTTTACGAGGTGTTTGCTTGTATACTCATTGATAATCACTTCCAGGGGCGTGGAGACAGAAGATATGTAAAAGTATATTCCTGAATTTTTTTTTTTTTTTTTTTGACACAGGATCTCTCAATCTGTCACCCAGGCTAGAGTGCAGTGGTGCTATCTTGGCTCACTGGAACCTCTGTCCCCCAGGGCTTGAAGACAATACTGCGACCTCAGCCTCCCAAGTAGCTGGGGCAACAGGCATACACCAGGCTCTTTTTTGATATTTTTGGTAGAGACAGAGTCTCGCCATATTGTCCAGACAGGTCTCAAACTCCTGAGCTCAAGCAATCAGCCTGCCTTGGCCTCTCAAAGTGCTGGGATTACAGGCATAAGCCACCGCACCCAGCCATGAATTCTGTTCTTAATGAACAGACAGTGGTCAGCACTGTGGGAGGCCTAGACAGGAGAATAACCTTCTATAGAAGTTTGTTGGACCGGGCGCAGTGGCTCACGCTTGTAATCCCAGCACTTTGGGAGGCCGAGGCGGGCGGATCACGAGGTCAGGAGATCAAGACCACGGTGAAACCCCGTCTCTACTAAAAATACAAAAAATTAGCCAGGCATGGTGGTGGGCGCCTGTAGTCCCAGCTACTCGGAGAGGCTGAGGCAGGAGAATGGCGTGAACATGGGAGGTGGAGCTTGCAGTGAGCCGAGATCGTGCCACTGCACTCCAGCCTGGGTGACAGAGCGAGACTCCGTCTCAAAAAAAAAAAAAAAAAAAAAAAAATAAGTTTGTTAACCTTCTACAGAAGATTTAAATTCTCCCTCAAAGATATCTTGGCTTTGTTAGATACCTAACATTTTAATAGACTTAGCACTCACATGCCCTGGTTGAACACAGGAAACTAGAGTTGTAGCCACCACCAGGCAATTCACAACTTTTTATTTAATACTGTTTACTAAATACCTTTTTCTAAGTAGGAATGAAGTTCAACCCTATGTAATATATTAGATTCAGTAAGATCAGGAAATGGCAAGATAAACAGTCTCCTATTCAATTTTCTTTCTTCTTCCTGTGCCAGGTAAGGTGGTTATCTTTTTGGTTACTTGAGTGTGCTTATCATATTTATAAGCCTTGACATTTAACTCTGAATCTGGAGACAGTGGATTAGACAATAAGCCTGCTTCCTCTCCACATCAGACCAGGGCATGCTTAATTCTGTCCATATTATATTGTCAACTTTGGTAGATGGCTAGTTAATGGGAGAAAAAAGCTAATATTTAATGAGTAACTATTAAGAATGAATATTTAATGAGTAACTATGCAGCACTTTTTTTTTATTATGGGGGAAGGAATTAGAGGAGAAAACGTGATTTTGATTAAGGCAATACACTCAGTAGACTATTTAGGTTTAGATGGCCTGAGTAAGCAAAGGGAAATTACAGCCCAGCTTTCTGTAGTCCTTTCCAGAGCTAATTTGAAGGAACAGAAATAAGAATACACTGAATCTTCAAGTAATCTCTTTCTAGTAAAGTATGTGGGCAAAACACATGCACACACACACGTTTTTTGAGATAGGGTCTCACTGTTAGCATGCAGTGGCATGATCACAGCTCACCATAACCTACAGCTCCTGGGCTCAAGTGAATCTCCTTTTTTTTTTGAGACAGAGTCTCGCTCTGTCGCCCAGGCGCGATCTCGGCTCACTGCAACCTCCGCCTCCCAGGTTTTAAGCCATTCTCCTGCCTCAGCCTCCCGAGTAGCTGGGACCACAGGCATGCACCACCTAAGCCCAGCTAATTTTGTGTTTTTAGTAGAGATGGGGTTTCACTGTGTTAACCAGGATGGTCTCGAACTCCTGCCCTTGTGATCCTCCCGCCTCAGCCTCCCAAAGTGCTGTGATTACAGGCGTGAGCCACCACACCCAGTTCAAGTGAATCTCCTGCTTCAGCCTCCCAAGTAGCTAGGACTACAGGTGCACACTACCGTACCTGGCTAATCTTTTTTTAGTTTTTGTAGAGACAAGGTCTTGCTATGTTGACCAGGCTGGCCTTAAACTCCTGGCCTCAAGTTATCCTCCTGCCTAGGCCTCCCAAACTGCTGGGATTATAGGTGTGAGCCACTGTGTCTGGCCAAAATATATATTAATCACCAAAAAAAGTTAACTACCACACCATGGTGGCTTAACAACCGAATGGAGAAGCCACTGAACTTGAAAAGCTAGAGGAGCAGTCGGATCCAGTACTGGCTGCTTTGGAAGTGGGGAGAGAAAGCAAGATGCGGAAAGAGGAGGCGAATGACAGCCAATGAACTCAGTGATTCTGGCTGTAATACAGATCCTTCTCCTAGTTCATCCTCCCACCCCTGCCGCTTTTTGTTAACAGAATGAGAGGGAAATTAGAGAATCAAGTTGTCACTTATTGACAAAAACCTCTTAAGACAGACTTAATTCAGTAACTCTGAATAAATAAAAGCCAATTCCCGTAACCACTGCAAATCAATAAAAACACAACTGCACTATTTTCTTCTTAGAGACATATCTGAAGGTGCTTTTGCCACCCCTACAGGTGCCATACTTCTTACTAGACAGATCTTTGTAGTATCAGAAACATTTTGACCCTGACTTCCAAAGTAGTAGTGAACAAGGATGTGGGGTACAGGCTGATAGTGGGCTGACTCTGCTTCTAGATAATGTTCTGAAAGTGATAAAGAATAGTTTTTCAGGGGATTGGAGTGTGTTAGCTGTCCCACAACTGAACAAAAAGAGTTTCCTACTGATTATTTTTATAAATACAGGTAATTATGACTACACAGGAGAACAGGCTGAGGCAATACATTTACTTTGGCTTCAAAATACTCACTTCCAATCCCGGGAGATGAAATACTGCAGCTCTAAGAGACGGTGTTCACAGTCTTCTACCATCTTCTCTGTGTATAAATGTTCCATCAGGCACGACAAGATCCTAGCCATAAAATGGGTAAAATTGTAACAAGAGAGAAGCGTTCAGAACTCTATGTCAATATAATATTTCCCTGGTCTGTAGAAGAAGGCTTTTAGTTATTTTCTTAGGGCAATCAGATTTATTTTTCTGAGAATCATTCAAATTAACTGAACCTGACAGTGGTTATGCCTTCGATCAACTTCAGAGCCACTCAGCACTGAAGACTATGCATGCACAAGAGCAGTGTGCAGCTGCTGTATTTTTAACTGGTTATGAAAACTTTCCAGCACACAAAGTACAGAATCATGTAACAGCCACCTTTCCTCCCCATAACTTTATCAATCTATGGCCAAGTCTGTTTTAACTCTAGGCCTCTCTGCTGATATTTTAAAGCAAAATCTCAGATACCCCATCATTTCGTTTGTAAATGTTTCAGCATGTTCCTTTAAAATATAAGGACTTAATATCATTATCACACCACTAAGCAATTATTTTAAAAGCTTTACTATCATATAATACCCTGTTAGTTTTCAATTTTTTTTTTTTTTTTTTTTTGAGATGGAGTCTCGCTCTGTCGCCCAGGCTGGAGTGCAGTGGCGCAATCTTGGCTCGCTGCAAGCTCCGCCTCCCAGGTTCACACCATTCTCCTGCCTCAGCCTCCCAAGTAGCTGGGACTACAGGTGCCCACCACCATGCCCGGCTAATTTTTTTGTATTTTTAGTAGAGACGGGGTTTCACTGTGTTAGCCAGGATGGTCTCGATCTCCTGACCTCGTGATCCGCCCGACTCGGCCTCCCAAAGTGCTGAGATTACAGGCGTGAGCCACCGTGTCCAGCCCAAATATTTTCAATTATTTTTTTTTTTTACAAGTTTGTTCAAATCAGGATCCAGAAAAGGTTAACTGATAAGTATCTTAAATGTATTTTCATCTGTAGCAGTTCTTCCTTCTTCCCTCTCCCCTTCCCCCTCTTTGGTTGATGTGGTTATTTTTACATTGGTAAATATTCTTAATTAGTTTTAAGTGTGTTTAACCACACAGAAAGCTTTGAGGAAGAATATGATTTTCTAATTCTCTAGCACAGCATGAACAGCAGGAGTTCTTGCATAGCAGCATGAGACAAACATGGACTATACTCATTTTGTTGTTAGGTATGGCCAACTGCAGGCTATAAAGATTTTTGCAGTGGCCGGGCGCGGTGGCTCACGCTTGTAATCCCAGCACTTTGGGAGGCCGAGGCGGGCGGATCACAAGGTCAGGAGATCGAGACCACGGTGAAACCCCGTCTCTACTAAAAATACAAAAAATTAGCCGGGCGTGGTGGCGGGCGCCTGTAGTCCCAGCTACTCGGAGAGGCTGAGGCAGGAGAATGGCGTGAACCCGGGAGGCAGAGCTTGCAGTGAGCCGAGATTGCGCCACTGAACTCCAGCCTGGGCGACAGAGCGAGACTCCATCTCAAAAAAAAAAAAAAAAAAAGAAAAGATTTTTGCAGAATGGGAAAGCTGTTCTTACTTGCAACTGGTTTTTTTTTTTTTTTTTGAGATTTGCTCGTTGCCCAGGCTGGAGTGCAATGGCATGATCTTGGCTCCACCTGCCTCAGCCTCCTGAGTAAATGGGATTACAGGTATGCGCCACCAACACCCCACTAATTTTGTATTTTTGGCCGGGCGTGGTGGCTCATGCCTGTAATCCCAACACTTTGGGAGGCCGAGGCGGGTGGGTCACGAGGTCAGGAGTTCAAGACCAGCCTAACCAACATGGTAAAACCCTGTCTCTACGAAAAATACAAAAATTAGCTGGGCATGGTGTCGTGTGCCTGTAATTCCAGCTACTCGGGAGGCTGAACCAGGAGAATTGCTTGAACCGGGATACGGGAGGCAGAGGTAGCAGTAAGTGAGATCACGCCACTGCACTCCAGCCTGGGCTACAGAGAAAGATTCTGTCTTGAAAAAAAAAAAAAAATTTTATTTTTGGTAGAGACGGGGTTTCTCCACGTTGGTTAGAGGCTCGTCTCGAACTCCGGACCTCAGGTGATCCGCCAGCCTCAGCCTCCCAAGGTGCTGGGATTACAGGCATGAGCCACCGTGCCTGGCCTGGTTTGGCTTTTTGAGACAGGGTTTTGCTCTGTCATCTGGGCTGGAATGCAGTGGTATGATCATAACTCACTGTAACCTTGAATTCCTGGGCTCAAGCAATCTTCCCACATCAACCTCCCAAGTAGATGGGACTACAGGCATGCACCACCACGCCAGCTGATTTTAAAAACGTTTATGTTGCCTAGCTATATTGCCCAGGCTGGTTTCAAACTCATAGCTTCAAGTGATCCTCTCACCTCGGCCTCCCAAAGCACTACAATTACAGGCATGAGCTGCTGCATCCAGCCATGGTTTAAGAGCTGTTTTTACATCATAGAACTAAATAATGAGAATACTTTAATACAGCATTTATTCAGCTTTTCTAGATCTTGGCTGCAACTTTAGTATTCATTTTGTCCATTACTACTCCCTCCAACTACCACATTTTGTATTCTATTTCTATTTTCTGTTTCAAGTATTTTCTAACGATTACCAAGTAGTCAATGTATACAATGAGTCAATATACAACTAGGATGAAAAGTACAGAGTGCCAAAGTATGTACCACCTATCCTTAGTGTTTCTCTCTTTCATTTTTATTTGATCGTGATATAAAGCTATTCAGTAACCTAATAAATAGGTCCATATATGCTCAGTCATTGTCAGCAAACACCATCACAATATTGGGTCTAGGTGTCTCTATATCATGGATGAGGCCGATCCTAGGTTTTAATTCCAATACTAGTTTTAATAAAAGTTGGTGTATGTTCAACTTGTTCAACAAAATTTCAGTTAAGATGTCAAACCACCCAAAAGTCATTTGAAGGAATGTTCCCTGTGCTGCCAAATAAAATACAATATGGATAAATACCACGGAGAAGATAACCTACATTGGGTCTCCAGATCTTATGTGTTTGCAGGCTGTCTGGATTACAGATTCACAAGCTTCATTCAAAGCTCGATCAATGCGGTAATCTGCACCAGGGTCAGTCTCCTGAATCAGTGTTTGAAGCTGAATTAAAACAAATTAAGAAGGAAGAAAGAAAGTCACTTAGGTGCTAGGGAAGAGCAGTGTCTTCATACAGTTACTCAGTCCTATTTACCACAATGTACTCCAATAAAGCTGTCTACAGTTGTCACTAGCCAAGCTCAAGAGCTTTTGCCAAATACTTTTCCAACTGGTTGCCCTACCTTGACTGCAGGTTTTTCTGTTTGAGTCATTGATGGGGACTGCTTATCTACATTCTCGATAATCCCTGGAGGTCTTTACAACGTGAATATGAAGGCGGCCTCTTTGCTTTTATCTGCCTACTTGTTAATCAGATTACTAAACCTGGTGCTCCCAGCAAAGCCAGAATTAAGTGGACAAGAGTAAATAAAGAACATTTTCACTTAGAGACCTAATTGGGTCATAAGAATCTAGAATTTCAATTTTGCTGCAAAGACACTGGTATTAAGTCAAGTGTGCTGTGCTTTATTAAAAGCAGATGTGCAATTTCATTTAACTTGCAGAAATATCCATTACAAAAAACAACATTATGGTATTTATAATTTCCCATTTTCCTCAACTATTTTTCTATAACCAAGAGGTAAACCAGAGCTTGCTCATTATAAGTACATAGAAAAATACTTGTCATTATGCAGCTGGAAATGAGACCATATTCTTTATCATTTACTTTTCCATCTTGTCATGGAACAAAGGAAAGACAGGAGAATAGGTACTTCACATTTTTTTCCTGCCTTTAAGGCACTTGGGGCATAGATGAAAAAGCACTAAATTAAAATCAAAAGAACTGAGTTCTATTAATAGTTCTGGCTCTGACAGATTAGCTTTAAGAACATGGACAAATTGATTACCTCTAAGTTTTAGTTTAACTGCAGAAAATTGTAAGAAATAATAATATATGGGAGAATATTAGATAAACTGCAAAGCATTTTACAGACATGAAAGATGATTATTATTACAGATAAGTAGCAGATGGTATTTTGGGGTAGAAATCTTTTTTTTTTTTTTCTCCCCCTGAGACAGAGTCTCGCTCTGTCATCCAGGCTGGAATGCAGTGGCATGATCTCTGCTCACTGCAACCTCCACTTCCCGGGTTCATGTGATTCTCCTGCCTCAGCCTCCTAAGTAGCTGGGACTACGGGCATGTGCCACCACTCCCGGCTAACTTTTGTATTTTCAGCCGGGATGAGGTTTCGCCACGTTGGCCAGGCTGGTCTTGAACTCAAGTGATCCGCCCGCCTCGAACTCCCAAAGTGCTGGGATTACAGGCGTGAGCCACCACACCCAGACCTGGGGTAGAAATCTTTAATAATAGAAAACAAATTTGAAAACTATAATCCTTACTGGTTTGCGTTCCCTTTTGCCAAGTTAAAAAACTGGAACCCTGTTGTGTCATTGATTTGTCCTCTGATCCTTATACATCTAACCTATGATTCCACAGGGCCTTCACTGGAGCAACTGTGGGATCATAGGTTAGATCACAAATTTATCAGAGAACCATAATCAAAAGGAAATAAAGTAAAAAACCCACAAAATTCTATTATCCTGAAAGAAGCTGGTAATCCAGAAGAGAGAAACATGAAAGATTTCCAATATTCTAGGATAGAAGTTATTTATACCAAAAATTCTTGGTGGCAATTTGGGAAAGCTACAAAATGCTGTGGTTAGCTGGTAGGAAAATTACTATCGAATGATTACCAACGTTACTTATGACATTTGTTGACAAAGACCAAAGCATTTACATCTTTTTCTGAGAAAAGTTGGAAGCAACATGGGAGTCTGCAAGTCTCTGCAAGAACTGTATCAGTTAAATATCCATGACTGACAGGCAAACTTTAAGAAACAATACATGCACTAGACTGCAACTATTTACAGGCAAAAATGAATGCCCTATAGAGCCTAGTGGGCTAACAGTTCCAGGGATCATTACCCCTCTGGAATTTAGTGACAGTAGGGTGGGAAATAAACACTGAAAATGTGAATTGCTACATGATTATACACCTATTCCAGCCCCTGGCATGCTTAGAAAAACCTGGGAAAATGCTTCAGAGAGATGACTAGAGAATAAGACTGGCAGTTATCTTTGGCCTAGGAGAGCCTGGGCCCACACTCAGCCATGAACGAAGAGAATTTCACAGTTCATGATTATAGTGCATTTGGGAGAGTAAGTACTCAACAAGATGATAATTATCCTTACGCTTTACAGCTTACTACCTGTTGAGAAATCACTAAATCAATCACCAAGCAGAGAACAGGGAAAACCAATGGTCAGCCACAGACAAGTATTGAAGTCTGCTGTATTAGGAAGAAAAATTTGAAAAAGAAAGAAAAAAGGGGCCAGGCACAGTGGCTCATGCCTGTAATGCCAGCAGTTTGGGAGGCCAAAGAGGGCAGACTGCTTGAGCCCAGTAGTTTGAGACCAGCCTGGGCAACACGGTGAGATCCCATCACTTAAAAAACAAAAACAACAAAAAAGAAATAAAAATAAACTCCCCCAAAACGAATTATTTTAAAACATTTGTCAATTTGACTGGGGATGGATACTGTAGTAGAAGACTAAGGACATTTTTCTCCCTTTGGATCATTTAGGCCTTCAATTTTTGTGGGCAAAAGCTAAAAACCCTGGGTCCATAAAAATAAAAATAAAGCGCTTCTTTCCCACCTGGCTAAATTTATTTTTTATTTTATTTTAAGGTTTTAATTTTTTATTTTTTGAGATGGAGTCTTGCTCTATTGCCCAGGCAGGAGGGCAGTAGTGCGATCTCGGCTTACTGCAACCTCTGCTTCCCAGGTTCAAGCGATTCTCCTGCCTCAGCCTCCCGAGTAGCTGGGACTACAGGTGCGCACCACCATGCCTGGCTAATTTCTTATTTTTCGTAGAGATGGGGTTTCACCATGTTGGCCAGGCTGGTCATGAACTCCTGACCTCAAGTGATCTGCCTGCCTTGGCCTCCCAAAGTTCTGCAATTATAGATGTGAGCCACCATGCCCAGCCCCACTTGGCTAAATTTAATATGGGCAAAACCATATGTTTCACTACTTGAAGCCACCCTCTAGATTTGGAAAGTACTTTTCTTCTGGGCACAAAGGGTGATGTGGGCGGTACTTATGTATCTTTCAAGTTGAGTCACTAGTTCTTTAAACAAGCTACATTTTAAAAAGACCTGGGTGTGAATTGGGTGCCTCGAAATAAAGTCAAACCAGTCTATTTTCTTTTTTCTGTATCCTTTACCACAAGTGTAGCCTCAGTAAAAAGATAGGTTTAGGCAGGGCATGGTGGCTTACACTTGTAATCCCAGCACTTTGGGAGGCTGAGGCGGGCAGATCACCTGAGGTCCAGAGTTTAAGACCAGCCTAGCCAACATGGTGAAACCCCATCTCTACTAAAAATACAAAAATTAGCTGGGCTTGGTGGTGGGTGCCTGTAATCCCAGCTACTTGGGAGGTTGAGGCAGGAGAATCATTTGAACCCGGGAGGTGGATGTTGCAATGAGCAGAGATTGCACCATTGCACTCCAGCTTGGGCAACAAGAGTGAGACTCCGTCTCAAAAAAAAAAAAAAAAAAAAAAAAAGGTAGGTTCATTCCTAACCCCCCCCTCCCCCACAACAACCTTTCTGTGCTGCTTTAAAGATAAAATGCAAATATAGGGTGTCTCCTGATTCATTTTTGGTCTGGGTCCCAGGACCTACACTGGCACAGAGGTTTCCCAAGGAAGTCACCAGCAACAACTGCACCTTAGCAACAACACTGTGGCAAAATCAAACAGCAGATTCCAGAAGCCTTCCCTGCTGCCCAGGTTGGTATTTTAAAGAAGTTACATTTGTCTATTTTCCCACCATGGGATGCATAGACATGCATGTGTGTGTACACACACACAGACACACGTGCACACATGCACTGGTGTCTACTCTGGGTCAAGGTGAGTAACTAAAGCTAAGATATAATTTCACTTCACATCCAAATTCTATAAAACTGTTGTGTTTCAGACTGCAAAGTTTTGTTTCAGACTGTAAAAATCTGATTTTACACGATTATCAGGAAAATAAAATTCGAGTTGATACCCAGTTTTTAATAAAAATGCCAACTACAAAATAATGGACTGATTGTGGCTTTCTAAAGTTACACTGAGGGAGGAGAGCCTCAAGTTTCTACTATTCTAGGATATAAAGCGAAACTATCTCTTGTGCTCCCTAAAGGAAAGTTCACTGCACAGGGCACACTGGTGCACGTGGTATGTTAAGTTGCTCTAAGACTCCTATCCAGTAAAAAGTAATCAACATGGACAACAGGAATGAAAGAGATGTACTAAATCTCTAATACATTAACTTGTGTTTTGTACCTGACTTATAGTTATTCAACTGTTTATAAATGCTAGATCAAGAAGAACTTTATCTTCCCAAGCAAAGTATGCTAACTGTGAGGTTTAGGGATAGAAAAATCATGGCACATGTTTACCCATGTAACAAACCTGCACATCCTGCACATGTATCCTGGAACTTAACATTAAATTAAATTAAAAAGAAAATGGCTCTTCCATGCATAGTTGCCCTAGTATATGAAGAAAAGATAGTGTGATTTCAAAAATGACACGCTCTCTTGATCCCTTCAGGCCAGGAATTCATGCCACGCTGCAAATCAGTAACAGAAAGAAACTCTTAGAAAAAATTTCAATTCATATCAACTCTTTTTCAGCCTCAACTCAATCAAACCTATTCCAACCGGCAAATTCTCTCTTGGTAGAGGACCTGTCCTCATTGATTGGAACCTGGTTTGCCTTGATTCTGAGTTTAGGAAATCCAGTCTAGCAAGCTGCCCTTTCTTTAGGAACTCTAGCAAATAATGCATTCTATCTATCTAAGAAGACAATTCTTTTTATTGATTATGAGCTCAAACTTTTGCACTGTAGCAAATGCCACATTCTTACTGAGATATGCCTGAAGAAGCAACGTTCAGTCTCTGGTCATTAGCACCTAATGTTCAATGTGGTATCACAGATGATCCATATAAAGCAAGGTGGGACAGCATCAGGAAGAGGCTCCTCTGCTGATAAATGGGACATTCAAAATGCCAATAGCAAATGTCTTCTTACCGCCTGCTGGCAGTTCATTCCAAGGTTCCCCTTCTCCCCTCGAACTACTTTCATCAGACAGTGTAGGGTCCGCCCTTTTCGATGTAATCCGGAACAATGGTGTTCAATCTCCCCCCGACAGCTTAGGATGATCTCAGGGCTCAGAGAAAAGTCTTCCATCAACATGCGTCGGTAATCCAACATCTCCCCCTGGCACTCACTGCTCACTTGTCGCCCTAAGTTAGGATGTAAGTCATAACATTACGAAGGGTGATGCTATGCATTAGCATCAGAAATCACCACCTATTAAAAGTACATATTTCTATCTGTAATACAATATACCTGTCAGACATGTTAACATCTGAAAAGCTTAGAATTAGCAAAAGCTTTAGCAGCAAAAAATAGGCTTAGACTCCAGATATTCAGGCTTCTCCTGTCACTGTTCTGAGTGAAACAGGTTTTATACTACTGCACTAATAATGCAAATGCTTTGCCCATGGAAATCTTATCAATAAGATAACTATTAGGGTAAAAATGAAAGCCAAAGAACAATCTCCACTGGCCTACACAATTAAAGCTTTTGGAAAAGACTACATTTAAGATATTCACTATAAGCTCCCCCAACTTCTTTGAGCTGTAAATGCCAATGGGGAAAACTTAAAATAAAAAGATTAGAACAAAACAAAAACTGGTCACCCAGACAGTTTGTTTAGTAATAAAGCCAAAATTTGAAGCCAAGTCTGACCCATGTGCTAAATCACGCTACCCTGAGTCTCCTCAAAATGCTGCACAATGTGTATTTCAAAAATGAAAACTAGGCCAGGCGCAGTGGCTCACACCTGTAATCCCAGCACTTTGGGAGGCCGAGGCGTGCAGATCACGAAGTCAGGAGATCGAGGTCATCATAGCCAACATGGTGAAATTCCATCTCTACTAAAAATACAAAAATTAGCCGGGCATAGTGGTGCGTGCCTGTAATCCCAGCTACTCCGGAGGCTGAACTACGGAGTTGGAGGTAGCAGTGAGCTGAGATTGCACCACTGCACTAAAGCCTGGTGACAGAGTGAGACTCTGTCTCAAAAAAAAAAAAAAAAAAAAGAAAACTATTCAGCTGGGCACGGTGGCTCACACCTGTAATCCTAGCACTCTGGGAGCTAAGGTGGGAGGATCACTTGAGGGCAGGAGTTTCGAGACCCGGCATGCCAACATGGCAAAACCTCATCTCTATAAAAAAAAAAAACAAATTGCTAGGTGCGGTGGCTCACACCTGTAATCCGAGCACTTTGGGAGGCCGAGGTGGGCGGATCACCTAAGTCTGGGAGTTTGAGAGCAGCCTGACCAACATGGTGAAACCCCGTCTCTACTAAAAATACAAAAATTAGCCAGGTGTAGTGGCGCTCGCCTGTAATCCCAGCTACTTGGGAGGCTGAGGCAGGAGAATTGCTTGAATCCAGGAGGCGGAGGTTGCAGTGAGCCGAGATCACGCCACTGCACTCCAGCCTGGGGGACAGAGTGAGACTCTGTCTCAAACAAACAAACAAACAAACAAACAAAAAACAAACAAACAAACAAAAAAAGGTGAAACCCCATCTCTACGAAAAATACAAAAAATTAGCCGGGTGCGATGGCAGGCGCCTGTGGTCCCAGCTACTCGGGAGGCTGAGGCAGGAGAAGGGCGTGAATCCGGGAGGCGGAGCTTGCAGTGAGCTGAGATTGCGCCACTGCACTCCAGCCTGGGCGGCAGAGAGAGACTCCGTCTCAAGGAAAAAAAAAAAAAAATGAAAAATACTCAAAAAAGCAAATATGGGAGGAAATTAACGTTTATATATATAAAGCTTTTAGAGTGTGAATCCAAAAAGGAACAGAAATGATAATTAAAAAAAAAAAAATGAATGCTACCTCTGTGTACAGCTGACTCCAGGCACATTAGCAGGTAGGAGAGCCTGGCTTCACGCGATCGCGGAAGGTTTTCCACATTGCACCGGTATTTCTTCAAGTCACTTTTACAGGATTTGGCCAATGAATAACTGACTTTATAATCCTGGGCAATCAGCTTTTGGCGGGTTGTGAGTGCTTCTCGACACTGAGGAAAGAGAACAGCAACAGCCGTGAGACCACTCATGTAACTTTACTGTTGACGTATACCTCTAAGATGAGCGTGGCGACTCAGCCAAGAACATGTCAACAACTGCAGTTATTACCAACATATCTATCTTTAAATTTGGTTAAAATTTTCGCAATTGATTTAAACTAGTGTGGCATGAGACAGGGGTAAGTGGATGGGGAACCTCGAAATTCTGTAGTCACTTGCTAGTTGTTGCTGCGATAGCAGCTGTCCAAAACATGTAAATATCTCATAGATCCCAATACGTTAACTTGACACACAGCATTCTTTTCCACTTTAACAATACCCCTAACATAAATTTCACTAGCATCAAACTGGCAACTAACATAACATTTGGGATATTCTGTTCAATGCTTTAAAATACAATTATTCAATTACTCTATATCATCTGAATAATAAGATTTGAATAAGATTCTTCAAATGATACAAGAAAAAGGAAATGAGAAACATTTCTTCAGCTACACAGGAAAGTAAATGACAAGATAACAAAATTAGTTATTTCAAAAGCCATCAACTTTCTTGCATTCATCCAGGGACAAAGAACTAAAAGAGGATGTTTAATGATATAGCTGCTGAAAAATTAAATAGCTAATTGCCTAGAAAGCACATTGATTTGGTTAACCTAAACTTCTTGAGGAGGCAGGGCTGACCTTAGTGTGGTTTTATATAAAATTCTCTGATTTTACTCCCCAAAGTAACATCTGAGAATTTTATATAAAATCACACTGAGAATTTTATATAAAACCACAGTGAGAGGCAGGTGGATCAGCTGTGGTCAGGAGTTTGAGAGCAGGTTGGCCAACATGGTGAAACCCCGTCTCTACTAAAAACACAAAAATTAGCCAGGCGTGTTGGCAGGTGCCTGTAGTCATAGCTACTAGGGAGGCTGAGGCAGGAGACTCGCTTGAACCTGGGAGGCAGAGGCTACAGTGAGCTGAGATCATGCCACTGCACCCCAGCCTGGGTGACAGAGAAAGACTCCACCTCAAAAAAAAACAAAAACAAAACAAAACAAAACAAAAAAAACACCTAAAAAAACAACCACAGTGAGAACCCGACTTGGCTTCTCACTATCTAGATATCACAATCAGGGTTTCATTTTCTTGGTTTCAGCCAAATATGCTTAAAACACAAGTACCTCACCTCTGAAAGGGGTGAGCTTTATCAGTCATTTACATTTCGGTATAAGATTATTAGAATATTGTTTGAGAGAAATTGAGAAAGTTTTTTTTTTTTTTGAGACAGAGTCTCACTCTGTCGCCCAGGCTGGAGTGCAGTGGTGCGATCTCAGCTCACTGCAACCTCCACCTCCCGGGTTCAAGCGATTCTCCTGCTTCAGCCTCCCGAGTAGGTGGGATTACAGGCGCCCGCCACCACATCTGACTAATTTTTGTATTTTTAGTAGAGACGGGGTTTCACCATCTTGGCCAGGCTGGTCTTGAACTCCTGACCTCGTGATCCACCCACCTCAGCCTCCCAAAGTGCTGGGATTACAGGCGTGAGCCACCGTGCCTGGCTGAGAAAGCTTTTAAAAAACAAATAAAACATTCATTAGTTTCTTTTTTTTTTTTTTTTTTTTTTTGAGACGGAGTCTCGCTCTGTCGCCCAGGCCGGAGTGCAGTGGCGCAATCTCGGCTCACCGCAAGCTCTGCCTCCCGGGTTCACGCCATTCTCCTGCCTCAGCCTCTCCGAGTAGCTGGGACTACAGGCGCCCACCACCACGCCCGGCTAATTTTTTGTATTTTTAATAGAGATGGGGTTTCACCGTGTTAGCCAGGATGGTCTCGATCTCCTGACCTTGTGATCCGCCCGCCTCGGCCTCCCAAAGTGCTGGGATTACAGGCGTGAGCCACCGCGCCCGGCCAACCATTAGTTTCAAAATAATACTTACCTTTTCACTCATGGATTCTTCAAATTTATGGTTAAAGAGGCACTTATACACTCTGCCTTCACCAGCTTGTGTCTATAAGATGAAACATACACATTATTATTACTTTAGCTAAACAGTTATGCTGAACATTATCCACAATCTCATATAGAACTTTCTACTAAATGATTATAATGGTAGATACCTTTGGACAAACAGCTCTTCCATTTATAAAATTTAATAGGCTTTTAACAAAAACAGTGACTGCAGTAAAGATGAAAAAAATTCCCATGGTATTTGGAGTCTGCCATTTGTTCTCAGATGTATTTTGTTAATTAGGGAACCAAGAGAAGTGACAGAGTCTGAGTCTTTTTTTTTTTTTTTTTTTTTTGAGATAGAGTCTTGCTCTGTTGCACAGGCTGGAGTGCAGTGGCACAATCTTAGCTCAGTGCAACCTCTGCCTCCTGGGTTCAAGCAATTCTCCTGCCTCAGAGCCCCGAGTAGCTGGGATTACAGGCCCCCGCCACCCTGCCTAACTAATTTTTTTATTTTTAGTAGAGATGGGCTTTCACCATACTGGCCAGCCTGGTCTCGAACTCCTGACCTCAAGTGATCCGCCTGCCTCGGCCTCCCAAAGTGCTGGCATTACAGGCGTGAGCTGCCGCACCCGGCCTCTGAGTCTTCTTTCTTACAAGTGTATGCTAGAGTTAACGACACTCTTACATCAGTGTCTCTGACGGTTAAAGCTGTTAATGCAAACCAGCAGGCAGAGTGGAAGTGTACACAAGTTACTTTCAGTACTTTGTTGTAAGGATGGAGAGACCATTCTATTTAAAGTGTTAGAAGGCTGTTCTATAGAGTCAGCAGGTGGTAATCAAGGATTTGGTTTTAAAAATTAGCCACCTGCTGTTTTCTTCACCCTAGCCAAAAACACATAAATATATAATGCGTCAAAGTTTTAGCCACTGAATAGATGTAAATAAGATCCTGAGTAAAATAAAATTCCTATAGATAAAACAGACTTCCAAGAACTGAAATTGAGAAGTGAGATAAAGCAGAAAAAATACTAAGCGGAGATCATTAGAAGCCAGCTGTTAACTAAATGTTTAATCATCAAGGTTGAGCATCCAGTTACCACTTTCTGCTATACTGGGACCAATTTCTTCTTCCATTTCTGTGGCTTTTCTACATGTGAGGTTTCTTGATGGCTTATTTTATGTTAGAATAGAGTATTAAAAAATATTTAAGTCACAGTGGCTCGTGCCTATAACCCTAGTACTTTCAGAGACAGAGGGAGGAGGATCATCTGAGGCCAGGGGTTCAAGACCAGTATGGGCAATACAGCAATGCCCCATCTCTACAAAATTTTTTTAAAAAAATTGGCCAGGCAAGATGGTGCTACTTGGGAGGCTGAGGCAGAAGAATCACTTGAACCCAGAAGTTGGAGGCTGCAGTGAGCCATGATCACACCACTGCACTCCAGCCTGGGCACCACAGCAAGACCCTGTCTCAAAAATTAGGGAGGCTGAGATGGGAGGATTGCTTCATGTCAGAAATTCGTGACCAGCCTGGGCAACATAGTGAGACTCAGTCTCTCAAAAAACAACAAAATTAAATTAATTAAAACAAGATTATATATGTGTAAAAATAAAAGGAAGAAAAGAACAGTTTCTGAGCTGACTCACATTTTCACAAAAACGCTCCCGATCATCTCGGCAAGCAAAATATAAATGCCGGTCTAAGTGAAAGTCATCCGATGACAGCTCAGCCACCCGGAGAATGGCTTTCTTGCAGAGTTCAGAAACTTGAATCTTGGGTTCTCTTTCTTCTGCTTCTTTCACCAGGCCTTTCTCCAAGCATGATACCACCTCACCTTGTGAATGTGCATCCTAAAATAGCGAGGATATTAATATTTTAAAACTTTTACCATATGGGTTTCAAATAAACAACATTTGGCTAAACACACACACACACACACACAAAGTAATAAAACCCCATCATAGAGTTGACTTATTAATGTTCTACCGAGAAACGAAGTAAGAACCAACCACACTGTGGAAGTTAAAGAAAATGCTCTCAATAATCTTCAGTTAGAATATAATACTTGCATGCTACAAATGGAAACAGAGATCCTGGAAAGTTTAAGTATTATAGTTTAGTTAGCACTAGAAATAAGAACCTGAATTTTTAAAAAATTGAAATGTCAAAAATTCATAAGAAACACAACAGGGCCAGGCACAGTGGCTCACGCCTGTAATTCCAGCATTTTGGAAGGCCGAGGCAGGTGGATCACCTGAGATCAGGAGTTCAAGACCAGCCTGGCCAACATGGTGAAACCCCATCTCTACTAAAAATACAAAAAATTAGCCAGGCATGGTGGCAGGTGCCTGTAATCCCAGCTACTCAGGAGGCTGATGCAGGAGAATCACTTGAACCCGGGAGGCGGAGGTTGCAGTGAGCTGAGATCGTGCCACTGCACTCCAGCCTGGGCGACAAGACAGAAACTCCGTCAAAAAAAAAAAAAAAAACCACATCAGCTCAAAGTTCTGGTCATAGTTCTTGTCAAGACTGAAATTACACTGCTGAAATCTCTGTTCATTTGTCTCTAAAAACCAGGCATTTCCCAAATAACGGTGCTTTCAGTCAAGTTAAAAACCAACAGACCACACAATCCACTAAGAAGTTAGAGACTTTCTTTCTCCTTTCCCTACTCTGTGGTGTCCACAAACATCCCAATATGTAGAATCTGTTGTTTAATACTCACGTTGATGTTTTGGATTTATCTTAATGGGATTTAACAAGATTACCACTCTTTACACAAAATGCTTTTGAGAGTTTTCTTAAAAACCATCCAATTATCTTTAATTGTACATTTCACCATCCCCATAGCAACCACAAACATTCATTCATGCAAAATATGAGATAGTTCCCCTAAATATTTTCTATTCAAGAGTCCTAATCTATACTTATAAGATATGCTTCAGGCCGGGCGCGGTGGCTCACGCTTGTAATCCCAGCACTTTGGGAGGCTGAGGCGGGCGGATCACGAGGTCAGGAGATCGAGACCACGGTGAAACCCCGTCTCTACTAAAAATACAAAAAATTAGCCGGGCGTGGTGGCGGGCGCCTGTAGTCCCAGCTACTCAGAAAGGCTGAGGCAGGAGAATGGCGTGAACCCGGGAGGCGGAGCTTGCAGTGAGCCGAGATTGCGCCACTGCACTCCAGCCTGGGCGACAGAGCGAGACTCCGTCTCAAAAAAAAAAAAAAAAAAAAAAAGATATGCTTCAACAATTTAAGGTATAACCACTAATATAGCAAACCAAAGCATCTTAAAATATAGTGCTATTAGCTTGCCGCGGTGGCTCATGCCTGTAATCCCAGCACTTTGGGAGGCCAAGGTGGGTGGATCACGAGGTCAAGAGTTCAAGACCAGTCTGGCCAACACAGTGAAACCCTGTCTCTACTAAAAATACAAAATATCAGCTGGATGTGGTGGTGTGTGCCTGTAATCCCAGCTACTCGGGAAGCTGAGGAAGAATTGCTTGAACCCAGGAAGTGGAGGTTGCAGTGAGCCGAGATGGCACCATTGCACTCCAGCCCGGGGGGCAGTACGAGGCTCTGTCTCAAAAAAAAAAAAAAAAAAAAAAAAAAAAAAAATATATATATATATATATATATATACACACACACACACATATATATACACACACATATATATATACACACATATATGTATATATGTATATATATGTATATATATACACACATATATACACACACATATGTATATATATGTATATATATGGTGCTATCATTTATACACACGCTTTTAAAATCTTGTTATAATAAAATGCCTATCTATGAAATAATCTGCATATAATAAAAAGATTCTGGCCAGGTGTGGTGGCTCATGCCTGTAATCCCAGCACTTGGGGAGGCCGAGGCAGGCGATCATCTGAGGTCAGGAGTTTGAGACCAGCCTGGCCAACGTGGTGAAACCCTGTCTCTACTAAAAATTCAAAAATTAGCTGGGTGTGGTTACACACACCTATAACCCCAGCTACTCAGGAAGCTGAGGCGAGAGAATTGCTTGAACCTGGGAGGCGGAGGTTGCAGTGAGCTGAGTTAGCGCCACTGCACTCCAGCATAGAAAACAAGAGTGAACTCTGTCTCAGGTAAAAAAAAAAAAAAAAAAAAGATTCCTAAAACCAAGTAGGGTAACATCTACTTCAGACAAAATTTCAAATCAACCAAAGAACGTATTTTTTTCTATTTTAATAGGATTTGTCCATAGCACCTTAATTTCCAAGTGTTTCCATGAAAGCTTTCGTGTTATCGCCTAACACACATACGAAGAAAGGACACAGCTCTGATATCTACTGTGGACATGAGTTAACAGAGGCTCAGAGGAGTTAACTAACTCATCTGAGTTGTAGAACATAAAGTGTCTAGCTAACAGTCCATTATTTATTTATCTAGAGCTGGGGTTAATCTGGGTGAGCGGGTGGAGTCTATAAAACTCCTAAAACTTGTTTTTTTATTGTTGTTGTTGTTGAACTTTTATTGTTATTTATTTTTTTAAGAGACAGGGTCTTGCTCTGTTGCCCAGGCTGGAGTGCAGTGGAGGGATCGTAGCTCACTGCAGTCCCAAGCTCCTGGGCTCAAGTGATCCTCCTGCCTCAGCCTCCCGAGCAGCTGGGACTAGAAGCACACACCACCACACCCAGCTATGGAATACTGTGTTTTTTACTGTACCTTTCCTACGTTTATATGTACTTATATACACAAATACTGTAATTGTGTTACAAATGTCTCCAGTATTTCAGCACAGCCACATGCTGTACAGGTTTGTAGCCTAGGAGCAACAGGCTACTACATACCCTAGGTGTGCAGTAGGCTATACTCTATGATACTCACCCAGTGATGAACTTGCCTAACAACACATTTCTCAGAACGTGTCCTGGTATTCTCATTGTATCCTCATTGATAAGCAACGTGTGACCATATGTGACTACACTGGTATTAGGTCATAACAATACTTCTGGCCGGGCACGGTGGCTCATGCCTGTAATCCCAGCACTTTGGGAGGCCGAGGTGGGTGGATCACGAGGTCAGGAGATCGAGACAATCCTGGCTAACACTGTGAAACCCCGTCTCTACTAAAAATACAAAAAATTAGCTGGGCATGGTGGCGGGCACCTGTAGTCCCAGCTGCTCAGGAGGCTGAGGTAGGAGAATGGCGTGAACCTGGGAGGCGGAACTTGCAGTGAGCCAAGATCGCGCCACTGCACTCCAGCCTGGGCGACAGAGCGAGACTCCGTCTCAACAACAACACCAAAAGAAAAAAAAAATACTTCTCTACTAGATGTTTCCATTCATTGTAACTTTCAGATAAATACTTTTTTCAAATAAGGGTATTTCAGGAGTTCCTCAAGAGTCTCTGAGCTTTTAATGCACCCCATTTGAGTTTATAACTGAAATGCATACAAATATTTGACAACGAAGACTGCATGGTTAGTTACCAAACACTAATTAAAGTGAGGTGAACTATACACCTGCACATTATGAGAAAATAAGCTCATTTAGGTTTAAAAAGTTATTAATACACAGGCTTGGCATATGAGTAATAAATTATCCTCTAAATGAACTTACAATAATTTTTTGTTAATTTTATTATGGTAGAAAAACATCTGCCTAAAATCTACTGCCAATGCCTTGATCCGTTTTTAGAAGTTTGATAGGCAGTATTTTTTCTTCCCCATATTCCGTGTCCTTTAACAACAACGGCCCCCGCCCCCCCAAAAAAAACCAACAACAGATGCTAACACTAATCTCTCAATAGTAGGCGAGAACTCAGTTTTTATCTCTGTTATAAACCATTCTCTATTTCAATCCTTCTGCTGTCTTCTGTAATCTACCTCACTAGATACAGGAAAAAGGAATATCAGAATTACTCAAATTAACTGGTTAAAAGCAGGAAATAATAAATGAAATAATAAATAATAAATGATACAGCTACCGAGAGAAAAGCATAAAAGTACTAACACTGTGGCACATGTCCGCAATTAAGTTCCTTTGTTGGCAGCCACAGTCTTTCTCTTCAGATGATGTAAATCGTTTATATCTTTACTTTTGGAAATCTGCCCTTTCATTTTGACAACATTTATTATTATAGAAAATTCTAAAGGTTTTATTAATGTATCTTCTTTGTTCTAAAATTTATATTAACATTTGAAAAAATCATAGTTTGGAAATCATGACATTTACGTGTTCATACAAAGGCAAGGTACAAACAGATTAACCATGACTCCTCTCCTTGGTCCTTTGGAGGCAGCCAGGTCAAAGCCAGTCATAGAAGAGTTTCAAGCTTCAGTGGCAGCAAATTTGAAACTGACAAGCCTGTTGTTTTGTGTGTTCAGAAGCCGCTTTGTTAATTTTCAGTATAATTTTTCTATCTAAATAACTGGCTGCAGAAAAGCAAACTACGGGTTTTAGAAAAGGCAGAGAAGAGCTGAGAACATGCCTCCCTCTTTTTTAAATTTGGCTGTAGTACAGAGTGAATGATATAGGAAGGAAGGTGTTTTTTCAGAAGTTCAGGTGTGAGTCTATCTCACTGTCCCCAAAATACAAGAAAGCCTTTGATGCTGGTGTAGTGACCTGGTATAAACTGAAATTTCACCCAACTGGTAGGCATACTGAAAGATTAAATGACAAAAGTGTCATTTCTATCTTTAGTCCATAGAAACAATTTTTGTTATTTTATCTAAGTTGAATAAACAATCCTGTAGTGCCTTTTGGCTCCAGCAGTACTGTTTTCTGCAATCATTTCAGTCACTACAGACTTAGTAACTCATACATGGAGGTGACAATTCGGAGAGCTAGAAGGAGGCTAATCAGCTGCTACCTTGGTGGTAACCAGGCAAGAACTACTCCACAGAGGGACTGAAACGCTTGGCTTTACTGCATGGAGCACTCATCACGAGGGTGAAAAAGCCTCATCGCTGATTCCTGAAAAGTATGTTTGGAACACTGTGGAGACTTTAAAAGGAGCCAGGTTTGGAATTGGATATAATTTTCAACATCCTAAATAAAGTCAGAGGAGTTTCCTGAATCATAAGAGTGACTTAAGTGCTTTTGTGCCATTTTGAGAGTCTGCTGGGAAGGAAAACACTGCGTTCTTTATTAAAGCTATTCTTTCTTTATTTGCCTGAAAGATTTATGCCAAGCTCACAGAGTTTTTCAAGACCAACTCAGCGGTACACTCTGATAAGGGAACAGGCCCTGTGCTGATATTAAGGAAAGGGCATCAGGGCTTTGGTGACAGCCAGACAATACACAGCAAGAAACCCTTCATTTGAACTGTGTGCTCAGTTCCAGGATCCTAACACCATGTCCCCTTTGTCAGTGATAGACGCCTGCCAACCATGAACAAATAGAGGGCAAAGGGACAAATGGGTTTTATTTTCCATTATATTTCCTGAACAGCAGATTAATGAGCAGAAGCAATTAATAGCTGATGCCACAGGTCTCAGGCTCCCTCTCCCACTGGCATCCATTACTTTTCAGGAGTTTTCTTCATTTTTGCTGAGCAAACAAATTCAGAATAAACCTAGCCAAATCTCTACTGTGACCTTCTGTTCAGCAGACTAAGTCAAAAAGTAAGATCAAATGTAACTGTGGAAGAAGAAACTAGCTAGGTAGTTATTTTCTTTCCTGTCTTTACTAAAATCAGTTCTTCTGAGGTGAAGATTAATAATATATCACATTTAGAGAGGACTTTTCTTCCAACCAACTAGAAGTACCTTCAGGTATCTTAAAATTTTCTAGTATTTTATAGATGGACAGCAGCCAGTATGCTAAGTAATTTTTTTTTGTTGTTTTTTTGAGACGGAGTCTCACTCTGTCTCCCAGGCTGGAGTGCAGTGGCGTGATCTGGGCTCACTGCAAGCTCCACTTCCCGGGTTCATGCCTTTCTTCTGCCTCAGCCTCCCAAGTAGCTGGGACTACAGATGACTGCCACCACGCCCGGCTAATTTTTTTTTTTTTTTTTTGTATTTTTAGTAGAGACGGGGTTTCACCGTGTTAGCCAGGATGGTCTTGATCTCCTGACCTCGTGATCTACCCGCCTCGGCCTCCTAAAGTGTTGGGATTACAGGCGTGAGCCACCGCGCCCGGCCAGGAATTTTTTTTATACTAACAGTGGGATACATGCAGAGAAAGATTATTGAACTAGGCCGGGACCGGTGGCTCGTGCCTGTAACCCCAGCACTTTGGGAGGCCGAGGCGGGCGGATCACTTGAGGTCAGGAGTTCAAGATCAGCCTGGCCGACATGGTGAAACCCCATCTCTATTAAAAATACAAAAATTAGCCGGGCGTGGTGGTGCATGCCTGTAGTTCCAGCTATTCGGGAGGCTGAGGCAGGAGAATCACTTGAACCCAGGAGGCTGAGGCTGCAATGAGCAGAAATCCCACCACTGTACTCCAGCCTGGGAAACAGAGGGAGACTCTGTCTCAAAAAAAAAAGATTAGCGAACTCAGGTCTCTCCTTTGCCAGAGGCACATTATAGGTAACCAGCAGCTGGTCTAATATTGTGAAGATAACATCACTCTTTGCAGGTATTAATTCCTCTGCTTCCCATACAGTACTGAAATATTTTGCTACAAACACATGAAATACCTTGTCAACCAGCCTTAGCTCTTAGGGCTGTCTGGACAAGTTTCTTTAATTTCAACTTAAGGTCACTCCGGTCCTAAATTTTTCCCATGTCAGTTATACAAAGCTTTTCATACACCAAATTTTTAAGACCCCTTTGTTGAAGCTAATGTAGTATTACATACCTTTTCTCCAAGCCGAATACTGCCACATTTCAGAATGTTGATGTCATTTTTGCAGTCATCCATGAAGCCACAGATTAAACGGTAATCACTAAAAATGATGGCCGTCATCTTGGTAATGTATTGGTGACACTGATACTCAGTGATGTTGCCTCGGTGATCCACCAAGCAGGAAACCATGTAACCTTTTCCAACTGGTTCATCAGCACATTCTTTAATCTGCTCAAAATAAAGTAGCTGTTTTACAAAAGTGTTCCATGCTTGTATCAAATAATATTTATCAAAGAGAAACATGTCTGACATTTTCCTGTTGATTTCCTAATTCTTTACTTGGGAGAAAAAAAGAAAAATGCTTAGAAATATATCCAAGGAAAACATTTAGGAATACATTTATTTTAAAGAAAAATAGTGTCATCCCTACTCAGACTGTTGTGCCTTCTAGAAAAACCTCATTAATGTGTTTTGCAAAAAATCACCTACATATCCAAATGCTTAGGTAATGCTCACTTCTAAATGCAGTGAAAAGAGCTGTTAACATCTACAGCTTTGGCATGGTCCTATGGAAGTCTTTGTAACCATGCAAAAAATGCAGGGGACAGCGAGGGGATGAATCTAGGGAGGAAGGTTTGACAAACAGGTGCAGAAGTGAAGTCCAGCTGCATACCCTAAGCCAAGCTACACAGAAAACTATTATTGTTAGGTAAACCTAAGGGCCAAGGAGAGACAGGAGGGAAGGTGTAATATTACTTCTTGACATGATATTATTATTATTTATCTTTTGAGGCGGAGTCTTGCTCTGTTGCCCAGGCTGGAGTGGAGTGACATGATCTCGGCTCACTGCAACCCCTGGCTCCCGGGCTCAAGTGATTCTCCTGCCTCAGCCTCCTGAGTAGCTGGATTACAGAAGCTCGCCTCCATGCCAGGCTAATTTTTGTATTTTTAGTAGAGACGGGGTTTTGCCATGTTGGCCAGGCTGGTCTCGAACTCCTGACCCCAGGTGACCTGCCCACCTTGGCTTCCCAAAGTGCTGGGATTACAAGCGTGAGCCACCGTGCCTGGCCTACTTCTTGACATGACATTAATGTGTTCTAAATTAACTATGGATTGAACATGTGTTTTTGAAATCAGTAGAATCCAAACTTAACCGCTGTGGTCTGGGACAGAAACATGTTTAAAATAATGTTCAGTGCAGTTTAGCAAGAAGTTTGGGAAGGGCAACCTAGTTTGGGTGGTTTAGACATATGATCTAGTGGATCAGGCACAGAGTGATTCTGCATGGTGGTGTTCCTGCAAAGTGCATTCCAAACCACAAAATGCTAATAAAGCAAACTAGCCCCCAAATGCTGAAATTCAGGCAAAAGTAAAAGCTACTAATAGAATTATAAGCTTAAATTATAAAACAGAGAAGGGTGTTTGGAAAAGAGCCTATTGCATTTGGAGAAATTAAGACAAACTGAAGTGGCAATTCTGACAAGAGGAAGGAGTTAAATGGGAATGTTTATTTTGAATATAAACAAGAAACAGTGCTTTGAATCCAGTAGAGAGCATTCTCCCCATTAGGCTATCTATAACAAGCATGCCCATAGGGCAAAACAAACAAATCTCCTCTTCCAAAAGGTGCTGGATGAAGGACACACCTCTGATGAATTATCCTATAGGCAACAGGTTCTCTTCACCTCTAACTCCAGTATCAAATCCAGATCATGTAAATAACTCAGTTCAAAAAAGAAAGTTGTGTTTATTTCTAAAGGGGCAAACTTGGGAATTTAGTCAATAGTCTCACACTGGTTTCAGAGACAGCAGTGATTTTCAACAGTCAAGATGAATGAAATTCTTTCAGTTTAACCCCAAGTAAGTTTTTGTGATGCCTAAAAGAGGGCCATGGCTGGGTGCAGTGGCTCACTTCTGTAATCCCAGCACTTTGGAAGACCGAGGGGGGTGGATCACTTGAAGTTAGGAGTTTGAGACCAGCCTGGCCAACATGCTGAAACCCCGTCTCTACTAAAAATACAAAAATTGGCCAGGCGCGGTGGCTCATGCCTGTAATCCTAGCACTTTGGGAGGCTGAGGCGGGTGGACTACCAGAGCTCAGGAGTTTGAGACAAGCCTGGGGAACACGGCGAAAGCCCGTCTCTAATAAAATACAAAAAACTAGCCAGGTGTGGTGGCGTGCGCCTGTAGTCCCAGCTACTTGGAAGGCTGAGGCAGGAGAATTGCTAGAACGCGGGAGGCGGAGGTTGCAGTGAGCCAAGATTGAGCCATTGCACTCCACCCTGGGCAACAGAGCGAGACTCCTTCTCTAAACAAATAAACAAAAAACCCAAAATTAGCTGAGTGTGGTGGCACACATCTATAGTCCCAGCTACTTGGGAGGCTGAGGCAGGAGAATTGCTTGAACCCAGGAGGTGGAGGTTGCAGTGAGCCAAGATTGTGCCACTGCACTTCAGCCCCGGTGACAATGAGAGACTCCATCTAAAAAAAAAAAAAAAGAGGGCCAGGACTGTATGTCCTGGAAAAGATTTTTTTTTTTTTTTTTTGCTGAACAAAACAGAGTTAAGTTTGAAAAGTGAAAGGAGGAATAGATGCTTGAAAATCCCAGCACTTGTAATTCAACCACAGAAAAACATTGGATAAAAAACAAGACTAGTGGCAGACATCCACTTAATGAAACACAGAAACATTTTTCCAGGCCCTAATATTAGGCAACCAAAAGTTTTAAAACATCTCAAGAGGCCAGGAGTGGTGGCTCACACCTGTAATCCCAGCTTGGGAGGACGAGGCGGGCAGATCACGAGGTCAGGAGACTGAGACCATCCTGGCTAACACAGTGAAACCCCATCTCTACTAAAAATACAAAAAAAATTAGCCAGGCGTGGTGGCAGGTGCCTGAAGTCCCAGCTACTTGGGAGGCTGAGGCAAGAGAATGGCATGAACCTGACAGGCGGAGCTTGCAGTGAGCAGAGATCGCGCCACTGCACTCCAGCCTGGGTTACAGAGTGAGACTCCGCCTCAAAAAAAAAAAAAAAAAAAAAAATCTCAAGAAAAACTAGGAGCACATTTTGAACTGTAGCCTCAATAAGAAACTAAATGCAAATTTTAGCTTCAATCACTTGAGATTTTACTGAAACACAGAGATGTGGCACCTACTCATTTTTCAGCTCACTATCCATTACAACAGGGCGTGATGTTAGAATGAGAAGTTTGCATGTTTCTTCATTCTGCTGGACAGCACTTTTTCCTTCTATCTTACTAAACTTCTAAGATGAATAGCAAAAAAGGGGCACTAAATCATCATCAACATATTTAAAAATAGAAGTAAACTCTGAAGTGGCTGGGGAGCAGACTGAAAAGGTACCATTAGCAAAATGCTGCAGTCACTCTATTTTTTGACTGGAGCCAGGAGGAAAGCAGGCAGGATTTAGCTCAATCCTGGAGATTAAGTTTGGTTTGTATTAATAGTTTACAGGTATTCTTGTGATGTTGTTTTTCTCCTTGGAAGTAGGATTCCAAAATTAAGAAAGATGATAGAAGGAAAATATAGAATGAAATGTTTTGCTGGAGACTGTGTTCTTCCTGATATTTAATTTCCCTGACTCCAGTATAATCTTCCTGTGGGAGGGAGAAGTGTCCTTGTTAATGCTAATCTTTTACAAAACTAGAACACCCCAAAAGGTCACAGAGGACCATTGTGATATACACATTATATGGAAGCCAGCCTAATGCAAAGAGTGAAATTATTCTAGTGAATATGTACATACTCAACTAAATTTCCCTGGGCCAATCAAACTGGTATGTATTTAATGGGACACAAAATGGGGCAAAACAAACATATGTGGGTATGTATATATGTATCTCTCCCAACGTGTTTTTTAAAAAAAACTACTTATGGCCGGGCACAGTGACTCATGCCTGTAATCCCAGCACTTTGGGAGGCTGAAGCGGGTGGATCACCTGAGGTCAGGATTTGAGACCAGACTGGCCAACATGGCAAAACCCTGTCTCTACTAAAAATACAAAAATTAGCCAGGCCTGGTGGCGTGTGCCTGTAATCCCAGTTACTTGGGAGGCTGAAGCAGGAGAATTGCTTGAACCTGGGAGGCAGAGGTTGCAGTGAGCCAAGGTGGCACCACTGCACTCCAGTGTGGGCGACAGAGCAAGACTCCATCTCAAAAAAAAAAATCTACTTATAATTGTATAGTACCACAATATAGAGGGAAAATACAAACATTTAAAGTTCAAGCCTGGGAATAATTTCTTTGTTTGTATTTAGTTTTGTTATTAAGCAAACATCTTTGCCCTTGGTATTTTAAAGTTAGAGGTTTAGTGCTATAGCTAGCTAAGGGAGTTTGAGATGTAGAATATTAAAGCTAGGAGCTAAAGATAAATTTTTCAACGATATGCCTTTCTGCTCAGAAGCCCCAGGGTAAATATGAGGGGTCACTGCTTTAAAAGAATAAAACATAAGTGATCTAGTATTAGAAAGTTTGAGAAAACAGGTTCTACGAGTCCCCATAATGACACAAGGAACACAGGCTGATGGCTTATCTGGATGACACAGGGTCTTCCTTAAGAGCTCTGAAGAATGTGGCCCTGACTTAATTCATCAATAGGGCCAGCTTGAGGACAAATTAATATGGTGTGAGATCTATGACTGTTAATTCTGGGGTGGAAAAATAGCAACTGTTTTCTCTGTGATTCTCATATTTCAGTATGCAGAAACTCTGGCTTTCTGGAGTTTCTATTACTGATTCAAAAAAAAAAAAAAAAAAATTTAAAGTACCACAATTTTCACTAATACTATTTGTTGTTTACAGTGGGCCAAGATAAATAATTTTTAAAATCTTAATCTTTTTAACACTAACTCCTATTATTTGAAGTATATACCTCTGTGGGTCAATTGATCCAGCTGCATAGCCAAAACAGGAATGCTGACAGACCGCCTGTAACCAGGCTGATACGCTTCAGACACAGCACGTTGTCCAATGTGTGAGAGTAGCACTGATACCTCAGCACTTTTACTTGCTGTTTTGAGACCAATAGAACCTGATTTCCAACTGCCTCAATCAATAGTATCCTAATGTAAGCGTAGGTGGACGTTAACAAAAAGAGTCTAATTACACCCCTCAACTTCCTAATTTTCAACCAAGACAGATGTGAATTCTAAGAAAAGTAATGTAACTGAGTCATTCCTCTCATAAGGGCTGGTCTGGTAATTTTCTCCTCTAAGCCATTAGATATCTACAAAATTCTTTCACAACTTACCTCTGTTATAGTAGATTTGCAAACCTCTCTGGCCACAGATTCAAATTTGGGATCTGTAGTTAGGTTCAGCTTATAATTCCACAACAACTAGATATGAGAGGAAAAATAAAACAAAACAAAGAAAAACTCCAGTTAGAACAGTATGAAATTTATTATCAATGCTAAATGACAAAAGCCAATTATACAGAGTCAGACAAAGCATATTCACATCAGATAACAAACAAAGTAGGATAAAATGCCATCACATTCCTAGATAAAAGGAAAAAAATGCAAGCCAAATAAAACGATGACTATTCAGATATACTTTTGTCATTTTTACTAAAGGACAATTTTTATTTATTTATTTATTTTTTGAGACAGAGTTTCACTCTTGTTGCCCAGGCTAGAGTGCAACAGCGTGATCTTGGCTCACTGCAACCTCCACCTCTCGGGTTCAAGCGATTCTTAAATGACAAATTTTTTAGAGCTATAAATTAAAAACCATTAAAAAGTCAAGAAAAAAATGAAAAATTAAGATCCTTGGTAAGGTTTTCAAGGAAAATATAAATAGGTTATATGAGCTAAATTCTGCTTGAACCAAAAAGTCTAAGCCAGAAGCTCAGATTTGGTGGATTCAGTCTCAGATCTCACAATCAACAGTGCTTTCATAGATCGGTTTCATGGAGGAGAGTCGCCCAGGCTCTAGTTTCTAGGCATATTTATCTTCATTCATTCATTAATTTTTAAAAAAATAGCCACGCGCAGTAGCTGACGTCTGTAATCCCAGCACTTTGGGAAGCAGAGGCGGGCGGATCACGAGGTCAGGAGATCGAGACCATCCTGGCTAACACGGTGAAACCCCGTCTCTACTAAAAAATACAAAAAATTAGCTGGTGTGGTGGCAGGCGCCTGTAGTCCCAGCTACTCAGGAGACTGAGGCAGGAGAACGGCGTGAACCCCGGAGGCAGAGGTTGCAGTGAGCCGAGATAGCGCCACTGCACTCCAGGCTGGGCGACAGAGCGAGACTCTGTCTCAAAAAAAAAAAAAAAATTTGTAGAGATGGGATCTGTGTTGCCAGGCTGGTCTTGAACTCCTGGCTTCAAGCAATTCCCCTGCCTTGGCCTCCCAAAGTGCTGGGATTACAAGTGCCAGCCCCAGCCTCTTCATTCCCTTAAAACACTTGACACATACACTATAAGGTCCACTCTTAGACAGAGTTTCCCTCTTACTGCCCAGGCTGGAGTGCAATGGCACGATCTCGGCTCACCACAACCTCTGCCTCCCGGGTTCAAGCAATTCTCCTGCCTCAGCCTCCTGAGTAGCTGGGATTACAGGCATGTGCCACCAACGCCTGGCTAATTTTGTATTTTTAGTAGAGACGGGGTTTCTCCATGTTGGTCAGGCTGGTCTTGAACTCCTGCCATCAGGTGATCCACCCGCCTTGGCCTCCCAAAGTGCTGGCATTACAGGAGTGAGCCACTGAGCCCAGCCCATCAGGTCCACTTTATACAACTGTTTTAACACATCTTACACTAGAAAGTATCTAAAGCCTATTCTTACAGATAATGACTAGATATTACTTTATCTTCAAGCTTCCATAAAATGATTTTAAGTGATCCAATTTCTGAAATGTAGCAAAAATGAGCCTTAAATTGTTCAGTTGGTGAGATAGAGCAGAGACTTTGGATGATGTAGAACATGAAGACATATGTATATATTTATTTTTGGAGGGGGGTACATTCCTCTCTGACTACTATATACTCCTAGATAAAAAAATACAGTCATCAATCACTGATTCAGTTAAACATTTGCTTGGCAAGGCGTTTCACAGATAGGCTATTAGAGGAAACAAGCAAATGTTTACTCAGTACGTACTATGTTCCAGACACAGTGTTAGGAACTGGTGGATAAAACATAAGGAGAAGGACAAAGACTGTCCAGTGGCAACCATAGTCAATGGCAGGGAGTACGATCAAGTAATTGGCTAATGGCATCACTGGGTACCACAGCAGTATAGGGGAGGGGTATTCCAAACTGGAGAGTGATGGGGAGTTTGGTCAGGGAAGATTTACCATAGAAAATGCTAAGATGAAACCTGAAAGGCTAGCAGCAGTTAGCCAGATTCAAAGGTAGGGAGAAGACTTTTTTAGGCAGATGACACCGCATCCATGGAAGCAAGGGGTGGAGGGAACCAGAAGTCCAACGGAGGACTGACCCAGGAGCCTCAAGCCAGGCCAGATCAGAAAGCCTTTGTAAGCCATGACTGAACTTTAACCCAAGAATAACGGGAAGTCGCAGAAGAGAAAGTAGGGGGTGACACGACCAGATCTGCTTTTTAGAAGGACAGAGGTGTATAAAAAGTACATTAGGAATGACATGGAAGCATGCAGTTAATTCTGTATGAGTGCTGAGGAAGATCTGAAGAAAACACAAGGGATGGGAAGGATTTCTTCTCCTCCCTCCTCAAAAACAAAAACATGAGTAAAAGCTCTAATCCCTTGGCTACCATCAATAACTGAGCTTTCAGGCCGGGCATGGTGGCTCATGCCTGTAATGCCAGCACTTTGGGAGGCCAAGGTGGGTGGATAACCTGAGGTCAGGAGTTCAAGGCTGGTCTGGCTAACATGGTGAAACCCGGTCTCTACTAAAAATATAAAAATTAGCCAGGTGTGGTGGTGCACGCCCGTAATCCCAGCTACTCTGGAGGCTGAGGCAGGAGAATAACTTGAACCTTTAAAAAATAAAAAAAAAAAAAAGAAAAGAAAAGCAAAGCTTTCTGGTATCTCAAAAACTTAGGACAAACAGTAACAAAAGCCAGAAAAATTAAAACTATAAGCAGAAAATTTCCTTACTATTTTATCAAACGCAAAGTCAGATGTCCTACAATTGAGCTAGAAATAGATTTTCTGCCAAGAGATGTTTAGATAACCATTTAGATTTTCTGAATGTCTTAACCTTTTAATTTGAAAACTTACTTGTTCTGACAGGCATAAATTTCCTTATGAACAAGTCTCTTCCCTAAGAACCATGACAGTATTGTCAAAGGCTAAACATTTTACTGTATCTCATCTTTTTTTTGTTCATTTCAAATTAAGATATAATTCATATGCCATAAAATTTACCTCTCTAAAGTGTACAATTCAGTGGTTTTTTACTATATTCACAAGGATGGGCAACAACCACCATTGCCTAATTATAGAACATTATCACCCCAAACAGAAGCCCATACCCATTCTGTGACACTTTATCCTCTCTACCCTCATCTTCTGGCAACCATTAATCTACTTTCTGGTATTTTATTTCTTTTTTTTTTTTTTTTTCAGATGGAGTCTTGCTCTGTCACCCAGGCTGGAGTGCAGTGGCGCGATCTTGACTCACTGAAGCCTCCGCCTGGGTGACAGAGCGAGAATCCATCTAAAAAAAAAAAAAAAATTTTTTTTTGCCCAGGCTGGAGTACAGTGGCGCCATCATGGCTCACTGCAACCTCCACCTCCCGGGTTCAAGTGATTCTCCTGCCTCAGCCTCCCTGCTAGCTGGGATTACAGGCATGTGCCACCACATCCAGCTACATTTTTGTATTTTTAGTAGAGACGGGGTTTCACCATGTTGGCCAGGATGGTCTCGATCTCCTGACCTCGTGATCTGCTGGCTTCAGCCTCCCAAAGTGCCGGAATTACAGGCGTGAGTCATCGTGCCTGGCCTCAAATCTTAAGATATTCATCCATGAATCTATCTGTTCACCCATCCCAAACGCATAATGAGTAACTACTATAATCTGGACATCCTTCTAGGTAAAGGGGATGAGAAAGATGAAGAAGAAAAAAAAAAGGCCATTGTCTCAGCACTTCAAGAAGCTCAACCACAGGAGGACAAAAGAAGGAAGAGTCGCCTTGGAAAGAAAATAAACAATAAAAACATACTGTGATAAATGTGATAACAAGCATGCAGAAGATTTTACAGAACACAAAGGAAGAACACATTTCGTTGAGTGGTAAGAGGAGGGACAGGGAGTCTTGGTAGCAGTCCAGTCATCCTGGGCTTGATCCTCAGGCATAAGAAGCAATTTAGTCAGATGAAATGACGGAGATTGGGCTTCTAAGTGTACAAAGGTAGAAAGGACACAAAGAATAAATGATAACCTATAGAAACAGAGTTCAGAATAGCTGGAGTTGAAGGTATGAAAGATGAGATGGGGCGCAGGGGTCAGATCACACTGAATACCGCAGTTCATATTAAAGGTTTTGAATTTTATCTTAAAGGAAATGGAAGGTTAATGGATACTTTTAACCAAAGAACTCAAAAGATCACATCTGATTACACCAGAGAAGGGCAGGATTTAGGGAAGTTAGTAGACCAAGAGGCAAGAACTTATTTGAATGAAAAAAGATGGGATATACTTGAGATACTTAGAATAAAGTAATTACAGGATTAGGGTGTGGGCTAGGGGATGAAGGGAAAAGTTTCCTTCAGTCAAGCTCCTTGAAAATATAGTCAGTCTACTGGGAGACACCTCCCAGTAGGGGCCGACAGGTATCTCATACAGGCAGGTGCCCTTCTGAGATGAAGCTTCCAGAGGAAGAATCAGGCAGCAATATTTGCTGTTCTGCAGCCTCTGCTGGTGATACCCAGGCAAACAGAGTCTGGAATGGACTTCCAGCAAACTCCAACAGACCTGCAGCTGAGGGGCCTCTCTGTTAGAAGGAAAACTAACAAACAGAAAGGAATAGCATCAACATCAACATCAACAAAAAGGACATCCACACCAAAACCCCATCCGTAGGTCACCAACATCAAAGACCAAAGGTAGATTAAACCACAAAGATGGGGAGAAACCAGAGCAGAAAGGCTGAAAATTCCAAAAACCAGAATGCCTCTTCTCCAAAGGAACAAAACTCCTCACCAGCAAGGGAACAAAACTAGACGGAGAACGAATTTGACAAGTTGACAGAAGTAGGCTTCAGAAGGTCGGTAATAACAAACTTCTCTGAGCTTAAGGAGCATGTTCTAATCCACCAAAAGGAAGCTAAAAAGCTTGAAAAAAGGTTAGACGAATGGCTAACTAGAATAACCAGGGTAGAGAAGAGCTTAAATGACCTGATGGAGCTGAAAACCACCGTACGAGAACTTTGTGAAGCATACATACGCTTCAATAGCCGATTTGATCAAGCGGAAGAAAGGATATCAGTGATTTAAGATCAAATGAATGAAATAAAGCCAGAAGACAAGATTAGAGAAAAAAGAGTGAAAAGAAACGAACAAAACCCCAAGAAATATGAGACTATGTGAAAAGACCAAATCTACGTTTGATTGGTGTACCTGAAAGTGACAGGTCGAATGGAACCAAGTTAGAAAACAACCTTCAGGATATTATCCAGGAGAACTTCTCCAACCTAGCAAGCCAGGCCAACATTCAAATTCAGGAAATAGAGAGAACACCACACAGATACTCCTCAAGAAGAGCAACCTCAAGACACATAATTGTCAGATTCACCAAGGTTGAAATGAAGGCAAAAATGTTAAGGGCAGCCAGAGAGAAAGGTCAGGTTACCCAAAAAGGGAAGCCCATCAGACTAACAGCAGATCTCTTTGCAAAAACCCTACAAGCCAGAAGAGAGTGGGGGCCAATATTCAACATTCTTAAAGAAAAGAATTTTTTTTTTTTTTTATTAATTTTTGCATACAAAAACAATAAACATTTTCTAAAAATACATACAAACAAAAAGATGCGTATCAAACATATTAGGAAGGTTGCACATGGGAAGTCGGGGAATAGGAATTGGGGGTGGGAGTTAAAATAAATGAGAGAGGGACTTTATATGGATCAGTGATAATAACTCAATCCTCTATTTGACAAAGAAGAGGGAGAAGGAAGAGGAAGAAAAAGAAAGTGGGATAAAGGATCAGAAAGGGAAGAAAATAGAAAAAATTAGAGTATGACTCCAGGGTAGACCTGTTTTGTTGTCACTGAGTTGGTTGGTTGGTTTGTCTGTTGTATTCTTCATGTTTCGCCAAGTTGGCCAGACTGGTCTCGAACTCCTAGCCCGAAGTGATCAACCCGCCTCACCCCCCAGAGTGCCGGGACCACAGGCGTGAGCCACCACGTCCAGCCCCCACATTGCTTCTGGCCTCCGTGGTAGACCTCCCAGACAGAGCGGCCAGGCAGAGGAGCTCCTCACTTCTACCCAGACACAGGGCGGCCGGGCAGAGGAGCACCTCACTTCCCAGACGGAGCGGCCAGGCAGAGACGCTCCTCACTTCTTCCCAGACGATAGGTGGCCGGGCAGAGGCGCTCCTCACTTCCCAGACGGTGGGTGGCCGGGCAGAGGCGCTCCTCACTTCCCAGACGATGGGTGGCCCGGCAGAGGGGCTCCTCACTTCCCGGACGGGGCGGCCGGGCAGAGGCGCTCCTCACTTCTTCCCGGACGGGGCGGCCGGGCAGAGGCGCTCCTCACTTCTTCCCGGACGGGGCGGCCGGGCAGAGGCGCTCCTCACTTCTTCCCGGACGGGGCGGCCGGGCAGAGGCGCTCCTCACTTCTTCCCGGACGGGGCGGCCGGGCAGAGGCGCTCCTCACTTCTTCCCGGACGGGGCGGCCGGGCAGAGGCGCTCCTCACTTCTTCCCGGACGGGGCGGCCGGGCAGAGGCGCTCCTCACTTCTTCCCGGACGGGGCGGCCGGGCAGAGGCGCTCCTCACTTCTTCCCGGACGGGGCGCCCGGGCAGAGGCGCTCCTCACTTCTTCCCGGACAGGGTGGCCGGGCAGAGGCGCTCCTCACTTCTTCCCAGACGGGGCGGCCAGGCAGAGGCGCTCCTCACCTCCCAGACGATGGGTGGCCAGGCAGAGGCGCTGCTCACCTCCCAGACGATGGGTGGCCGGGCAGAGGCACTCCTCACTTCCCAGACGGGGCGGCCGGGCAGAGGCACTCCTCACTTCCCAGACGGGGCGGCCGGGCAGAGGCGCTCCTCACTTCCCAGACGGTGGGTGGCCCGGCAGAGGCGCTCCTCACTTCCCAGACGATGGGTGGCCGGGCAGAGGCGCTCCTCACCTCCCAGATGGGGCGGCCGGGCAGAGGCGCTCCTCACTTCTTCCCGGACGGGGCGGCCGGGCAGAGGCGCTCCTCACTTCTTCCCGGACGGGGCGCCCGGGCAGAGGCGCTCCTCATTTCTTCCCGGACGGGGTGGCCGGGCAGAGGCGCTCCTCACTTCCCAGACGGGGCAGCCGGGCAGAGGCGCTCCTCATTTCTTCCCGGACGGGGCGGCCGGGCAGAGGCGCTCCTCACTTCTTCCCGGACGGGGCGGCCGGGCAGAGGCGCTCCTCACTTCCTCCCGGACGGGGCGGCCGGGCAGAGGCGCTCCTCACTTCCCAGACGGGGCAGCTGGGCCGAGGCGCTCCTCACTTCCCAGACGGTGGGTGGCCGGGCAGAGGCGCTCCTCACTTCCCAGACGGTGGGTGGCCGGGCAGAGGCGCTCCTCACTTCCCAGACGGTGGGTGGCCGGGCAGAGGCGTTCCTCACTTCCCAGACGGTGGGTGGCCGGGCGGAGGCGCTCCTCACTTCCCAGACGGTGGGTGGCCGGGCAGAGGCGCTCCTCACTTCCCAGACGGGGCGGCCGGGCAGAGGCGCTCCTCACTTCTTCCCGGACGGGGCGGCCGGGCAGAGGCGCTCCTCACTTCCCAGACGGGGCAGCCGGGCAGAGGCGCTCCTCACTTCTTCCCGGACGAGGCGGCCGGGCAGAGGCGCTCCTCACTTCCTCCCGGACGGGGCGGCCGGGCAGAGGCGCTCCTCACCTCCCAGACGATGGGAGGCCGGGCAGAGGCGCTCCTCACCTCCCAGACGATGGGTGGCCGGGCAGAGGCGCTCCTCACCTCCCAGACGGGGCGGCCGGGCAGAGGCGCTCCTCACCTCCCAGACAGGGTGGCCAGGCAGAGGCGCTCCTCACTTCCCAGACGATGGGTGGCCGGGCAGAGGCGCTCCTCACTTCCCAGACGGTGGGTGGCCGGGCAGAGGCGCTCCTCACTTCCCAGACGGGGCGGCCGGGCAGAGGCGCTCCTCACTTCCCAGACGGTGGGTGGCCGGGCAGAGGCGCTCCTCACTTCCCAGACGGTGGGTGGCCGGGCAGAGGCGCTCCTCACTTCCCAGACGGTGGGTGGCCGGGCAGAGGCGCTCCTCACTTCCCAGACGGTGGGTGGCCGGGCAGAGGCGCTCCTCACTTCCCAGACGGTGGGTGGCCGGGCAGAGGCGATCCTCACTTCCCAGACGGTGGGTGGCCGGGCAGAGGCGCTCCTCACTTCCCAGACGGTGGGTGGCCGGGCAGAGGCGCTCCTCACTTCCCAGACGGGGCGGCCGGGCAGAGGCGCTCCTCACTTCTTCCCGGACGGGGTGGCCGGGCAGAGGCGCTCCTCACTTCCCAGACGGGGCAGCCGGGCAGAGGCGCTAAAGAAAAGAATTTTCAACCCAGAATTTCATATCCAGCCAAACTAAGCTTCATAAGTGAAGGAGAAATAAAATCCTTTACAGACAAGCAAATGCTGAGAGATTCTGTCACCATCAGGCCTACCCTACAAGAACTCCTGAAGGAAGCACTAAACATGGATAGGAACAACCGGTACCAGCCACTGCAAAAACATGCCAAATTGTAAAGACCATCGATGCTAGGAAGAAACTGCATCAATTAACGGTTGAAATAACCAGCTAGCATCATAATGACAGGATCAAATTCACACATAACAATATTAACCCTAAATGTAAATGGGCTAAATGCCCCAGTTAAAAGACACAAACTGGCAAATTGGATAGAGTCAAGACCCATCAGTGTGCTGTATTCAGGAGACCCATCTCACGTGCAAATACACACATGGGCTCAAAATAAAGGCATGGGGGAAGATCTACCAAGCAAATGGAAAACAAAACAAAACAAAACAAAAAAAGCAGGGGTTGCAATCCTGGTCTCTGATAAAACAGACTTTAAACCAACAAAGATCAAAAGAGACAAAGAAAGCCATTGCATAATGGTAAAGGGATCAATACAACAATGGTAAAGGGTTCAATTCAACAAGAAGAGCTAACTATCCTAAATATATATGCACCCAATACAGGAGCACCCAGATTCATAAAGCAAGTTCTTAGAGACCTACAAAGAGACTTAGACTCTCACACAATAATAGTGGGAGACTTTAACACCCCACCAGCAATATTAGACAGATCAACGAGACAGAAAATTAACGAGGATATCCAGGACTTGAACTCAGCTCTGGACTAGGCAGACCTAATAGACATCTACAGAACTCTCCACCGCAAATCAACAGAATACACATTCTTCTCAGCACCACAACGCACTTATTCTAAAATTTACCACATAATTGGAAGTAAAACACTCCTCAGCAAATGTAAAAGAGGAGAAATCACAAAAAACTGTCTCTCAGACCACAGTGCAACCAAACTAGAACTCAGGATTAAAAATCTCACTCAAAACCGCACAACTACATGGAAACTGAACAACCTGCTCCTGAATGACTACTGGGTACATAACGAAATGAAGGCAGAAATAAAGATGCTCTTTGAAACCAATGAGAACAAAGACAACGTACCAGAATCTCTGGGACACAGTTAAAGCAGTGTGTAGAGGGGAATTTATAGCGCTAAGTGCCCACGAGAGAAAGCAGGTGTGATCCAAAATTGACACCCTAACATCACAATGAAAAGAACTAGAGAAGCAAGAGCAAACAATTTCAAAAGCCAGCAAAAGACAAGAAGTAACTAAGATCGGAGCAGAACTGAAGGAGACAGAGACACAAAAAACCCTTCAAAAAAACCAATGAATCCAGGAGCTGTTTTTTTGAAAAGATCAACAAAATAGATAGACTGCTAGCAAGATTAATAAAGAAGAAAAGAGACAAGAATCAAATAGACACAATAAAAAATAATAAAGGGGATATCACCACCGATCCCACAGAAATACAAACTACCATCAGAGAATACTATAAACACCTCTATGCAAATAAACTAGAAAATCTAGAAGAAATGGATAATTCCTAGACACATACATCCTCCCAATACTAAACCAGGAAGAAGTTGAATCTCTGAATAGACCAATAACAGGTTCTGAAATTGAGGCAATAATTAATAGCCTACCAACCCAAAAAAGTCCAGGACCAGATGGATTCACAGCCGAATTCTACAGAGGTACAAAGAGGAGCTGGTACCATTCCTTCTGAAACTATTCTGATCAATAGAAAAAGAGAGAATCCTCCCTAACTCATTTTATGAGGCCAGCATCATCCTGATACCAAAGCTCGGCACACAACAAAAAAAGAGAATTTTAGACCAATATCCCTGATGAACATCTAGGAGAAAATCCTTATTAAAATACTGGCAAACCAAATCTAGCAGCACATCAAAAAGCTTATCCACCACGATCAAGTTGGCTTCATCCCTGGGATGCAAGGCTGGTTCAACATACGCAAATCAATAAACGTAATCCATCACATAAACAGAACCAACGACAAAAACCACATGATTGTCTCAATAGATGCAGAAAAGGCCTTCGACAAAATTCAACAGCCTTGCGTGCTAAAAACTCTCAATAAACTCGGTATCAATGGAACATATCACAACATACTAAGAGCTATTTATGACAAACCCACAGCCAGTATCATACTGAATGGGCAAAAACTAGAAGCATTCCCTTTGAAAACCAGCACAAGACAAGGATGTCCCCTCTCACCACTCCTATTCAACATAGTATTGGAAGTTCGGGCCAGGGCAATCAGGCAAGAGAAAGCAATAAAGCATATTCAAATAGGAAGAGAAGATGTCAAATTGTCCCTGTTTGCAGATGACATGACTGTATATTTAGAAAAGCCCGTTGTCTCAGCCCAAAATCTCCTTAAGCTGATAAGCAACTTCAGCAAAGTCTCAGGATACAAAATCAATGTGAAAAAATCACAAGCATTCCTATAAATCAATAACAGACAGAGAGCCAAATCATGAGAGAATTCTCATTCACAATTGCTTCAAAAAGAATAAAATACCTAGGAATCCAACTCACAATGGCTGTGAAAGACCTCTTCAAGGAGAACTACAAACCACTGCTCAAGGAAATAAGAGAGGACACAAACAAATGGAAAAACATTCCATGCTCATGGATAGGAAGAACCAATATTGTGAAAATGGCCTTACTGCCCAAACTAATTTATAGAGTCAATGCTATCCTCATCAAGCTACCACTGACTTTCTTCACAGAATTGGAAAAAATGACTTTAAACTTCATATGGAGCCAAAAAAGAGCCCGCATAGCCAAGACAATCTTGGGCAAGAAACACAAAGTTGGAGGCATCACGCTACCAGACTTCAAACTATACTACAAGGCTAAAGTAACCAAAACAGCATGGTACTGGTACCAAAACAGATATACAGGCCAATGGAACAGAATGGAGTCCTCAAAAATATCACCACATATCTACCACCATCTGATCTTTGACAAACCTGACACACACAAGCAATGTGGAAAAGATTCCCTATTTAATAAATGGTGTTGGGAAAACTGGCTAGCCATATGCAGAAAACTGAAACTGGACCCCTTCCTTACACCTTATACAAAAATAAACTCAAGATGGATCAAAGGCTTAAACATAAGACCTAGGACCATAAAAATCCTAGAAGAAAACCTGGGCTATATTAATAGGATATAGGATATAGATACAGGCAAAGACTTCATGTCTAATACACCAAAAGCAATGGCAACAAAAACCAAAATTGACATATGGGATCTAATTAAACTAAAGAGCTTCTGCACAGCAAAAGAAACTATCATCAGAGTGAACAGGCAACCTACAGAATGGGAGAACATTTTTGCAATCTATCCATCTGACAAAGGGCTAATATCCAGAATCGACAAAGGGCTAATAGCCAGAATCTACAAAGAACTTAAACAAATTTACAAGAAAAAAGCAAACAACACCATCAACACATGGGCAAAGGATATGAACAGACACTTCTCAAAAGAAGACATTTAGGCAGCCAACACTCATGAAAAAATGCTCATCATCACTGGTCATTAGAGAAATGCAAATCAAAACCATAATGAGATACCATCTCACGCCAATTAGAATGGCGATCATTAAAAAGAAACAACAGATGCTAAAGAGGGTGTGGAAAAATAGCAATGCTTTTACATTGTTGGTGGGAATGTAAATTAGTTCAACCACTGTGGAAGACACTGTGATGATTCCTCAAGGATCTAGAACTAGAAATACCATTTGACCCAGCAATCCCATTACTGGGCATATACCCAAAGGATTATAAATCATTCTATGATAAAGACACATGCACATGTATGTTTATTGCGGCACTATACACAATAGCAAAGACTTGGAACCAACCCAAATGTCCATCAATAGTAGACTGGATTAAGAAAATGTGGCACATATACACTATGGAATACTATGCAGCCATAAAAAAGGATGAGCTCATGTCCTTTGCAGGGACATGGATGAAGCTGGAAACCATCATTCTCAACAAACTATCACAAGATCAGAAAACCAAACACCACATGTTCTCACTCGTAAGTGGGAGTTGAACAATGACAACACATGGTCACAGGGAGGGGAACATCACACACTGGGGCCTTTTCGGGGTGGGGGGCTAGGGTAGGGATAACATTAGGAGAAATACCTAATGTAGGTGACAGGTTGATGGGTGCAGCAAAGCACCATGGCACGTGTATACCTATGTAACAAAACTGTACGTTCTGCATATGTAACCCATAACTTAAAGTATAATAATTAAAAAAAAAGTATAGCACATACGATTATGTGCAATACATAATACTTGATATTGCTAATAAATGACTATGTTACTGGTTTTTGAAAAAAAAAGAAAAAGAAAATATTAGTCTATAGCTCGTTTAATCTACTTCCTCTTTTATTCACCCGTAAAATTTTAAGTCAAAGCTATGTTTAGTCAGTTCTATAAAGTTAGTTTAAAAATCAAAACAAGAAATTCCCTGTCCAAAGTTCCACCCACTCCCCAGAAGCAGACACTTTCAATTCTTTTTGCTTAAGTTAATTACCTCCTTATTTTTAAACTACATGCTTAAACTGTCATTTCTTGACTTGTCACTTTTAGATATTCTGTAGTAACTTACACTGTAGAATATGAGGAATGAATTCTCATACCCATCTTCCTGGTCCCACTCCTCCCCATACAGTTAAATCATCATGTTGTTAGATACTCAGTATTCACATTATTGACTATGTAAAAAGTTATATATACTGAGACATAGAATATTATATTTATTCTCCTATATGACTTTTAGTTTGCTCTGTAGTTGTCATTTATTTCATAGGCCTATTTTCCTGTACACCCATTATTAATTAATCCTCAATCTCTTTACTAGAAATGTAAATCTCCTCTCAAAATGTTCTAGTGTGTCCAGTGAGACATTCCTCTTGCAGTCTTTTCATTTTCCTGCTTCCATCAGGGACTGGCTGTTTTCTCTGTACATGTATCATCCTTCTCCAGCATCCTCAGAATTTCCTTTGCTTTTCTCTTAGGCTGATTCATTAGTTACTGGATTCTTTATCTTTCTCTGCCTTGGTGTATTCCCTCATTTTCTTTAAGCACATCCTCCAGGGGCTTTATTTAAAAACACGTAGCCGGGCATGGTGGCTCACACCTGTAATCCCAGCACTTTGGGAGGCCGAGGTGGGTGGATTACCTGAGGTCAGGAGTTCAAGACCAGCCTGACCAACATGGAGAAACACTGTCTCTACTAAAAATACAAAATTAGCTGGGTGTGGTGGCACATGCCTGCAATCCCAGCTACTTGGGAGGCTGAGGCAGGAGAATCACTTGAACCCAGGGGGCAGAGGTTGCAGTGAGCCAAGATCGCACCATTGCACTCCAGCCTGGACAACCAGAGCAAAGCTCCATCTCAAACCACAACAATAACAACAAAAAATATGCATGAGTTGTAAGTGTTTGGAAGAACTGCATGCCAGAAATATCTTTATATTACTTTGACTGGATATCATTTTTCAGTAAGCACTTGTCCACTGTCTTCTAGCTTCTAGGAATGCTGATGGGAAGTATATTACTCAAATTGCCACTACTTTGATTTTGACCTGGGTTTTTCTTCTCCCTGAAAGCTTTAAGGTATTTTGCTTATTCCCAGGATTGTGAAATTTTACTGACAGGCAGCAGTGAGCAAAAAGGGCAAAAGCCTTCAAGGAGTTTACATTCTATGAAAGAGAGAAAGATAAGGCACAAATAATCAAGTAAATGTGTCAGGTGATAAGCTAGGGCAAGGTGAATTGAAAGTAGGGGAATGGGGTGCTATTTTCCATAAGAGAGTAAGAGAAGGAAAATGGATAGCCACAGAAGATGAATGTTCCATGTGGAAAGAATAGCGAATGCAAAAGTCCCGAGTCAGGAACATTTTCTGAGTATCTGAAGAACAGCAAGGAGGACACTGTGGCTTAAGTAGAGGTGGCAAGGGGCAACAGCTGTAGGAGAAGAGGTCAGAGAGTTGGTATTTGCATGCTTGCAGGGCACAAAGATTTGGGAGTTTAATCAGTGAGAAAAAAGTTTTAGGGGTTTTTGGACAGAGCAGTAATCTGAACTAACATGTTAGAGGGATCATTCCAGCTGTAGCATGGAGTATAGACTAAGCAGGAGGGAGACTGCTTAGGAGGCCAACACAGAAGTCCCGGAGAGACGTGATGATGACTTGGATCAGGGCAATAGCAGTGAAAATGGCCAAATTCAGGATATACTTCAAGAAGCAGCCAGAAGATTACTAATGGATTGAATGTGAAGTGTAAGAGAAGAATCAAGGTTTCTGATTTGAGCAACCAGATGAATAGAGGAGCCACTAGTGGAGATGGGGAAGACAACAGGAAGAGAAGGTTTAGGGGAAGAAAAATCAAGAGTTTTGCTCTGTAAATGACCATTAGACAAAGTAGAAATGTGGAATCAGCAGCTAAAGTCTGAGGTTCTATGGAAAGGTCTGGGCTGAAAAAAGACAATAACGACAAATTGCCAGTAGGGCAGCATCAACTGTCCCTCCTCAATGTAAGCCCTGGCAGCAGTTCATGGAGCCATCTGGAGGCATTTTCGCCCCATGGCCATTGTGACTATTGTCTAGTCACAGGGGCACGGAAAGGAGGTGCCTTGGCTCAGAAGCCTCAGGCCCCATGGGAACCAATATCCTTTGTAACAAACCTCTGGGCAGAGTTTCCAGGGTCCCTGCAAAGGATACATCCAGGCTTAAGAGTCACTACATTCAGCAAAGCATGGAAGTATGGCATCCCGATTGGGCATTTATAATTCATTTACAGCTCTTCACAGCCCATCTAAAATTTACCAATCAGGGTCATTTTAATTATAAACAATGCTGCCTAGGCATTTAGTTGATATTTTACTCTTATTAGGTTAAGGGAAAGGGAAATTAAGAAATTAATAGAATTCAAATACTCATGAAAATGGGAAAATGGCTTTGCTAACCTTTTACTCATAGGGCTGTTGTGAGCTGCTACAAATATTTAGCCCTTTTGGGCAGATATACAAGTATTTGTGTTGGGTAAACACCTAGAAGTAAAATGGCTGTATCATTTGCTATGCTTTAGCTAATAATGCCAAGCCAGCTTTGAAAGCACTAGCTGTGCTAACTATCACCATTGTCCCACACTCACACAGATACTCGGTATTGGCACTGTCAAGGTACTGGTATCTCACTGAGATTTTCATTTTCATGTCCCTGATTACTAAGCGAAGTTAAGCACCTTTTCATTGTTTTCAGTTCACTCAGATGTCATCTTTGAGACATGGCAGATTAAGTATCTTACATATATTTTTTTATTCCACTGGCTTTTCTTTATTGCTCTGTGTGATTTCTTTACATATTCTGGATACACAGTCAGATGTATGTATTATCAATTTTTTTCCTTTTCCATGGTGAAGTGCAGTGGTGTGAACATGGCTCATTGCAGCCTGAACCTCCTGGGCTCAAGCGATCCTCTTGCCTCAGTCTCCAAAGTAGCTGGGAACACAGGCCTGCATCACCACACCCAGCTAATTTTTCATACTTTTTGTAGAGACAGAGTTTCACCATGTTGCTCAGGCTGGTCTCAAACTCTGGGCTCATGCAGTCCTCTCACTTTGGCCTCCCAAAGTGCTGGGATTACAGGCCAGAGCCACGGAACCCAGCAATACTGTCTTTAATGAAACAGATTTTTAAAGTAACCAATTTATCAGTCTTTTTGCTTATACTTAGTGCTTTTTGTTTCCCAATTAAGAAAACTTTTTAAAATTTTTAATTGTTGGGTACATAGTAGGTGTACATATTTATGGAGTACAAGAGATACTTTAAAAGAGGCATACAACCATTTAAGAAATCTTTGCCAATCTCCAAGTCATGAAGATATTTTCCTATTTAGAAATTTTACTGTTTTACTTTTCACATTTGGATCTGCAGGGCATTCAGAATGGATTTTCCATGAATGGCATACAGTAAGGGTTAAGATTCTTTATTCAAGTATCCATTTATGTATGAATCTGCTTCTACCACACTGCCTTAATTACCGTTGCTTTACAGTAACTCTTCCACCAGGTAGTACAGTCTCTCTGCTTGGTTCTTCAAGATCGCTTTGGCTGTTACAGGTACTCTGTGTTTCCACATAAATTTTTAAATCATGTGGCCATTTTGCTAACAATAAATATGGGATTGCACAGAATCTATAGTCAATGTAATGAGCATTCACATTTTTTATAACACCAAGTCTTCCAACTTATGAGCACAACTGCTCATTTATTTATTTAGGCCTTCAAATTTCTCTTAATAATATTTTACAGTTATCTGTAGAGCAGTCTTACACATTTTTGTTAGATTTATTCTTAAGTATTTGATGCTTTATATGTTACTTTAAAATAATAATTTTTAATATATTTTTAAAATTGGCTTGTTAATAATATATAAAAGTACAATTAAATTTTATATACTGACCTTCTATCATGAGACTTTACTAAGTTCATCTATTAAGTACTTGCTAGTCCATTTATAAATTCTTTTGGATTTTCTACTTAGATAATCACCTCATCTGTAAATAATGACAATTTATGATTCTGCTGATAGTGCATTTTAAAAAATAATAGGCCAGGTGCGGTGGCTCACACCTGTAATCCCAGCACTTTGGGAGGCTGAGGCGGGCACATCACCTGAGGTCAGGAGTTTGAGACCAGCCTGGCCAACATGGTAAAACCCCATCTCTACTAAAAATACAAAAATTAGCCGGGTGTGGTATGTGCCTGTAATCCCAGCTACTCAGGTGGCTGAGGCAGGAGAATCACTTGAACCCAGGCGGTGGAAATTGCAGTGAGCTGAGATTGAGCCACTACACTCCAGCTTGGGTGACAGAGCGAGACTTCATCTCAAAACAGAAAAAAAGAATAAACAAATAATAAAAATGACAGCTTAATTTTTTCCTTTTTAATTATTACCTGTTTTCTTTTTTCTTGCCTTACTGCACTGGCTAGGACCTCTGTGATAATAAGTAACCATGTCTTGTTGCCAATCTTGGGTAGAAAGCTGTTAATATTTCACCATGAAGTATGATGCTTGCTGTAGGCCTTTTTATAGCACATTTTATCAGATTAAATAAATTCCCTTCTAGGGTGGGTGCTAAAATTGGAAATTTGAATGCTAATTTGATATTTGATGATGTTAAAGAATTATGGTATTATATGACAACGGCATTATGGTCTTTTTTTTTAAAAGTCCTTATCCTTTAGCGTATTTACTGAAATATTAACAGATGACATGATATGATGTCTGGGTTATGCTTCAAATGAATACAAAGGGAGGGGAAGTACATAAGGATATAAATGACAAAACATCTGAATTAATATTTGAAGCTGTATGGTGATTCCATGGGGGCTGGTTATACTACTCTGTTGAGATAGAATTTACATTGTAAAATTCACCCTTCCAGAGTACAACTTAGAGGTTATGGCTGTACAATCATCACCACTAATTCCAGAATATTTCCCCAAAAGAAACTCTGTATCTATTAGCAGTCACTTCCCATTCCCCACTTCTCTGAGTTCCTGGAAACCACTAATCTTCTTTCTGTCTTTGTGTCCTTTTTGTGATCTTTTGAATCCAGTTATTGAGGTTCATCCATGTTGTAGCATGTATTACTACTTCATATTTTTGCAAAGTGATATTTCACTGTATGGCTATATCATGTTTTATTTATCCATTAATCAGTTAATAGGCATTTGGGCTGTTTCCATTTTTGAGCGTTTACTAATAATGCTGCTATGAACACTTATGTACACATTTTTGTGTGAAAATGTGTCAACTCTCTTGGGTATACATCTAGCAGTGGAACTCATGGGTCATATAGTAACTCTGTTTAACTTTCTGAAGAACTGCTAATCTGTCTTCCACAGTGGGTGCACTATTTCACATTCCACCAGCAATTTCTCTAGACTCACACCAACATTTGTTAATTGTCCACCTTTTTGATTACACCCATCCTTCCAAATGAGTGTGAAGTAATAATCTCATTGTGGGTGGGATACGCATTTCCTTTTTTTGTTTGCTTTTTAAAGAGACAGGGTCTCACGCTGTTGCCCAGGCTGTGGCATGATCATACCACCATGCCTGGCTACATTTTTAAAATTCTTCTTTGTAGAGATGGGGGGGGGGGGTCTCTGTATGTTGCCCAGGTTGGTCTCGAACTCCTGGCCTCAAACTATCCTCCGCTATTAACTTTCCAAACTGCTGGGATTAAAGGTATGAGCCACCCCACTCAGCCCTGCATTTCCTTAATGACAATGATGTTCTTTTCATGTGCAACTGGCTATCTGTATATTTTCTTCTGAGAAATGCCTATTCAAATCCATTGCCCGTTTTAAAATTTGCTTTTTATTCTAGAGCTGGAAGAGTTTTTGTATGATCTCAATACTAGTCTCTTTATCAGGTATATGATTTGTAAGTATTTTCTCTCATTGTATAGGCTGCCATTCAACTTTCTTGACAGTGTCTGATGCACAAAAGTTTATGATTGTGATGAAGTTCAAGTTATCTGGTCAGGTACAGTGGCTCATGCCTGTAATCCCAGCACTTTGGGAGGCTGAGACAGGCAGATCACTTGAGGCCAGGAGATGGAGACCAACCTGGGCCACAGAGCAAGACCCCCATCTCTACAAAATAGAGACAGAGCAAGACTCCATCTCAAAAATAAATAAATAAATAGAAGTTATTCAGGTTGGCCAGATACCTAAACAATTTTCAGAGAGAGAAGTATCAATTGAAAAATGAAAATAGTATATAAGTAACAAACAATTTTAAAGTAAAATATAACTTGTATATAAAATATAACATAATGGAAATTCATTGTACTCTCCAAGGGAGAGAAAGAAGACTTGAGAGTTGGTGATGGTTTGTAAAGGCAGGGTATGAGGGAATCACTCTCTGGAAAGTGATGTAAAATCAGATGACTGACTATGAGGCAGGCATTCAGTATCAGTATGAAGACATATTTTATGGTAATTCTTTTCCTTAGAACTTTGGCACTTAGAAAAAACTGATGTGGAAAGATTCATGACATTACCTGTAGATGAATCTTTGAGATTTAAAAAATACACTTTGGGCCGGGTATAGCAGCTTACACCTATAGTCCTAACACTTTGGGAGGCCGAGAAGGTTGGATTGCTTGAGCCCAGAAGTTAGAGGTCAGCCTGGGCAACAAAGTGAAACTCCACCTCTACAAAAAATACAAAAATTAGCAGGGCATGGTGGTGTGCATCTGTAGTCCCAGCTACTCAGGAGGCTGAGGTGGGAGGATCACTTGAGCCCGGGAGATCGAGGCTGGAGTGAGCCATGATCACACAACTACACTCCAGCCTGCGTGACAGACCAAGACCTTGTCTCAAAAAGCAAAACAATGCCGGGCGCGGTGGCTCACGCCTGTAATCCCAGCACTTTGGGAGGCCGAGGCGGGCGGATCACGAGGTCAGGAGATCGAGACCATCCTGGCTAACACGGTGAAACCCCGTCTCTACTAAAAATACAAAAAATTGGCCGGGCGAGGTGGCAGGCGCCTGTAGTCCCAGCTACAAGGGAGGCTGAGGCAGGAGAATGGCGTGAACCCCGGGGGGCGGAGCCTGCAGTGAGCTGAGATCGCGCCACTGCACTCCAGCCTGGGTGAAAGAGCGAGACTCCGTCTCAAAAAAAAAAAAAAAAAAAAAAAAAAAAAAAAAAAAAAAAAAAAAAAAGCAAAACAAAACCAACACCAAAAACCACTTTTTGACATGGAGAAATACTGTATGTGCAAGATACACTGAAGAGGAACAGAAGATGCTACTTGATCACTTCCTGCTATCACTCCTTTAGCACTCCTAACTATGAGGTAGAATTCAAATTTGTTCCATGTGATAGTCTGACTAGTGCTAAGTCGCTACATGCAGATTTGCTTAAAACAATAATGTCTCAGGGAATATTCTGTGTTTTGCGTAAAGTGCTATTAACTTGTAAGAGTCATGATGGCTAAATACCATTAACTGAACAATCATTATGTGAAACAAATCTGTACCCTGATTATACATCCTTAACTTGGTCACAGTCCAAATTGAATTGATATTATGCTACCTCATATACAATATAAGAATATTCCAAAGTAAAATTTTATTTTTATTCCTACCCACCCTTTGTGCTACTGTTGTCTGTTTTTTTTTTTTTTTGAGACAGAGTCTCGCTCTGCCGCCCAGGCTGGAGTGCAGTGGCGTGATCTTGGCTCACTGCAAGCTCCGCCTCCCGGGTTCATGCCATTCTCCTGCCTCAGCCTCTCCGAGTAGCTGGGACTACAGGCGCCCGCCACCACGCCCGGCTAATTTTTTTTGTATTTTTAGTAGAGACGGGGTTTCACCATGGTCTCGATCTCCTGACCTCGTGATCCGCCTGCCTCGGCCTCCCAAAGTGCTGGGATTACAAGCGTGAGCCACTGTGCCCGGCCGACTGTTGTCGTATATTTTATTCTACATGTTATAATCTGAAAGCATACTGTTATTGTTTTGGCTTAAGTCAGTTCTTTTTTTTTTTTTTGCCCAGGCTGGAGTGCAATGGCGTTATCTCAGCTCACTGCAACCTCCAGCTCCCGGATTCAAGTGATTCTCATGCCTCAGCCTCCTGAGTAGCTGGGATTACTGGTGCGCACCATCACGCTCAGCTAATTTTTATGTTTTTAGTGGAGATGGGGTTTCACCATGTTGGCCAGGCTGGTCTCGAACTCCTGACCTGAGGTGATCCACCCATCTTGGCCTCCCAAAGTGCTGGGATTATAGGCGTGAGCCACTGCGCCTGGCCAAGTCAGTTATCTTAAAGAATGAAAGAATAATAGTCATATGTATCAATTATTTTTCTCTTCTAGTGCTCCTACTTCTGTGATTCAATTTGTGATACTTTTACCTTCAAGAATTTAGGATTTGTCACAGTGTGCAAATTTGGGAGATGAATATTCTCAGCTTTTGCTTGTCTGATAACACCTATTTTTATTTTTATTTTTGAGATACAGTCTTGCTCTGTCGGCCAGGGGTGATTGCAGTGGTGGGATCTCAGCTCACTGCAACCTCTTCCTCCCCAGTTCAAGTGATTCTTGTGCCTTAGCCTCCCAAGTAGATGGGATTACAGGTGAGGTGGTTAACTTTTTTTTTTTTTTTGAGATGGAGTCTCGCTCTGTCACCCAGGCTGAAGTGCAGTGGTGCGATCTCGGTTCACTGCCAGCTCCGCCTCCCGGAGTCACACCATTCTCCTGCCTCAGCCTCCCTAGCAGCTGGGACTACAGATGCCCACCACCACACCTGGCTAAGTTTTTTGTATTTTTAGTAGAGACGGGGTTTCACCGTGTTAGCCAGGATGGTCTCGATCTCCTGACCTACTGATGTGCCTGCTGGGATTACAGGCGTGAGCCACCAAACCTGGCCATTTTTGTATTTTTAACAGAGACGGGATTTCACCATGTTGGCCAGGCTGGTTTTCAACTCCTAGCCTCAAGCGATCTGCCTGCCTCTACCTCCCCAAATGCTGGAATTACAGGGGTGAGCCATGGTGCCTGGCCTATTTTCATTTTTTAAAGGGATATTTTTTGCTGGATATAGAATTCCATGTTGGCATTTTCTCTCAGCATTTTACATTTGTTGTTTCATTTGTCTCTAGTTTCTACTGCTTGCTTTGTTGAGAAGCCAGCTGTTATTTTCCTTCCCTCAAGAGAATGTCTCTTTTTCTCTGCCCGCTTGTTGAATTTTCTTTTTATCTTTTCGTTTTGGCAGATTGTTAATAATGTGTTTAGGCTGGGCATGGTGGCTCACGCCTATAATCCCAGCACTTTGGGAAGTCAAGGCGGGTGGATCACTTGAGGTCAGGAGTTCGAGACCAGCCTGACCAACATGGTGAAACCGTCTCTACTAAAAATACAAAAGTTAGCTGGGCGTGGTTGTGGGCATCTGTAATCCCAGCTACTCAGGAGGCTGAGGCAGGAGAATCACTTCAACCCCAGAGGCAGAAGTTTCAGTGAGCCGAGATCACACCATTGCACTGCAGCCTCAGTGACAGAGCGAGATTCTGTCTCAAAAAAAAAAAAAAAAAAAATTATTAAGTGAGTATGGATTTCTCTTGAAGTTCACTAAGTTTGTTGAATTTGTGGGTTAATGCCTCTCACTAGATTTGGAAAAACATCTTGGCCATTATTTCTTCAAATACTGCTTCTATCCCATTCTGTCTGCCCCACTCCCTTTTTTTTTTTTGAGACAGAATCTCACTCTGTTGCCCAGGCTGGAGTGCAGTGTTACAATATTGGTTCATTGCAACCTCCACCTCCCAGGTTCAAGCAATTCTCCCGCTTCAGTCTCTTGAGTAGCTGGGATGACAGGTACCTGCCACCACGCCCAGCTGATTTTGTAATTTTAGTAGATACGGGTTTTTTACCGTGTTGAACAGGCTGGTCTCGAACTCCTGACCTCAAGTAATCCGCCTGCCTCGGCCTCCCAAGGTGCTGGGATTACACGCGTGAACCACCGCACCTGGCCATGAATCTGTTTTTATGTCCACTAAAGCTGTCTTTTAAAACTACCCATAAGTTCTTAATTTCTGAAATTATATTTAGTCCAAAAATGTCTAATTGATTTTCTTAATAAAGACTAATTCTCTGTTGAAATACTTCATATTTTCATCCATTTTAATTTTCCTCTATTTTATTTACAGGAAAATATTTTATTTTCCTCTATTTTATTAGTTATTTGAAGTCCTTGTCTGCTATTAATAATTCCAATATATGAATTATCTCTTCTCTGGATCTCTCTCTGTTGGCTACTTTATCTCTTGGTTATCTTCCTGCTTCTTCTCATATCCAGCCATTTCTGATAGCATGCGGGACATTATGAATGCTATATTATGGAATTTCTGGGTTATATAATTGTTCTTTAAAGAGTCCTGACTGCTTCTTACATAGACCTTCCACCAAATCTCCTGTTTTTTGGATACTATTTGTCCCCCATTTTCAGCAGTATCATATCCTTCCTGTTCCTTGGCTCTTTGAGAGTTTTTTTTTTTTTTTTTTGAAACGGAGTCTCACTCTGTCACCCAGGCTGGAGGGCAGTGGCATGATCTCACTGCAACTTCTATCTCCCCAGTTCAAGCGATTCTCCTGTTTCAGCCTCCCGAGTAGCCAGGATTACAGGGGTGTGCCACCACGCCTGGCTAATTTTTTTATTTTTAGTAGAGGGGTTTCACTATGTGGGCCAGGCTGGTCTCAAACTCCTGACCTCAGGTGATCCACCCACCTCAGCCTTCCAAAATTCTGGGATTACAGGTGTGGACCACTGTGCCCGGCTGGCTCTTTGAGAGTTCCAAGGCACACATCAACTTTTTTCTGGGTTTCTCTTCTGTCAGATTCAGTCTATTGATGGATTTTGAGGTTTTCCCCTAATCTTTTGCTTTATAAATAATGCCACAACAAACATCCTTTTATAGACACATCTCTATCCATTCTTTTAACTATCCATAAATTCATAGAAGTAGAAATGCTGGGTCAAAACATATGCATTTTAGGTTGACTGTTTTATAGCTTGTTTTTATTCCCATACATAGGCCTGAACAGGGTTCAGCAAACTTCTGCAGAGGGCCAGAAAGTAACGGTTCTGAGGGACTTATAGTCACTGTTGCAGTTACTCAACTTTGCCATCCTAGTGTGAAAAGCAGCCACTGGCAATACATAAATAAATGGTGTGGCTGTTTCCATAAAATTTTATGTATAAAAACAGGTAGACTGGATTTGGCCTATGTATTGTAGTTTTTTGATCTATGGGCTAGAGAATACTTAGATATACACATCCTTATCAATACTGTGTATTTATCCTTTTTTTTTTTTTTCTTGTTAAGAGATGGGGATCTCACTTTGTTACCCAGGCTGCAGTGCAATTTTGTAATCATAGGTCACTGCTACCTCAAACTCCTGGCTCAAGGGGTCCTCCAGCCTCAGCCTCCCCAGTAGTTGGGAGAACAGGTGCGTACCCATTTATCAAATTTTTGATATTTGCTAATCAAATGGATGACAATAGTGCACTCATTTCTTGTTGAATTTTTATGCTTTTGATTCTAAGGGAGAATAAACTTTTTATTGTTTATTGGACGTCTTTTTCTTTTCCTGTGAACATTCTATTCATGTCTGTTATGTTTATTAATAGCACTTTCTATTAACAAATATAGTCCTTTTCATTTGCATTGCAAATACTTTTTTACAAAACATTTTTTGGGGAGAAAGCTTTTAATGTAATCAGATACAGATGCAGACATATATTTTTAAAACATCTTTTGGGGTTGTGTCATAGTTAGAAAAGCCTTCCCTCTAATCTTCTAGTACTCTTCTAGTTTTATTTTGTACTTGACTTACCTAGGTTTTCATAAGAATAAGTAGTCAACCTAAATAGCCAATCTGTCTCTGCTTATACAGCATCCGGTCCCATCTATCTTCTATAATGTGATAGAGTGACTTTTGCCACATATAGATGCCTCTTCTAAGACCCAGATCAAGTGTCACCTTTATTTATTTATTTATTTATTTACTTATTTATTTATTTAAGACAAAGTCTAGCTCTGTTGCCCAGGCTGGAGTACAGTGGCACCATCTTGGCTCAATGATTCTGCCTCCTGGGTTCAAGCGATTCTCCTGCTTCAGCCTCCAGAGTAGCTGGGATTACAGGCATGCACTGCCACGCCCAGCTAATTTTTGTTTTTTGTTTTTTTTAGTGGAGACAGGATTCTCCATCTTGGTTGGGCTGGTCTCAAACTCCTGGTCTCAAGTGATCCACCTGCCTCAGCCTCCCAAACAGGTGGGATTACAGGCGTGAACCACCATGTCCGGCCTCATCTCCATTATTAAGCCTTTCCTGACATCAACTCACCTGGACAAAATTCATTTTTGTGTCTCCAATGTCTTCTGTATAGACTTCTACCAAAGCAACTTTTTGTACAGAGTTGATTTCACATCAGTCTCCTTTTAATGTGCTACTATAGTGTTTGGCAAATAGAAGATGACTGTGTGATAAGTAAATGAGAGAACTTTAAAATAGGAAATTCTAAAGTTGTAAACTTGATAAGCAGAGAATTATTTTCACATGGTAGCTGTAACTGAAGAAAAATTTAAGTACATAAATATTATTTGGGAGAACCTGCAGGCTTCTACAATGAAGGGTTATTTGTTTATTTTACCAGGGTCCTTAAAGTTTGTTGTCCTTTTAAGATTAAGACTGTAAGAAAACATAGCACTTCCCAGAACAACAGGAAGAGCATCCCGAAATCTGTCATCGTATCTATAAAGCACATATGGTGCATCACAGAAAATCCATACTTACATGATTGCAGTCTGAAGAAATTTCATTTTCAGGCTAGAAGAAAAAAAAAAAAGAAGAGATGATGTAAAAAAAATATATATATATAGAACCTTTCAAGTTTTCAAACACCACCAAAATAAACTCAAAACAAGAAATCTGAATATTCAACCAAATATGCTTCTTCAACATAAGCAGTAAAATGGAGCTTGCATATCTTTTAGGCTGTTGGGGAGAAATGTACCAGAAAGGTACATGAGACTTAACCCCTTCCCAATCAATGGTTCAATGTGAAGATGAGGAGAATGGAGAAGAATATGCTAAAGCAATAAATAAAGCAACAATGACATAAGGATCCCTACAGGACACTTTATAATTTATTTATTATGGAGTGCAGAGAAAGTCACTCAATTTTATTTATTTATTTTTTATTTTTTTTGAGACAGGGTCTCACTGTCACCCAGGCTGCCGTGCAGTGGCACAATCATGGCTCACGGCAGCCTCAACCTCCCGGGCTCAAGTGATCCTCTGGCCTCAGCCTCCCGAGTAGCTGGGACTACAGGCGCAATGTCACCAAGCCCAGCTAATTTTTTTGGTATTATTTATAGAGATGGGGTTTCACCATGTTGCCCAGGCTGGTGTCGAACTCTCGGCTCAAGTGATCCACCCACCTTAGCTTCCCAAACAGCTGGGATTACAGACATGAGTTACTGTTCCCGGCCCCCATCAATGATTTTTAAATTGGCCTAATGTTGCCATTGGGAGAAACTACGTGACGGGTACATAAGATCTCTAGGTACTGTTTTTGAAACTTCCTGTGAGTCTACAATTCATAACAAAAAGTTTTTTTACAAAAACATTTGGAAATATATTCCTATGGATACATTTGCTTTGTAAAGCCAGATACACATACCAGAGATAAAATGAACTTTGAGGCGGGGCGCGGTGGCTCACGCCTGTAATCCCAGCACTTTGGGAGGCCGAGGTGGGTGGATCACAAGGTCAGGAGATCAAGACCATCCTGGCTAACATAGTGAAACCCTGTCTCTACTAAAAATACAAAAAAATTAGCCGGGCGTGGTGGCGGGCGCCTGTAGTCCCAGCTACTCTGGAGGCTAAGGCAGGAGAATGGCGTGAACCTGGGAGGCGAAGCTTGCAGTGAACCGAGATTGCACCATTGCACTCCATGTCACTGCACTCCAGCCTGGGCAACACAGCAAGATTCCGTCTCAAAAAAAAAAAAAAAAAAAAACAGGCACAATTTATTTTGAGTTTCCATAGTATTCTAATCTGTTTATATAAAGTGAATTCTGTGTGCCTATAACTTAAATATTATGAATTTAGGTAGCAAAACATGCCAGTTTTAAAATAAACAGACATTTCTATTCAAGGATAAAGATAAGGCAATAAAGAAAATAGAACACATCAAGTAGCCACACCCAGCATTATTTCAAGAAGAAAAAGGTTTCCCTATGGAATTATTAATTCCACTGCAGAATTCAGTAGGCATTAGCAACATACAAACTCATTTTTATACTTACAACATATATTAAAATTGACTTTAATTAGGTTGCTAGGTAATCATAAGATTATATAACACAGTACTTTTGAACTTTCTCCCTACTTGTCTAATAGCAAATACTTAAATGCCTTTTTAAGGTGCCTTTCTCAGTCTCAGAAATCAGCCTCCACGCTGAGTCAACCTAGCTTAACTCTGTTCCCACCACCTCAATTTGAAGTTCAACTTATATCTCTTAATAGTTTATTTACAAGAATGCTTTTTCTTAGGCAGTTTTCTACACTATCCTTTTAAAATCTATCCTTCAAGTTTTCCCAATCAATTAGCAATTCTAGTTCTTTCTCAAACAAGGGATGGAAGGCAATTAATATCACAATCTTCTCTACTTATACTCATTTCTACTAAACAACAAATTTGGATTAAAGGGGCATTCTTGAAAGAAATTTACAGCATTGGAGAATTTTCAAAATAATATGCATGTGGAGCAGACCTGAACTTAACCCTCAACCTGTAGCCTGAAGCAAAGCCATCTCGAATAACCCATGGGCAAGAAAAATAAGCCTCAAGTTAAGCCCATGAAATTTTGAGGGTGTCTGTTATGAAGAAAAAATGACTAATATATCTATCAAACAAGTAAAATAAAAATATCAAAGCCTTTAAATTAGAACCTGTAACAGCTATGATCTAAAATTAGTGTATTATATTGGAAAGCACAGAGCACTACTGTACATTTCATGAAGAAATGACATAATCCATGGAGACACAAAAGTGCAAATCTGGACACCAGTGCTTGTTTTTCATCTCTTTTGCTATCTTGATTTGCAACTGACTATAAATGGGTTTTATTTTTACATTCATTCATTCATTTAGTTTTGAGATAGAGTCTTGTTCTGTTGCTAGGCTAAAGGGCAGTGGCACCATTATGGCTCAATACAGCCTCCACTTCTTGGGCTTAACTGATCCTCCTGCCTCAGCCTCCCTAGTAGTTGAGACTAAAGGCATGTGCCATGATAGCTGGTTAATTTTTTAAAATTTTATTGTACAGACCGGGTCTCACTATGTTGCCTAAGCTGATCTCAACTTCTGGTCTCAAGTGATCTTCCTGCCTCAGCTGCCCAAAGTGCTGGTACTACAGGCATGAGCCAGTACGCCCAGCCTTTTCCTAGGTTTAGTTTCTCTATGCAGAAAGAAAAGATGACACAATAGGAATGCTGTAAGAACAAGGTCATGATATTAGGTCTTTGAGATTGATGGAACCAAATCGCTATGAAGAATTGTTAAGCATAATTGTGAACAATTAATTTCAGAAATTTAGAAGGGTTTTTAGAATCCAAGAACACAGTGGTGATTTAGAGGAACAGAACAGACAGTACAAAATATAAAATACAAAGGAGTATTTTATACTACCCTGGGAATGGTGGGTGCATCAATAATGTCAGAATAAATGAACTCGAGAAAGTAAATAAAAATAATAAATAAATAAAAAGAAAACACTATGCTTCAGCACTCAGTCACGTGATAAAGAACCAATGAACAGAAATCTCAAGGAATGAAAACAGATGGGGGTGCTGATTCAGGTTTGGTTCTCATACTGCACCATTCTCATTATGTCCCAATTAAACCACTTCATCAGATATAGTACATCTATTTCCACAAAACTTTAAGTGCAGACAGGCTCACTTGTCTCTAATCCTAGAAGATGAATAGCATGAGGAATAACACCCAGAATTACTAAAATAAGATAAAATTGAGGATTTTTTTTCTTCCTCTTTGGCAATAATTAGTGAAATAATGCTCTGAGATGATCTCAAGAAATTAGCCAACAAGTATATATTGAATAATGATGATGAACTCAAAATTGTGCTAGGCATTGTTGCACGATACAAAGACAAGATTCTATCTGGTCTCTAATCTCAAGTTGTTTACAATCCAGTTGTACAGTTAAAATAGTGAAATCAAACAAGCAAGAGGAGGGACTTGAGACAGGCCTAAAGAATTAGAAGAGTGATCTCCAAAAAGGAGTGGAGTGATTCCTCAAGGAAGAAGTTGCATGATCCCTTGGGGGTCAGGAAGAAAATAACAGAGCTTCTGTTTTTAAAAAAGCTTATCCTTTAATTTATGTTTTAATGTATTTTTATAATGCATATAACATGGGTGTAACTAATATTTTATGAATATGTATCTACTGGGGGGATGGTTACTAATTTTTCAAATGATAGGAAGAACATGACCAAGATAGAGGAAAAAAACTTCTTCTCGTCATTAAGATTCCCACCTCTACCTGCATTCTTCAAACCAGGGGCAAAGTGCTGGCTCCTAGCCTGTGGAGGCATCAAATTAGAAGCTGAGCTATGTCACATTATCAGCTACTCCTTATTCTGGAGATAGAAGTCTGGGCTTCAAAAAGAAGGATCTCTTACATCAAGTGTTTACTCATTGGAAATAAAACTGTCCTCTTACTATGGAAAACTGTAAGAAAAAAAGTTATGAAAAGCATAATAGCTGCTAATTTAATGACCAAATATGAGAGAAGTGATTCCTGACATAGCATATATTAGTATCAATAAGTAAACTATTATAAATGGAAGAATGAGAAAATGAAGAGAATTGAGCACATCCCCATCCCAATGCATCAGTGACTAAAACAGAGAAGGAACTTGGGTAATGCTGTATAAATGATACGGCAAACAAAGGCAGTAAAGGGAAAAGCACCAAGTACTTGAAGATACCTGCTTGACTTCAATAAAGAACATGATGAGTATATCAGGAAATGGTCAAAAAACAAAACAAAACAAAATGCCCCACAAAAAACAGAAAACAAAAAAGAACTCTGCCACTTTTCTATAGTACTTAGCAATAGAAGCTGTGTGACTTTAGGTACATCACTTAACTTCTCTAAACCCCTAACAACAGGCTTTGAACTAGAATGGGAATCCATGAACAGGCTTTGGGAGTCTGAGATATCTTGAAATTGAATGCAAGCATTTGTGTGTATGTATATTTTTCTGAGAAGAATATCCACAACAGCTATCACAATCTCAAAAAGATCCACGAGACAAGAAAAAATTAAGAAATACTGGTCAAACACTGGTTGTGGTTCTTGCCAGCTTTATGAGTCCATAAAATCTGAGATATGGAATTTAAAAATGTACTTAGTCAATTTCAAGTTTTTTTAATGTAGATAATTTGTATATTATGATGGTTACTACTGTTTCACCTTAATTATTCTCTCCTAGTCAAAGTCACAACAAATAGGTTTCAGAATAAACTACTGAAAAGCTTGAGTCTGAATGTTCTCAAATCAACTACCACATTCACTTAGGAGGAAGGTTTTTACAGAAAGTCTGGAACTATGATTTCCCCAAGGTGAACAGGCTGAGTTAATGAGTCTGGCAGCAGAAATTAAAGGATTCATAAAGCTATCTTGGAAGGTGTCCCAGTTTCTGAAACAGAAATGCTTGGGAGTTGGATGTTGTCTAAAATATGGAACATTCTACAGTTTCCACTGAAGTTGAACTACGTCAGATCACATCAAGGAATAGGGGTCCTTTTTCTAAGATACCTGGCACTAAATTAAGTGACAATAGACTTTGTTTTTGAATCCCCCAGGAGAAAACAAACAAAAGATGCCAACAGTATCAGTGCTTTTACAGCCTTAGAAAAATTTGAAGGCAGCGATAACCTAATGCCTCATTTCGATTGGAGACTCTGCTGCAGTATTAAGTCAAGTCTTCTGGGAGTTTATTCATTAAGAACCCAGTAACTTCCCATCAACCGAACACTTCATTTATTAACCTGGTCCAAAGCCCCAATGACAATGAATGTAGCTGGTCTCTAACAAAATAAACCCAATCTTTTACCCCTGGGAAACTCTCCTGAGCAAGTCTAAATGGAATCTCAATCCTCAGGTTTAGAACTGCTTTCCTCTTAGTGCCTTATTCTGGCTCTATCAGATTTATTTTTCTTATTTGTACCCAGGGATAGTGGTTGAGTATTGTTTTTCCAAAAGGACAGTGATCAGCACAGGCTTTATGCCTTCCAACAATGTTCTGATTCACTAAAGAGTTGTGTAGCTGCTTTTATTTAAGTCTTTAACATTCAACTACCTTTTCAAAAAGGAGTTACTGTACAGGTCCAATGGGAGATTGTAAGATTTTTTTTTTTTTTCCTTAAAAAGACATGAGATACAGAAGCTGGTTCTCAAGTGCATATCTAATCATCATACAAGGCTGAACGTGGAGTTTTTAGGGGGAAAGGAGGACTTGATATTTTAAAGAAGGAAAAAAGCACCATTAACCCTATGAGATGAGTATGGCAATAAAGTCAGTCAGAGAAAGTTTCATGGAGGGTACATATGAATTAAGTCTTAAAGGCGGTTGTGGTTTGGTTAAGGATGCTATGTGCAGGTTGAGGCAGATGACAGGTAGGCTGTGCAGGGTGGAGCACTAGGCTGTGGGTGGCGTTGGAGAGGCACATTCTGTGCTGATGGCTGAGAAAGTGAGGGACCCCACGACAATCACTCCTAGGCTTATTCATTTGGCATCTCCTAATACGTGCTAGGACAACTACAAGGCTTTAGTAAAAATCCCAACGTTGGTCCAATAATGGTTTCTCATAGTTCAAATTAAGATGTCATGCTAAACGCAGTGTGATAATTTGATTTACTTTTATTATTTGTGTGCTTTCCAAGTGGACGGTGGGATAACAGTTGTCAAATATTATATAGTTACTCACTCCTATAGGAACACATTAAGTTTTAAAGATAGATGGGGCAAGACCCTCACAGACAAATTAGAACCCATTAATCCCTGGTCCTTAAAAGGTCTCACATAAATATAGAACAGTGAGTGGGCTATGTTGAGGTTAAAACTTGTCTCGTACCTTTAAAATGAAAAATCTCCTCAATGCCCTTTAAATCTAATAAAATAAAAGGGTATATGTATTTTACAGTGGGAATTAGCAGAATGACTCAGAGAGCATACTTACTCATAGGTATAAATATACTGACAGGAATTTTAGCTTTGTCAAGTACTAATTAAGTCATCTTCAGTGAGGTTATAGCCCTATTCTGAAAATACGAAAACACACAGCAATTGCTAATTACTCAAAACCACTGCTTTGGATTTAATGGTTGACCTCCCTCCACCCCCCAAAAAAGACTGAGTAACTCCTGACTCCCTGACAGAAAGAGCCATCTCTCTAGAGAAGATGCTCTGCCCCAAACTTTACTTTGAGAAGTCAAATTACATCTTATTTTTGTTTAAGAAAACTCTAACAACATTAGTTAAACTGACCAAATGGAAATACTCAAATTAGTATAATTTCTCATCTTCTATGCCCAGAGCAGGAAATAAGAAATAACAAATAAGAATATAGTTCATGGTTGACCTGCGAGTGAAAAAATAAACAAATAAAAAAAAGTTATATATGTATATATATATATATATAGCAATTTAGTTACTGAACAAAAACTGAATCATTACATTATGGCAAATGTAATGACTTTTGCATTGGATTATAATCTTTATTAACCCATGAATATAAAAATAAATACATAAATTTTATAAAGTATTAAATGTAAATTTTGTAAGTATAAACTGTAAATTTTATAAAATGTAAATTACAAAAACGTAATTTTTTTCTACTGTGTATGAAAAAAATGTAAACTCTTTCCTTATATTTCCCATTTATTTTACTATCAGGAATTAGAAACAAGGTGCTTATAAACTATAGGAGATAGGCCATCCCTTCAGGGGAACATTTAGAGATATTTCTTTTCATATACAGAGCTCAGCCAATCTTTTCATCAAATTCCCATCTGGGACTGCCTAACATTTAAGAAACGTTAAGGATTGTTTTGCAATGACAAGAGTTTTTAAGTCTATTGAGACTAAAAAATCATCCCCATGACAGTCTACTATCTGAAAACTTTTTCCTCCCACCACTCATTTTTTCTCCCTAGGAGATGACTTAGAAATCTAGAATACAGTTTGGTGCTGGTGTTAAGCATTTTTACCTAAATTATGGGGGAAGGAAACAGAGTCAGGCACTCTATCAAATGCTTGTTCAGATTCCACTTTGGCATCGAGGGGAAGAACCTTGGACAGGTTTATCCCTTTGGCTCCTAGCCATGGCAGGCACACAGCTATCAAGAGATAAAAGGCCTTGTTTTCACTGCTCAATTGCCTGAATAAAGTCAGTTATGGTGTCCACATGTAATGAAAGTGGTACTAATGTTTATAAACTGCTTTGTAGGAAATACATCAAAAAGGTCATATTTCTGAACTGTGAGGTTGTAACTACCACACTACTACTACCAAAATACAATATAAAAATTCTTCTGCCAGGTGCGGTGGCTCATGTCCGTAATCCTTGCACTTTGGGAGGCTGAGGCGGGCAGATCACAAGGTCAGGTGTTCGAGACCAGCCTGGCCAATATGGTGAAACCCTGTCTCTACTAAAAATACAAAGATTAGCTGGGCGTGGTGGCGCGTGCCTATAGTCCCAGCTACTCGGGAGGCTGAGGCAGAAGAATCACTTGAACCTGGGAGGCGGAGGTTGCAGTGAGCCAAGATCGCACCACTGCACTCCAGCCTAGGTGGCAGAGCAAGGCTGTCTCAAAAAAAAAAATTCTAAAATTAGCTACTCATGGTATTTTTCACATCTCATAAAAGAAGATACAAGATAATGGATCCCCTCAAGCTATCATGTTTGAGAGGCAAAATGGAAAAAAGAATTCTGGAATAACAGCCAAAGACTTGGGTTTTGATTCTAGTTCCACTGCACATTTATCACATAACATTCTTTAAGCTTCAAATTTTGTGTAGATAAAAGAGGTAAATCCTGCTTTACCTACCTCATGGGGCTGTTATAAGCATCAGGAGAAAAGTTATGTAGAAGGCCTTCAAATATTATAGAAGGCTTTGCAAATATATGCGACCACTGGCGTTTCATCCTCTGTATAAAATCTAACCATTTTAAACAACAAAAACGTTACTGCTATCCAAGAGGCCATGCTTCATACAGGCAAAGAATAAGAATTCAAAATACATGACACATGTTTTATTGTATGTGTATAGATTATTTCTGAAAGGATACCTAAAAAGACTTTTTACTACATACTCTTTGCACTTTAAAATTTTTATACCATGTGTAAAAAAAGAAAAAAATAAAAGGTCATCCCAGTTTAGGATATACATAGACACCCCAGAAAATATTTAGAATACATCTTCATGACTGGGAAAGCAGGGGAGTTTAATGATACACTTTCCCAGTTCATATTTTCCTATTTTTCCCCCTTTCAGTATCTATTTCAAAGGGGTGGTGGCAGGGAGGCAATATGATATATTTACATCCTCTGGGACATAGCAGGTAGCAATCTTCCCTCTTAGAGTCCTAGACTGACAGTTCTCCTCTAAGAAAAGCACATTAACCATCTGATGATCTGGTTTGAATAGTATAGCTAACTTCTACATGGGAGTTACATGCAGGGCAAAAAAAATTCACTGAAGGGCACTGTATGAATAATGAACAGAATTATCAACTTTGATATGGCATCCTTTATATTCTTCCTTTCTTTGCCCTGTCACATGATTTGGGACAGCTGAACAAAGGTACAAATTTTTCAAATCAGTAGCTACTATAGCTAAATGCAAAGTAGAAAACTAGACTAGGCTGGGTGCGGTGGCTCACACCTGTAATCCCAGCACTTTGGGAGGCCGAGGCGGGCGGATTACCTGAGGTCAGGAGTTCCAAGACCAGCCTGGCCAACATGGTGAAACCCCATCTCTACTAAAAATACAAAAAAATTAGGTGGGCATGGTGGCAGGCACCTGTAATCCCAGCTACTTTGGGAGGCTGAGGCAGGAGAATCACTTGAACTCAGAAGGTGGAGGTTGCAGTGAGCCAAGATTGTGTCATTGCACTCCAGCCTGGGCGACAAGAGTGAAACTCTGTCAAAAAAAAAGAAAGGAAGGGAGGGAGGGAGGGAGGGAAGGAAGGAAGGAAGGAAGGGAGGGAGGGAGGGAGGGAGGGAGGGAGGGAGGGAGAGAGGAAGGGAAGGAAGGAAAAACTAGACTAAAAGAAAAAATTTCCAGACATCTGACAACACCATTAATGTTTACAACCAGTAAATCTGGAATGATTCTGTCAATGCAGCTCATACCACCAATCCAACTATGTTATTTCTATAATTTTGAAAACAAAATACAAATGAGGGATGTAAGATTACACGATGCAAAAAAGTCCTGAAAATAAATATAATTTCTCATGCCCCAGACCCTAGAACCTGCACATGCCACAACTCTTCCATACTGACCCGTGGTGAGTGCATTGTTTACTTGAACTGGCCTAAGCAAGAGCAAATAGGGCTGAGCTGCCAGAATGTGCAGAACTCTTTCTGTATAACTCAGTGCAAACTACTGATGCTTCTGAAGAGTACAGCTTGGATTCAGGAAGTGGACTTCCATCTGAATTAAGACAGCACACTTCACTGCACAATTCTGAAAGACGCATAGCTCAAAGAAAGAGACCAGGGCTAAATTGGGAAAAAAATTTAATATATTTTAAAAACAGAATCAGGCCAGGCTCAGTGGCACATGCCTGCAGTCCCAGCTACTTGGGAGGCTGAGGTGGACAGCTCTCTTGAGACCAGGAGCCGGAGGCAGTAATGTGTTATTTTAGAGCCTGTGAATAGCCAGCCTGGACAACACAGTGAGAACTTATCTCTAAAAAAACAGACAAAAAACTGGAGTCTTCTGGGTTTGCAAATGTTAGTAATGTGCATAAAAATCTGATAATATCCTCAAAAAGTCCCTACATTTCTTCTTGCTTAGATAACATCATTCTACAGTTGGTAGAAAAAAGGTATACATCAATAATTACCACTATATCAACTATATTATAGTTTGGGAAATACTGATAAACTAATGTAAATATTAACAAAGATGCAATCTAAGAATTACCCATAATCTCCAAATCACATCCGTGCCTTTTAAAGTGCTAATTTTCTATTATGAAATTAACTGATTTTGAAAACAAAGTACAAAGCACAAAAGACTGGGAGAATCCTGCTGATGGTACTCCACCTGAGCCAGGGATCACTACACGACCTGAAAAAATTCTAATTCCCTGTGCTTCAGTGAGAATAGGGGGGAGATGGGATAAAAAGCAAGACAGCTTGACTCCAGTTGATTGCAAATCTAATATAATTCCAGAAAAACAGATGACTACCTTTCCGAGGAAGGGAAAATATTGTTATAGAAATGGCTTGGAGAAGTGAAGGGAGATGGGCAGAACAGATGCAGATCCTTTTAGAATTACTGTTTTAAAGCATCTCATATCAATGGTTGAAAATGTATTACCTCCCTAATAAAGAATGTTCATCTCCATTAATGGAAAAACAAAGGCTCCTAAGTATTTCTAAGCATTCATCACTATACAATCTATAGGTTTGGCTATGCAGCATAAATTTTGGAAAGAGATCTGGGAACAAATTTGGGCTCTTCCAGGTACTAGCTGCAAGATCTTGGAAAAATTATTTAACATGTGTTTGTTTTGTTTTTTTGAGACAGAGTTTCACTCTTGTTGTCTAGGCTAGACTGCAATGACACAATCTTGGCTCACCACAACCTTCACCTCCCGGGTTCACGCAATTCTCCTGCATCAGGCATGTGCCACCATGCCTGGCTAATTTTGTTTTTTGTTGTTGTTTGGTTGGTTGGTTTTTTGAAATGGAGTCTCACTGTTGCCCAGGCTGGAGTGCAACAGTGTGATCACGGCTCACTGCAACCTCCACCTCCCAGGTTTAAGCGACCCTCTTGCCTCAGCCTTATGATTACAGGCGCGCCACCACGCCCAGCTAATTTTTGTACTTTATAGTAGAGACAGGGTTTCGCCATTTGGGCCAGGATGGTCTCAATCTCTTGACCTTGTGATCCTCCCGCCTCGGCCTCCCAAAGTGCAGGGATTACAGGTGTGAGCCACTGCACCCGGCCATTATTTAGCATTTATAAGCCTAAGTGGAGCAAAATATGTAAAGCACCTAGCACAATGTTGGTAGTAAGTATGTAATAAATATAATCTATAATTGTAATAATTATTGTATACTTCTAGAACAGTGTTAATTCTGCATTGCCCCAATCCCAAAATAAATCAATCTCAAAAATAAGAAAAAAATACAAAAGAAGTGTTCTATTAAAGTCTCAACTTCAGGAATAAGTTTGTAGATATGTAGATTCTTGGCTACAGGAAGGCAACTTCAGTTTAAATTAGTTCAATCACATTAGGATAAACTAGAAAAAAGGAATAAATTCAGGAAATTCTAGGGGAAAGATCTAATCCTAAGGGAAAAACAGTATTTAAATCACTCCACCAAGTATCCTTGTTTTTGTTGAGACAGGGTCTCGCTCTGTTGCCCAGGCTGGAGCGCAGTGGTACAATCTCAGTTCACCGAAGCCTCAACCTCCCAGCCTCAAGTGACCCACTCACCTCAGCCTCCCTAGTAGTTGGGACTACAGGCGCATGCCACTACGCCTGGTTAATTTTTGTGTATTTTGTAGAGACGGGGTTTCACCATGTTGCCCAGGCTGGTCTCGAACTCCTAGGCTCAAGGGATCCACACACCTCAGCCTCCCAAAGTGCTGGGATTACCAGCATAAGCCATACCGTGCCTGGCCCACTCCACCAAGTTTTCCAAGCCCAGAAAAGTGTGTGTGGAATTTCTGTCCGTTCCAGACCCTAATCTTTCAATCTAATGTTTATACACACATCTAGATTCAGATATCTATTTTGAATTTCATTTAGGTTTTTGTTTCTAAGTAAACATCAGAGGATTAGTCTGGGTTTTGTTCACCCATGTCTTTTAAAGTTCTAAAGAACCTTTGTATTTAAGCTCACCTTTATATTTAAGTTCAACTGCTCAGATGCAGACATCTTTTAACATGCAAACAAACCAAGAGGGTATTGGTCAACTAAGATCTCTTTCCTAAGTTTTGCTTAGGAAATGTTTCATGCCTATCACTTCTAGTCAACATAATTCTCTCATCACATCAAACTCATGTTGATTAATTTTGTAAAAGTAAATGTTTGTTACCAACCAGTCAACTTTAATAAAGCAAGATCAATGACTTCAGTAACTCGGCTTAAATGTCATGCATTTGTCTGAGTTTGTTATGGAAATCACCTGACAGTCACCTGTGAACAGGTAGTACAAAGCAGTATAAAAGGAAGTCCTGAGCTACACTACTATAATTCTTTCAAAGACGCTCGGATCTTACCATAGTATCTTTGAAATTTTCATAATCATAATTACTATTCTTCAGAAGAGTACTGGGGAATCTAATGTCTAAAACACAAGGCTTTGTAGCTCACGCCTATAATCTCAGCACTTAGGGAGGCTGAGGCGGGCAGATTGCTTCAGCCCAGGAGTTCCAGACCATCCTCAGCAACATGGCGAAACCCTGTCTCTACAAAAAATACAAAAGTTAGCCAAGCGTGGTGGCATGTGCCTGTAGTCCTAGCTCCTTGGTGGGGGCGCTGAGGTGGAAGGATCACTTGAGCCCAGGAGATAGAGATTGCAGTAAGCAGAGATCACACCACAGCACTGCAGCCTGGGTCACAAAGTAAGACTCTGTCTCAAAAAATTAATTAATTAAATAAAATACAAGGCTTTGACTTAAGCCTTCTGAAACTTCAGTGTAGGCCATAAACAAAGGTAAGAATTTATGATTAGAAGGATCCCTGACTAGGCCAGGCACGATGGCTCACACCTGTAATCTCGGCGCTTTGGGAGGCCAAGGCAGGCGGATCACCTGAGGTCAGGAGTTCGAGACCAGCTTGGCCAACATAGTGAAACCCCCGTCTCTACTAAAAATACAAAAGTTAGCCAGGCATGGTGGCAGGCACCTGTAAGCCCAGCTACTTGGGAGGCTGAGGCAGGAGAATCACCTGAACTTGGGAGGCGGAGGTTGCAGTGAGTTGAGATCGTGCCACTGCACTCCATCCTGGGCGACAGAGTAAGACTCCATCTCAAAAAAAAAAAAAAAAAAAAAAGGATCCAAGACTAGAAGTGAGTAACGTGATCATTTGGACCCACCATTTTAATGAAGTTTGAAAAGAGAGAGAAGCCTTCCTTCCCCAAAGGCTTATCACTGAGCAAAGGATGACAACACTAGACCTAGCAAAATAATTTACTCAACTGGTTGCTAGAACTGTCCCCGCTTCCAGAACAAAGAAACAGTGCATAAGAATAGGAAGTTGACTTCCCTGGTTTAAGACAGTCTTTTATTATATCATTTTGGGGCCATAACAAATTCCTAAACTTTTCTGGTTTTGTTGTGTTCCCTTGCCTCCAAGGGGGATGTAGAGGTAGTGCCTCAATTGAACAAAAACAATTTCTATAAATGTAAATCACCTCATCGATCCTTTCCTTACTTCACCAATAGCTTATTTAATACAATTATACATCCTGCCCTTAAAGCTCAGAAAAACAAAAACAGAAAAAATGAAGAGTACATCCTTTTTCCAAAGATGACTAATCACATTTTGCTTTAGAATTTAAGATTAAGCAGATCTAGCTTACATAAGTAATTGCCTCCAAAATAGACCAGACACAACAAAAGTGTCTTGCATCTGTGTATTGGCTTAAGGCTCAGTTTCTATTTATGACAAAATATATTTTTTTCACATTTAGCATTCTTTTGGAATAGTGAGGAAACAACTCATAGAGTAAGACTATAGAATTGTTCATTCTAATTCCTGTTCTACCAGTTAATTTGTGCTATGTTTTGGAAGAAGCCAATCATTAATTGCATGAAAATGCTTTGAATGAAAATGCTTTGAATTGAGCTATGATGAAGAGAGAAAAAATACGTTTTTTTCAACCTTTCTCCCATAAAAATTAGAGTCCTATCTTTCCAAACCCCTCTGACAAACTCTGATGGCATAATCACCAACTCACAACATTGACATCGGGGAAAAATTTCCACTTCCATAGAGGGATCATTTAAACTGTCTCTGATACCAAAAGCTGTATCCTTTTGATATAAAGTATTCATTTAATCCACTGATGATGGCTTAAAACAGTATTTTCAAAACAGAAGAATTCAGAAATAAAAAACTCTTTGTTTGTTTTGAGATGGAGTCTCGCTCTGTCGCCCAGGCTGGAGCAGACTGCCTCGATCTCAGCTCGCTGCAACTTCCACCTTCGCATTCCAGCGATTCTCCTTCCTCAGCCTCCGGAGTAGCTGGGATAATAGGTGTGTGCCACCAAGCCCAGCTAATTTTTTTTGTAAAGTCAATAGTCAGTATCTATTTCTGGGTGAGAACCTGACTCACAGCGAGCACTTTAGCTGCTCTGCATTCTAAAAATATCTGCCACAGGACACCAGAAAATAAGTATTCTGAACCTGTGTTCCAATTCTTACTTGGTACAACCATAATATCACAAAGCAGGCAACGGCATAAATGATTTTGCTGGCATAAATTTGGCTCCAAATTATAGCTATCTTTAAATTCTTCCTGAAAATATCTGAATTCAAATGAAAAATCCCTGGTTGATCACAAAACCTCTGCAGTCGCTGGCAGAAGTCTTCTTCTTAAGCTAACAGTCCAGACACTTATATTTAAGAAAGTTCTTTGAAGGCAGTAACCACAGCTTGGCCTACCACACAATTCTAGGCATTCACTGGCATTCCATGTTATTTGGTTGACAGAAATCTGACATCTAGGCTTCCAAAAACAGCTTACTGGGGTCAAAACGACATCAACAGCTTCTCCCAAACAACTTCCTTTGTGGACAATTTTTCAGGCCTTTTAGCCTCAATTTAAATCTCAATTCTCTAAAAATTCCCATAAGACTATTAGATGATCAATTCTTAGAAATAATACCAAACAGGGCCAGGTACAGTAGCTCAGGCCTGTAATCCCAGCACTTTGTGGGGCCGAGACAAGCGGATCACATGAGGTCAGGAGTTCAAGACCAGCCTGGCCAATATGGTGAAACCTCGTCTCTACTAAAAATAGAAAAATAGCTGGGCGTGGTGGCACCTGTAATCCCAGCTATTCAGGAGGCTGAGGCAGGAGAATCACTTGAACCCAAGAGGCAGAGGTTGCAGTGAGCTGAGATCACCTCACTGCACTCCAGCCTGGGTGACAGACTCCATCACCAAAAATAATAATAATAATAATACCAAACAACACTTAATTTTTCAGTCATTTGCCAATTAGCAAATGAACCAATGTTGGTTCAATGAATCAATCTTATACATTTCTCTCTGAGCTTTAAGCATTTCTTGATGGATCAGGCAATAACACTAATAAGCACTTCTGCAAAAATTTAATATTTTCCTTTTGAGTCTTTGGAAAGTTTAATTTTATGAGTCACTTCAAGATATGACCATAGTGTACTTTCTATCTCTCTAGTAAAGTACTGTACTGTATTGTAACCTGTTTACATATTCCTTGCAGGTGGAATTTTGTCTTCTCCTTCTTTTTTTTTTGAGATGGAGTCTCACTCTGTCACCCAGGCTGGAGTGCAGTGATGTGATCTCAGCTCACTGTTAGCTCCGCCTCCCGGGTTCACGCCATTCTCCTGCCTCAGCCTCCTGAGTAGCTGGGACTACAGGCACCCACCACCACGCCCGGCTAATTTCTTGTATTTTTAGTAGAGACGGGGTTTCATTGTGTTAGCCAGGATGGTCTTGATCTCCTGACCTTGTGATCCGCCCGCCTCGGCCTCCCAAGGTGCTGGGATTACAGGCGTGAGCTGCCGCACCTGGCCAGTCTTCTCCATCTTTTTATACATAGTGCCTAGCATAGCTAGGATAGCACGTTCAATATTCGTTCCAAGTATGATTAGACAAAGCTGGTGAACAAAATCTGTACACCTTTTATTTTCAGGAGAATTTGCTAATTTTATATTAAAAAGCCTTAATAGTAATTTTATAACCTTGAGAAACATTTGGATGAAGTCCACAATGAACTAAATGACTGTTCTATAAAATGGACAATAAACAACAGGAGGCTGGGCGCGGTGGCTCACGCTTGTAATCCCAGCACTTTGGGAGGCCGAGGCGGGCGGATCACGAGGTCAGGAGATCGAGACTACGGTGAAACCCTGTCTCTACCAGAAATACAAAAAATTAGCCGGGCGTGGTGGTGGGCGCCTGTAGTCCCAGCTACTTGGAGAGGCTGAGGCAGGAGAATGGCGTGAACCCGGGAGGCGGAGCTTGCAGTGAGCCAAGATCGCGCCACTGCACTCCAGCCTGGGTGACAGAGCAAGACTCTGTCTCAAAAACAAAAAAAAAACAAAAAAAAAACAACAGGAAAAGGGGCTGGGCATGGTGGCTCATGCCTGTAATCCCACCACTGTGGGAGGCTAAGGCAGGGGGATCATTCAAGCCCAGGTGTTCAAGACCAGCCTGGGCAACATAGCAAAACCCCATCTGTGCCAAAAAGAAAAAAAAAGAAAAAAAAATTAGCCAGGTGTGGTGGTGAGCACCTGTACTCCCAGTTACTTGGGAGGTTGAGAGGAAAAGACTGCTTGAACTGGGGAAAGTTGAGGCTGCAATGAGCCATGATCACACCATTGCACTCCAGCCTGAGCAACAGAACAAGATCTCTAAAATAAAAATAATATAAAAAGAAAGGGCACAGTGCTGGAGGGGTGCTAGAACTTAAGGGGCACTAAAATACTTATTGATTGTATGTTCCTTTCTTGCAGTAGTCACTCAAAAGCTTCTTCCTGAAGTTGAGTAATAGAGTCCATGATGTTTAAAATATGTGTTTTCATTATGTGGCCAAATGTTGAAGCTGTTGGAGAAAGAGCTTGAAGTCTCAGTTGATAGGATACCATGATGTACTGGAATCCTAATATATCCTGGTCAATATGTTGGCTTACAAAGATAAGCATATGAGAGCAGCGCCTCAGCTTCATGCCTGGCAATGTCTCTGCCATGTGTGGGTTTCCTAAAGTAACAGCAGTCATACCATATGGTGTGGCTTTCATTGGCATGGGCAGGCGAGAAGATGCCAAAAACTCAATGTGCTATTTTGGGCCATGAAACGTGATAAACTCTAAATTTAAAACATAAATTTTTTACATTAAAAACAGTATTTTTTAATTGTAAGATGTTTTTAATAGTGAATTTTATAATCTTAAGACTCAATTAGGTAACTGTTCTCAGTGTATGAAATAAGACAAAGACTCAAAAGTCAAGAGGGGGACAAGCTTGGCAGCAATCTTCTGAAAAAAAAAATTTAGAGATTTAAATGAAATCTTTTTTTAGTGATACTATAAATATAAAGGTGAAATATACAGAAAGAGCTTTTGGAATACTACGTTTTGATAATGCCGAACAAGGGCAGTAGACGCGAGAAGCTGAGAGGCAGTATCAGTGGGATGGAATCTCTTATTCCTCTCTAGCCACCATTCCAAGTTCTGCACAATAACACACCTCCAGCCTATCAAATAAGCTGATCTAATGTTTGAAGTTAGAGCAACCCTGGAAATATTCATGTTGAATCTAAAAGACATCTTATTTAACCCTTACAAACTCAACTCTAGATTTGAGCAACTAGGTTCAAGAATTCTAATAACAATTTCAAATGCTATACTGAGGCTGGTAATACTAATCTCAGGAAAGCAATTTTTGAGCTTCCTTGTCTCAGTGCTAGCCTTTCCCGTAAGCCTGCTTCTTTTTCCTAAATTAGGTTAATTATAGGTAATAAAAATAGTTTTTTGTTAGTCCTGAGCTGGCAAAATGGGTTTTATGAACTGCGTCATATAAAGCAAGTGCTATATCTTATTTTATTTATTTTTCGAGACAAGGTCTCATTCTGTCACCCAGGGTGGAGTGCAGTAGTGTGACTTCAGCTCACTGCAACCTTATCCCCAACCCCCACCTCAGCTCAAGCAATCCTCCTCTCTCAGCCTCCTAAATAGCTTGGGACCACAAGCACACGCCACCACGCCTGGCTATTTTTTTTTTTTTTTTTAATTTTTAGTAGAGACAGGGGTCTGGCCATGTTGCCCATGCTGGTCTCGAACTCCTGAGCTCAAGCAATCTGTCCACCTCGGCCTCCCGAAGTGCTGGGATGAGCCACCATGCCCAGCCCTTATTTTAAAAAAATAAAAAAAAAAATACAATTTTAAAGTGTTAGTTGACTAATTTGTGTACAGGTGGGGGTGTCTGTGTATGGGGGGAGGGGGACCTGCCTTTAGGTGTCATTACCAAAGGCTATGATGATGTCATACAGCCCATTTCAAATGTACAAGGAGAATTACTGGGGAGAAGAAAGAGAAGGGAAGTGGGGAAGGTACCTTTCTTTAAAGATACTTTTTGCACCTGGAGATCCTTAAATATCTTCCCCATTAGTCCAAGTAGATACAACAGAAGGTAGTCTAGAATAGGGAGTTAATTATAAAGAGAAGAAAATGGCAAATATCTTTCTAGTTTTTCTTTTCCTACCAGTCCTTCACCTTTCCTACTGAAGAGTTAAGTTTAATCTAAAAAGCTTGAAGTTTGTATACCCTTTAGGCCCCACTGCTATGATCTAGTTTGGGGGATGTGGAAGATAGGTTATATTAAAATTTTTCTGAGTAATCAAAAGCACATCCAACATTTACTAGACACAATATTGTCTTCTATGGGATGGATTAGCAGCTCTTCCTTCAAGTGTCTTGACTTGGAAGATGCAATCTGTGTTAAGTTGCAGGTCCCTCCAGCCCCGGCCCTGGGCCCTGCAGTCACCAAGATGCTGATGCCTAAGAAGAACGGGATTGCCATCTATGAACTCCTTTTTAAGGAGGGAGTCATGGTGGCCAAGAAGGACGTCCACCTTCCTAAGCACCCAGAGCTGGCAGAAGACAAGAATGTGCCCAACCTTCACATCATGAAGGCCATGCAGTCTCTCAAGTCGTGAGGCTACATGAAGGAAGTTTGTCTGGAGACATTTCTACTGGTACCTTGCCAACGAGGGTATCTAGTATCTCTGACTACCTCCATCTGCCCTGCAAGACTGTGCCTTCCACCCTACACCACAGTCGTCCAGAGACTGGCAGGCTTTGGCCTAAAGGTCTGGAGGGTGAGCAACCCGCAAAGCTCACAAAAGGGGAAGCCGAAAGACACCCACAGACAGAGCGCCGTGTCCCTTGGTCCGATAAGAAAGCTGAGATTAGGGTTGGGTCAGCAACCAAATTCCAGTTTAGAAGCGGATTTGGTTGTGGGTGTGGTCAGTCACCTCAGTAAAATTGGAGAGGATTATTTTGCATTGAATAAACTTATAGACAGAAAAAAAAATGCAGGTCCTTTTGCTTAAGCCAGTGTTTAACCTGTGGTTTGATTCCAAATGTCTTCCCTAGTTTTGGAAACAATTTATATTGAAGTTCAGTTGTGTCATAGGCCCTTATTTTACTTCTTTTTTTAAAAAAACTTGTTTTTGGCCAGGCGCAGTGGCTCATTGCTTGTAATCCCTGCACTTTGGGAAGCTGAGGCGGGCAGATCATCTGAGGGCAGAAGTTTGAGACCAGCCTGGCCAACATGATGAAACCCTGTCTTTACTAAAAATACCAAAAATTAGTCGGGCATGGTGGCAGGCGCCTGTAATCTCAGCTACTCGGGAGGCTGAGGCAGAAGAATCGCTTGAACCTGGGAGGCGGAGGTTGCAGTGAGCTGAGATCACGCCACTGCACTCCAACCTGGGCATCAAGAGCGAAACTCTGTCTCAAAAAAAAAAAAAAAGTTTTTAAAGACAAGGTCTTGCTACGTTGCCCATGCTGGTCTTGAATTCCTGGGGTCAAGTGATGCTCCTGCTTTAGCCTCCCAAGGAGCTGGAATCATGGGTGCATACCACCACACTCGGCTACTGTTTTCTTCAAAATTCGACTATTCTGACAGATTCTAGCTTAACAGTACATATTAGATAAATAAATGGCAATTTTCTAGAACATTCTTTAAAACACTATAGACTTCATAGCAGTTGCAACTTCAGTTACTGTATTCTGCTATCATTCTGGTCTTCTTGTGGCTTCTAAAAGCTGAATTTTCACTGCATATCCAAATTCTGTAACTTGGTAATCAGCTCTTTAATAGAAGTAGCTATCTGACAATAGCACAACTCACATATACAAAAATACAATTTGTCAATCTAGATTTATGAGATCATTTAAAATTCTCAACCAAAGCGTAGGCATTCAACATTCTCAACCATAGCCTAAGTAAATCTCAGTGACTGAGTATTTAAGAACCAGGTACAACACAAAATATAGTCATCTATGGGAGATAACTAGGGAATTACCTTTCACACAAAATCAGTCTTGAAAAAAAAAACAATGTGTACAATTCCTCAGAATTATTTATTTAAACCCTACTTTGTTACAAAATGATTTAAGACAGGATTTCCTCAATAAATGGGAGGAGAGCCAGGTGCCATGACTCACGCCTGTAATCTCAGCACTTTGGGGGGCCGACGCAGGTGGATCACTTGAGGTCAGGAGTTCCAGACCAGCCTGGTCAACATAGTGAAACCCCATCTCTACTAAAAATACAAAAATTAGGTAGGCACAGTGGTGGCTGCCTGTAACTGTACTCGGGAGGCTGAGGCAGGACAATCACTTCATCCCAGGAATCAGAGATTGCAGTGGGCAGATTGCACCACTGCACTCCAGCCTGGGTGACAGAATAAGACTCCATCTCAAAAAATAAAAATAAAAAAATAAATGAGAGGGATTCCAGCACTTTTCTCAATATATTCTGGCTAAATATGAGATGGTCACTTAAATTGAGCAGATGGGACTTCATTAAATCATGATGAAAATGAACAGTCAAGAAAAGAACTATTGTATAGAAAGGAACTTTGGTAAAGTGCATGAATAAAATTACATTTTGGTGGATATATCTGATTAATATTCATTTCCTCAACTTGCAAAGCAAATGACATCGTTTGTCACTTTAACTAGTTCTCTGTTCAACAGTGGACCTACTGACAGACGCCCAAATAAAGATCACACACTAACATAAAAAGATGTAACTGCAGCCAAACATGGTGACATGCACCTATAGTCCCACTGCTTTGGGTGACTGAGGTGTGAGGATTGCCAGAACCCAGGAGTTTGAGGCTGCGATGAGCTATAATCTCACCAATGCCCTCCAGCCTGAGCAACTGTGCAAAACCCTGTATCTAAAACAAATAAATAATAAAACCATATAATTGCCTTCAGTTTATTTTATAAGACTTTGTGGTGAAATGGGAAAAAAAAAAAAACAGTTATAACTGTACTTGGAGATACCAACCAGATGGGCCATTCTCACAAACTGATCAAATGATCACTACGGTGGTGTTAAAAATAAGTTTACAAATTGTGACTTTTCCTTCACTGAAAACTGATCAAGAAAGCCAATTCCCCAAATTATAATCTGGTCTTTGTCTAGTGGTCTGTCCCAGATTGACAAAACATAAAATTGGTGCCGGGCGCGGTGGCTCACGCTTGTAATCCCAGCACTTTGGGAGGCCGAGGCGGGCGGATCACGAGGTCAGGAGATCGAGACCACGGTGAAACCCCGTCTCTACTAAAAATACAAAAAATTAGCCGGGCGCGGTGGCGGGCGCCTGTAGTCCCAGCTACTCGGAGAGGCTGAGGCAGGAGAATGGCGTGAACTCGGGAGGTGGAGCTTGCAGTGAGCCGAGATTGCGCCACTGCACTCCAGCCTGGACGACAGAGCAAGACTCCGTCTCAAAAAAAAAAAAAAAAAAAAAAAAAAAAAAAAAAAACCATAAAATTGGGCAATTCACTATACAAAAAACAAAACTTAAAAATTAACGCAAGTTTCCTTGACATTGTCAACTCCATCAGTACATTTAAAATGGGATTCCAGGCTGGGTGCGGTGGCTCACACCTATAATCCCAGCATTTTGGGAGGCTGAGGCAAGACGACTGCTTGAGCCCAGGAGTTCAAGACCAGCCTGGGCAACACAGAGAGACCTCATCTCTACAAAAAAATATTAAAAGATTGGCCAGGTGTGGTGGTGTGTGCCTGTAGTCCCAGCTGCTTGGGAGGCTAGGGCAGGAGGAGCACTTGAACCAGGAGTTCAAGGCTACAGTGAGCTGTGACTCCTCCATTGTGCTCCAGCCTGGGCAACAGAGAGAGATCCCTGTCTCTCAAGAAAAAAAGAAAAAGGAAAGAAAGAAAAGAAACATGCTGGGTTTCAGGAACAATTAGCCTAAGATTTAAAAGATTTCTGTGGAAAAATCAAGTCACTAAGTCACACAAAGACAATTATAGCTGGTGATAATTCATCTTTTTTTTTTTTTTCTTTTGAGACAGGGTCTTGGTCTCGCTGTATCACCCAGGCTGAAGTGTAGTGGCACAATCGTGGCTTCCTGCAGCCTCACTCTTCTGGGCTCAAGCAATCCTCCCGCCTCAGCCTCCTGAATCCCGGACTACAGGCACATGCCATCACACCAGGCCAATTTTTGATTTTTTGTAGAGAAGGGTCTCACTATGTTGCCTGAGCTAGTCTCCAACTCCTGGGCTCAAACAATGCTCCCACTTTAGCCTCTCAAAATGCTGGGATTACAGGCATGAGCCACTGTGCCCAGCCAGCTGGTGAGGATAATTCACCTACTTTATATTACAGTTAACAGTTAATTACAAATTCCTAAATCACAAAATGTCCCTCTTACTCTTACTATAACAAAGTAAAATAGTCCTACAGGAAAAATCCATTACTATACAATAAGATATACAGTTAGATGTTGGACACAAGCAACAGTAAGTACTTATTGATTATCTTACCATTTTATAATAAATCGTGACTTTAAATACTTTACTAGAAAATTTAAAGTTCTTTGACTAGGAAAAATGGACCTCTTTCTATTAAATTTTTGGTTTTGTTTGGGGCTAACCCAAATACTTTTATTTAAACCAACTTTAGTATGAAGTAAACAGATTATACACAAAATAATCTAATACACTCTGGGGCAACCTGGTGAGACAATGCCTCTACAAATAAATTAAAATAGTCAGCTAGGTGTGGTGGTTGACGCCTGTGGTCCCAGCTACTGGTGGGGGCAGAGGTGTGATGAATGCTTAAGCCCAGCCATCAGAGGCTGCAGTGAGCTAGGATTATACCACTGCATTCCAACCTGGGTGGCAGGTTGGAACAACGTTATTATTATTTTTATTATTTCATGTATACATAATTTTGAGACAGGGTTTTGCTCTGTCTCAAATATATATATTATAATATTATTACTAATAAAAATATATAAAATATTATTATTACAACCTAATAGTTTTTAGTCAATGAGTAAAAGAATAGCTGAAACTGTGTGACAGTCTGTTTACAGGCTATTTCCACATGTAGGCTGATAAAAACAACTCTAATAATATAGCTTTTAAATAATATAGCAATTATTTAAATGCATTCTCATAACTAAAATATATTCTAATTTTCACTGCTCAGGAACAGTGAAGTACTTTATAATTTGGCAGGAGGAAGATTTACTCCCCATACATTAAAGATAAGCGGTAGAAAGAATCTTTATACTTTTGCATCTGACCAGTTTCAACAGCACCCTTAATTGGTGTGGGGTTAGCAAAAAGTTTGTGGTTGTTACAATCATTGTATAAAGAGCTAAGCAAACTAGAAGAAACCCAGGACCTTTGATACAACAGCTTTGTAAATCCTTACCTCGAATATTACAAATGTTTCTGTAACTACATATGATTTGACTTTTGTAGATCTTTATTTCCTGCTTATCCATTACTATATAATAGTAAGTGTGCTGAAGTAAAGCTGTGAGACTCAATTAAAGGAAAATTTTAATCATAGAGGTCTTTAGACAGCAAAATAGGCAAGAAGCTCTCTTTAGGTCTGGGGAGGGACCAGAGTATAGGCTTACTTATGGGTGACCACTTAGCCCAAGAGTGTGAGTAGGTGGAAGTGAATATGCTTTGCAGATACTAGTAGGCCAAAACTCTAGGCATGATTAATTCAGATACTAGTCCAGATGCAGAAGATTTCAGGAAAACAGACCAAAAGCCTGAGTCAGGAGCTCTGAGACTGAGCAGGTAACAGGAAGCAAAGGAGGCTAAAGAACATGGTCAGAAGACCATATCCCAGAAGCATCTGAAAGAAGTCTGGTGCAGCTGTCTGGAAGCAGCCAGCTGGTTCCTTGGTAGAAAGTGTCCTGTGAGTCTTTTTTTTTTTTTTTGGTAGGGTTGGGGTTTCACCATGCTTTCTAGGCTGGTCTTCAACTCCTGGGCTCAAATAATCCATCTGCCTCAGCTCCCAAACTGCTGGGATTACAGGCGTGCTTCAGCCACCATGCCTGGCCATAGAAAGTGTCCTGTCTTGAAGATTGTGCTGAGGGGATAATGAGTCCTTTTTTTATAGAAGACATACTAGTCATTTCTGAAGAACATATGCTGAACAAAATAGAAAAATTTTAAATGCTAGACACACAAGGAAAGCAGTAAAACCCTGAAACTATAGGTAGTTAAAAATTTTAAATATTTGCATTTTTATTCACAGATGGTCTTCAACTTTCACAGTCTGATTTTCATGTATTATACACTTATGTACCTAAGAGCCTTTTCAATGTGGATTTTATATTTTGTATTCACCAGCTGACAAACTTTTGGGCCACTGAGTGAAGGTAGTACTGGCTCACCAACATTTCACTTTTGGCAGTATCACCACATTGATGCATCTCTGTGAAATTATTAGAGTATTTTATTGGATTTGGGGGAAAATGCACGTGTTAGTATCAGCAAAAAGAAGCAAATCAATGTAACAGATTGTTTTCAGGTGTTAAGCCAGCCTTCCATGTGCTCAATTATGAATAATGGATAATAAAATGAAAGTGTGTGCACAAATGTTTGAACTGTATTATTGAAGATTATACCAAAAAGGTTAAGTATAATTTAGGATTTTATCACATTTGTTAACTCGCTGAGCACCTGCTTTACAACATTTGACTCTGACTTTAACCTGCATGGCTTTCACCCATGTTTACATGGATACACATTTGTAAATTTCAGGACTTGAGAACCTTAAGACATTTTTAGAAAACGTGAAGAATCTCCAATTTTATTTTTAGCTTTAAAATTTTTTGTAACTTATTTCTTACCCCCAAAGGTTGCGGAAAGTTTGCTATATTAACTATATTGACCCTACAAGTTTGATGGTGGATTAGAATAGTCAGAAGAAAAGAGAAGGGCAGATAAATGTTTCAGTTTGTCTTCAAACATTTAATTATGGCTTACGATAAAATAAAATTTTAACAATTCTATTACCTATTTTGTCACAGACTGTACATCTTCTTTTTACTTTTTTTTTCTTAGAGAAGGGGTCTCACTCCATCACCCAGGCTGGAATGCAGTCGCACAGACACAGCTCACTGCATCCCTGAACTGGGCTAATGCAATCCTCCCATCTCAGCCTCCTGAGTAGCTGGGACTACAGGTGTATCCCACTATGTGTGGCTCATGTTTTAAATTTTTTTGCTATGTTGCCCAGGCTGGTCATGAACTCCTGGCTTCAAGCAGTCTTCCTGCCACAGTCTCCTAAAGTGCAGGGATTACAGGTGTGAGCCACTGGGCCTGGCCTTTTATTTTTTAAACGAGGTATCTGAGTACATTTCCTTATTTCCAGCTTTATATGACTTTTACTATCAAAAGTAATCCTTTTTACCCCATCTTTAGGCTTCCTGCTGTTTAAAAAAAAAACTTAGCTGGGCATGGTGGTGTGCAGCTGTAATCCAAGCTACTCAGGAGGCTGAGGGCAGGAGGATCGTTTGAGCCCAGGACTTTGAGGCTGCAGCAAGCCATGACCACGCCACTGCACTCCAGCCTGGGTGACAGAGAGAGATCCTGTCTTTAGAAAAGGTGAGGGTGAGGGTGGGGGAGGAGGGGTGATGGGGGAGGGCAGGGGACAACACAAATACAGTCAAATGAAAATATAACTCTTCCTTAATCCTCTGTCCTCTTTAGGCCAGGCTCTCTCCTACTCAAACCTCTCTCATCTTAATTTTAGATAGTGAAATATGCAGCCAGTCTTGGATCTCTTCTTCTCTTCTAATTCTAGACATTCTTAGAACTTAATTCTTTGCCTGCTTTTTGTTCGTTACTCATTCCCACAGAGATTACATCTTTGTATCATGTCCCTGTTGATGGAGACTTCATTTTTCATCTTCAGCCTTCTGACATATGTATTTTCAGTTTCTTAGTGTATTCACTTTGAATGTCCACTGTCACCTAAAATGTAACATGCCTAAAACGTAATTTTATTTTGAATTTATTATTTTAAAAAATAAACCACTGGAGAATTTTAGATTTATGGAAAAGTTGAGTTTACAGCACAGAGTTCCTATATGCCTTCTCATTTTCCCCTATTGTTAACAGCTTACTTTATATAGTGCAATCTGTCACAACTAAAGAACCAACAATGGTACACATTTTATTCAGATTGTACTAGGTATTTTATGAGGATAATGGTTAATTTTTTCTGTCAACTTGACTGGGCCACACGCATTTGGCCAAACATTGTTCTGGGTGGGTCTACAGTGCTGTTTTTGGATGAGATTAGCGTTTGGACAGGCAGACTAGCAAAGCAGACTGTCCTTCCCAATGTGCGTGGGTCCCATCCCATCAGTTGAAGGTCTGAATAGAACAAAAAGGCTGAACCTCCCCCAGGACTCTAGACTCAAAGAAAGGGGGGATTTCCTAACTGCTTTGAATTGGGACCTCAGTTTTTGTCTGTTGTTTAGTTTTTTTTTTTTTTTTTTTGAGACGGAGTGTCACTCTGTCGCCCAGGCTGGAGTGCAATGGCACGATCTCAGCTCACTGCAACCTCCGCCTCCCAGGTTCAAGCGATTCTGCCACCTCAGCCTTCCCCCACTCCGCCCCCCTACCCCCGCAGTAACTAGTAACTTGACTGCCATCAAGCCTAGCTAACTTTTGTATTTTTGTAGAGATGGGTTTCAGCATGTTGGCCAGGCTGGTCTTGAACTCCTGACCTCAGGTGATCTGCCTGCCTCGGCCTCCCAAACTGCTGGGATTACAGGCATGAGCCACCGTGCCTAGCCCTAAACACTCTTTACAAAAGGCAAAGCTTAAGCAACTAATTGTAAGAAAAATTAAACTTGAGCTGGGCATGGTGGCTTAGGCCCGTAACCCCAGCTACTTGGAGGCTGAGGCAGGAGGATCTCTGGAAGCCAGGAATTTGAGACCAGCCTGGGCAACACAGCAAGCCCATCTCGAAAGAAAAAAAGGAGGGAGGAAGGGAGGGAAAGAAGGAAGGAAAGAGAGAAGCAATTCTGTATATAGAATATGTAAAGAAAGTAAGATATGTTTTTGTAAGGAAAGCTATAAAGGCATAAAAATAAGTGTTTGCTGAGAAAAAAATAGAAGTTATTTAAAGGTTATTTCAAATTGAATGAATTTTTAGAAGAGATACAGTCTGGCACCATGCAGTCCTGCACAGTCCTGCTTAGTCGCATGGCAGCACCTGCGGGTGCCCAGCTGGAGGGATGGGGCAGGATCTGGGCCAACAGGCAGCAGGCCAGGATCCTGCAGCAGCCAGCGCCTTCCTCCTGCTGGTGCCAGAGCTGGGCATAGGGGGCAGCATGCCTGTGAGTAGCCTCAGAAGGCTGAGGTCCCTGCCCCCAATATTGGCACCTAGGCCTGCACCCTCACACCCTTCATGACCATAACCAAATTTTCTTGTCAATTATGTCTTTAACCATGATCATTTTAAGTTGTTTCCACAGTTAATTGCTTAATAGGGATGCATTTTCTTTAGGCTCTTTACAAGCAAGTAAAATCCTAGAGCATTATGTCTTCAAGAACATTCATGGAAAGGAATGGAAAGGACCCTAATAAGCACTACTGAATACAAGTTTCTGATAACTTTGGGCTCATCTAATTTGGACTGGGTAAGAATTCCCAGAACTTTAATAAAGAGACTGGTTTATAAAACTGCTAACCCAAGCAGGACAAAAATTAACTGAATACTAAGAAAAATACTCTGCCAGATTTTCATGCTAAATCAGCCAGTACTAAAACTGTTAAGATATGCAACTTGAATGAACTCCATGTTCCAAGTCAAATTACCTATGATAACCCATTTAATGAACAGTGCTATGCACCTGAATTGGAGATACAAAATTGGTATTTAACAGGCTATAAATGCAATGTTAAGCATGGACTCACAGAGATCCTGCACAGCCACCTGGTCCTTCCTGAATCCGTAAACCTTCCATTATTAAAAGCTCTGCACTCCATGACTCATCATGGAAGACAGAAAATGATCCAAATAGAAAACATATACATTGGTGTAGTGACTGCTCTAAATTGCTAAAAATGGTTTATGACCAATGTTTGGCTTATCGAATCTATAACCTGGGAAGATAATTAAAACTTCAGCTACCTGATGGGCCACTGGAACATTTATAGAGGAATTTCATTCAACCGTCATTTTCAACACGTTTTCTGGTAAAAGCTTTCTCATGCAAGAAGGCTGATGCTGTAACAGTAGCTAAAAGGTTGTCAGAAAATGTGTTTCCTTCATGGGGCATTCCTGGAGAAATTGCCAGTGATAGTGGTACTTGTTTCACTGGACAAGTTGTAAACAGTTAAGTAAGGTATTACAGACACAATAGCTTTAGGTGAAGCTAACTGAATTGACAGGCTGCCTTGGTCAAAGGTATTGCAGATTGATGACAATCAGATCCACTTCCAGTAGAAAATATAAGTTCACTCATTATGAAATAGTCACCAGAAGGCCTATGTCACTAATAATAGAACCTCATGCATCTTCCTCTCCCAAACTCTGATATGAATAAATGCTGCAAGCCTTTAATGCATTATGCCAAAGTGTATTTTCACCAGCTAAAGGAAGCTTTTCTTTTTCTTTTTTATTTTCTGTAGATAGTCTTGCTCTGTTGCCCAGGCTGGAGAGCAGTGGTGTGATCTCAGCTCTCTGCAACCTCCACCTCCCGGGTTCAAGCAATTCTTGTGCCTCAGCCTCCCAAGTAGCTGGGATTACAGGCACGTGCCACCACACCCGGCTAATTTTTGTATTTTTAGTAGAGACGGGGTTTCACCATGTTGGTCAGGCTAGTGTTGAACTCCCGGGTTCCAGAGACCCGACCTCCAGTGATTCGTCCACCTCAGCCTCCCAAAGTGCAGGGATTACAGGCATGAGCTACCACGCTGGCAGTAAAGGAAGCTTTTCATGATCTGCCCACTGAGGACATTCAAATCCTTCACAATCTAGAACCCGGAGGTTGGTTCTTCTGGAAATGACGTCAGGAAAACACTGCCCTTGTTACCCACAATGAAGCAAAACTCTGGGGCCTTGAACACTGAGTCAATTGATATCACGATGCAGGAGGGCCCCTCCAGACTTGGAACTGTACACCCGTTGGAAATCTTAAGGTAAAGCTAACCAGTTAGGAAAGGTTTTCCCCCAGAAGCAGATGGCACCCTAGACATGGATAGCTTTCCCAAGAGCATGGATCAAAACTTCTTTGCCATCATGCGACTCTCACCTCTCAATGTTTTCCTTGTTTATGCCTCTATGAACAACAGAAAAGGGGTCTTATGGTGCACCAATGGGGCACACTTTTATTTGTGAAAACTTTTACAGCCAACCTTATCCATAGGCAGCATTATGTCTTAACGGATGAAAGATGACAGTCCAATGTGGGTTAGGAATTTTAATGGTTCTGTCAGAAACAGAACAATGGTCCACTCCTTTTAACCTACATCAGAGGTGAAAAAGAACACTAGCGCTTGGAAGCCCTCATCATTCTGAATGGTCATCATTGTTAGGTCGCTTTTTCCAGAGTTGGGAGTAAACGATGCAGTGACTAGAAATTTGTCCCTTGTGGGCTGGGTGCAGTGGCTTATGCCTATAATCCAAGCACTTTGGGAGGCTGAGGTGGGTGGATCACTTGAGGTCAGGAGTTCAAGACCAGCCTGGTGAAAATGGGAACTCCGTCTCTACTAAAAATACAAAAATTAGCCGGACGTGATGGCGTGCGCCTGTAGTCCCAGCTATTCGGAAGGCTGAGGTGGGAGGATTGCTTGAACCCAGGAGGCGGAGGTTGCAGTGAGCCGAGATCATGCCACTATTGCACTCCAGCCTGGGCAACAGAAAGAGATCCTGTCTCAAAAAAAAAAAAAAAGAAAAAAAAAAAAGAAATTTGTTCCTCAAAGCAGACTTCTTTAAATTATCTTGCTAAAGATCTACTGGATAATAGAATTGCTCAAGGTTGCCTACTGGCTAATCAGGGAAGTATCTGTGAAGTT